>NC_134080.1:29021858-29396057 GCF_000715075.1 Nicotiana tabacum
TCTAGGTCGCCCACCAGTATAATGCGGGAATACATTTAAGTTCTAGGTCGCCCACCAGTATAATGCGGGAATACTTTTAGTTCTAGGTCGCCCACCAGTATAATGCGGGAATACATTTAAGTTCTAGGTCGCCCACCAGTAAAATGCGGGAATACATTTAAGTTCTAGGTCGCCCACCAGTATAATGCGGGAATACATTTAAGTTCTAGGGCGCCCACCAGTAAAATGCGGGAATACATTTAAGTTCTAGGTCACCCACCAGTAAAATGCGGGAATACATTTTAGTTCTAGGTCGCCCACCAATAAAATGCGGGAATACTTTTAAGTTCTAGGTCGCCCACCAGTATAATGCGGGAATACATTTAAGTTCTAGGTCGCCCACCAGTATAATGCGGGAATACTTTTAAGTTCTAGGTCGCCCACCAGTATAATGCGGGAATACATTTAAGTTCTAGGTCGCCCACCAGTAAAATGCGGGAATACATTTAAGTTCTAGGTCGCCCACCAGTAAAATGCGGGAATACATTTAAGTTCTAGGTCGCCCACCAGTAAAATGCGGGAATACTTTTAAGTTCTAGGTCGCCCACCAGTATAATGCGGGAATACATTTAAGTTCTAGGTCGCCCACCAGTATAATGCGGGAATACATTTAAGTTCTAGGTCGCCCACCAGTATAATGCGGGAATACATTTAAGTTCTAGGTCGCCCACCAGTATAATGCGGGAATACTTTTAAGTTCTAGGTCGCCCACCAGTAAAATGCGGGAATACTTTTAAGTTCTAGGTCGCCCACCAGTATAATGCGGGAATACATTTAAGTTCTAGGTCACCCACCAGTATAATGCGGGAATATATTTTAAGTTCTAGGCAGCCCACCAGTATAATGCGGGAATACTTTTAAGTTCTAGGTCGCCCACCAGTATAATGCAGGAATACATTTAAGTTCTAGGTCGCCCACCAGTATAATGCGGGAATACTTTTAAGTTCTAGGTCACCCACCAGTAAAATGCGGGAATACATTTATGTTCTAGGTCGCCCACCAGTAAAATGCGGGAATACATTTAAGTTCTAGGTCGCCCACCAGTAAAATGCGGGAATACTTTTAAGTTCTAGGTCTCCCACCAGTATAATGCGGGAATACATTTAAGTTCTAGGTCACCCACCAGTATAATGCGGGAATATATTTAAGTTCTAGGTCGCCCACCAGTATAATGCGGGAATACATTTAAGTTCTAGGTCGCCCACCAGTATAATGCGGGAATACTTTTAAGTTCTAGGTCGCCCACCAGTAAAATGCGGGAATACTTTTAAGTTCTAGGTCGCCCACCAGTATAATGCGGGAATACATTTAAGTTCTAGGTCGCCCACCAGTATAATGCGGGAATACATTTTAAGTTCTAGGTCGCCCACCAGTATAATGCGGGAATACTTTTAAGTTCTAGGTCGCCCACCAGTATAATGCGGGAATACATTTAAGTTCTAGGTCGCCCACCAGTAAAATACGGGAATACTTTTAAGTTCTAGGTCGCCCACCAGTATAATGCGGGAATACATTTAAGTTCTAGGTCGCCCACCAGTATAATGCGGGAATACTTTTAAGTTCTAGGTCACCCACCAGTAAAATGCGGGAATACATTTAAGTTCTAGGTCGCCCACCAGTATAATGCGGGAATACATTTAAGTTCTAGGTCGCCCACCAGTAAAATGCAGGAATACTTTTAAGTTCTAGGTCGCCCACCAGTATAATGCGGTAATACATTTAAGTTCTAGGTCGCCCACCAGTATAATGCGGGAATACTTTAAGTTCTAGGTCACCCACCAGTATAATGCGGGAATACATTTAAGTTCTAGGTCGCCCACCAGTAAAATGCGGGAATACATTTAAGTTCTAGGTTGCCCACCAGTAAAATGCGGGAATACATTTAAGTTCTAGGTCGCCCACCAGTAAAATGCGGGAATACTTTTAAGTTCTAGGTCGCCCACCAGTAAAATGCGGGAATACATTTAAGTTCTAGGTCGCCCACCAGTAAAATGCGGGAATACTTTTAAGTTCTAGGTCGCCCACCAGTATAATGCGGGAATACATTTAAGTTCTAGGTCGCCCACCAGTATAATGCGGGAATACATTTAAGTTCTAGGTCGCCCACCAGTATAATGCGGGAATACATTTAAGTTCTAGGTCGCCCACCAGTATAATGCGGGAATACTTTTAAGTTCTAGGTCGCCCACCAGTAAAATGCGGGAATACTTTTAAGTTCTAGGTCGCCCACCAGTATAATGCGGGAATACATTTAAGTTCTAGGTCGCCCACCAGTATAATGCGGGAATACATTTTAAGTTCTAGGTCGCCCACCAGTATAATGCGGGAATACTTTTAAGTTCTAGGTCGCCCACCAGTATAATGCGGGAATACATTTAAGTTCTAGGTCGCCCACCAGTAAAATACGGGAATACTTTTAAGTTCTAGGTCGCCCACCAGTATAATGCGGGAATACATTTAAGTTCTAGGTCGCCCACCAGTATAATGCGGGAATACTTTTAAGTTCTAGGTCACCCACCAGTAAAATGCGGGAATACATTTAAGTTCTAGGTCGCCCACCAGTATAATGCGGGAATACATTTAAGTTCTAGGTCGCCCACCAGTAAAATGCAGGAATACTTTTAAGTTCTAGGTCGCCCACCAGTATAATGCGGTAATACATTTAAGTTCTAGGTCGCCCACCAGTATAATGCGGGAATACTTTAAGTTCTAGGTCACCCACCAGTATAATGCGGGAATACATTTAAGTTCTAGGTCGCCCACCAGTAAAATGCGGGAATACATTTAAGTTCTAGGTTGCCCACCAGTAAAATGCGGGAATACATTTAAGTTCTAGGTCGCCCACCAGTAAAATGCGGGAATACTTTTAAGTTCTAGGTCGCCCACCAGTAAAATGCGGGAATACATTTAAGTTCTAGGTCGCCCACCAGTAAAATGCGGGAATACTTTTAAGTTCTAGGTCGCCCACCAGTATAATGCGGGAATACATTTAAGTTCTAGGTCGCCCACCAGTATAATGCGGGAATACATTTAAGTTCTAGGTCGCCCACCAGTATAATGCGGGAATACATTTAAGTTCTAGGTCGCCCACCAGTAAAATGCGGGAATACATTTAAGTTCTAGGTCGCCCACCAGTATAATGTGGGAATACATTTAAGTTCTAGGTCGCCCACCAGTATAATGCGGGAATACATTTAAGTTCTAGGTCGTCCACCAGTAAAATGCGGGAATACTTTTAAATTCTAGGTCGCCCACCAGTATAATGCGGGAATACATTTAAGTTCTAGGTCGCCCACCAGTATAATGCGGGAATACTTTTAGTTCTAGGTCGCCCACCAGTATAATGCGGGAATACATTTAAGTTCTAGGTCGCCCACCAGTAAAATGCGGGAATACATTTAAGTTCTAGGTCGCCCACCAGTATAATGCGGGAATACATTTAAGTTCTAGGGCGCCCACCAGTAAAATGCGGGAATACATTTAAGTTCTAGGTCACCCACCAGTAAAATGCGGGAATACATTTTAGTTCTAGGTCGCCCACCAGTAAAATGCGGGAATACTTTTAAGTTCTAGGTCGCCCACCAGTATAATGCGGGAATACATTTAAGTTCTAGGTCGCCCACCAGTAAAATGCGGGAATACATTTAAGTTCTAGGTCGCCCACCAGTAAAATGCGGGAATACATTTAAGTTCTAGGTCGCCCACCAGTAAAATGCGGGAATACTTTTAAGTTCTAGGTCGCCCACCAGTATAATGCGGGAATACATTTAAGTTCTAGGTCGCCCACCAGTATAATGCGGGAATACATTTAAGTTCTAGGTCGCCCACCAGTATAATGCGGGAATACATTTAAGTTCTAGGTCGCCCACCAGTATAATGCGGGAATACTTTTAAGTTCTAGGTCGCCCACCAGTAAAATGCGGGAATACTTTTAAGTTCTAGGTCGCCCACCAGTAAAATGCGGGAATACATTTAAGTTCTAGGTCGCCCACCAGTATAATGCGGGAATACATTTAAGTTCTAGGTCGCCCACCAGTAAAATGCAGGAATACTTTTAAGTTCTAGGTCGCCCACCAGTATAATGCGGGAATACATTTAAGTTCTAGGTCGCCCACCAGTATAATGCGGGAATACATTTAAGTTCTAGGTCGCCCACCAGTATAATGCGGGAATACTTTTAAGTTCTAGGTCGCCCACCAGTAAAATGCGGGAATACTTTTAAGTTCTAGGTCGCCCACCAGTAAAATGCGGGAATACATTTAAGTTCTAGGTCGCCCACCAGTATAATGCGGGAATACATTTTAAGTTCTAGGTCGCCCACCAGTATAATGCGGGAATACTTTTAAGTTCTAGGTCGCCCACCAGTATAATGCGGGAATACATTTAAGTTCTAGGTCGCCCACCAGTAAAATGCGGGAATACTTTTAAGTTCTAGGTCGCCCACCAGTATAATGCGGGAATACTTTTAAGTTCTAGGTCGCCCACCAGTAAAATGCGGGAATACATTTAAGTTCTAGGTCGCCCACCAGTAAAATGCGGGAATACTTTTAAGTTCTAGGTCGCCCACCAGTATAATGCGGGAATACATTTAAGTTCTAGGTCGCCCACCAGTATAATGCGGGAATACTTTTAAGTTCTAGGTCACCCACCAGTAAAATGCGGGAATACATTTATGTTCTAGGTCGCCCACCAGTAAAATGCGGGAATACATTTAAGTTCTAGGTCGCCCACCAGTAAAATGCGGGAATACTTTTAAGTTCTAGGTCTCCCACCAGTATAATGCGGGAATACATTTAAGTTCTAGGTCACCCACCAGTATAATGCGGGAATACTTTTAAGTTCTAGGTCGCCCACCAGTATAATGCGGGAATACATTTAAGTTCTAGGTCGCCCACCAGTATAATGCGGGAATACTTTAAGTTCTAGGTCGCCCACCAGTATAATGCGGGAATACATTTAAGTTCTAGGTCGCCCACCAGTAAAATGCGGGAATACATTTAAGTTCTAGGTCGCCCACCAGTAAAATGCGGGAATACATTTAAGTTCTAGGTCGCCCACCAGTAAAATGCGGGAATACTTTTAAGTTCTAGGTCGCCCACCAGTATAATGCGGGAATACATTTAAGTTCTAGGTCGCCCACCAGTATAATGCGGGAATACATTTTGTCTGTTCATTCCACCAGTAAAATGCGGGAATACTTTTAAGTTCTAGGTCGCCCACCAGTAAAATGCGGGAATACATTTAAGTTCTAGGTCGCCCACCAGTAAAATGCGGGAATACTTTTAAGTTCTAGGTCGCCCACCAGTATAATGCGGGAATACATTTAAGTTCTAGGTCGCCCACCAGTATAATGCGGGAATACTTTTAAGTTCTAGGTCACCCACCAGTAAAATGCGGGAATACATTTAAGTTCTAGGTCACCCACCAGTAAAATGCGGGAATACATTTAAGTTCTAGGTCGCCCACCAGTAAAATGCGGGAATACATTTAAGTTCTAGGTCGCCCACCAGTATAATGCGGGAATACATTTAAGTTCTAGGTCGCCCACCAGTATAATGCGGGAATACATTTTGTCTGTTCATTCCATATTCTAGGTCGCCCACAAGTATAAATGCAGGCATGTCATTACCAATAGGAGACGCACTTCCTCAGTTTAGTTTCACCATAGGAGACGCACTTCCTAAGTTTAATCTTACCAATAGGAGACCCGCCTGTAGAACGGAGTTTGTTGTAGGACAAAGAAAAATAGAAATCAGGCGTCCAATAGGAGACTCGCCTGTAGAACGGAGTTTGTTGTAGGACAAAGAAAAATAGAAATCAGGCGTCCACCTGGAGAACAAGGACAAAGAAAAGAAGTAATCATGCGTCCACCTGGAGAATAAGGACAAAGGAAGGAAGAAATCAGGCGTCCACCTGGAGAACAAGGATAAAGAAAAGAATAAATCAGGCGTCCACCTGGAGAACAAGGACAAAGAAAAATAGAAATCAGGCGTCCACCTGGAGAACATGGACAAAGAAAAATAGAAATCAGGCGTCCACCTGGAGAACAAGGACAAAGAAAATAGAAATCAGGCGTCCACCGGGAGAACAAGGATAAAAGAAATAGAAATCAGGCACCCACCTGGAGAATAAGGGAATACAATTGAAGTATTGAAGTCAAAAGCCCGCTCATATGAGGAAGGAGCACACTTAGAATCAATGAAGCAGAGGAATACAACAGGAATCTCCAGCAGGAAGCAATAAAATCCCCAGCATTCACAAAAGGCTGGTCAAAAAAGACAACAAGAAAACAAGAGGGGAAAAGAACCCAAGGTACGGAAGTGGAGAACAGATGTGGTCCGCTCAAAGAACTAGCACCTACAACTAGCAGTATCAAGGTTCAAATCTGAAGTCTGTATGAAGCACCATTCAAGACTCAAGACCAAGTTTCAGAAGACTTACAGATAGGAATCCCTGTAACTAGTAGCTGATAGGCTTAGTTAGTCTTTTTTTCAGTTTTCATTTTTGTTGTAATGACAGGACCGCGAACCGGAACCTCAACGGAACGGCACCTCGATCGGCTCCTCACCTCGGTACCCTCTACCATCTCTCTCATTTCCGAACTACACGTGGCCTGATTCCTGTATAACCAAGGATATGTAGGCAGCTCAGATGCCAGGGCTCGGTCACATTCCCTCCCTTTCCTTAAGTTTAGTCCGTCCAAGTAATGGTCGGGTCAAAAACACGTCTAGTCGTTCTTTGTCGGAAAACTCTTCGTGTTTCCAGTCAAAGAGGGCAGCTGTAAGCACGTGATTTTTGACCCTCCCCGAGAATTTTCACATTTTTAGCGTGAATATGTGAAATTGGGTCTAGTATAGCTATTTTAACTATTTTACTTTATTTCGTTGCAAAAAGAAAAAAAAATCACAAAATATATATATAAATTTTAGTTTATGTATTTCTCATAAACTTGAAAAATACAAAAATTGTACTTTATTTTGGTACTTTATATAAATTCGAAAATTACAAAAAATATAATTCGATTAATGTTTTGTAGTCGTTTTAATTTTGGAAAAATACAAAAAATATTACTTTATATTTTTGTCTTTATTAAAAAACGAAAATTACAAAAAAAAATAGTTTTATTAATATTCTATAGTCATTTTAACTTTGAAAAATACAAAAAATATTGCTTCATATTTTATCTTAATATTTAAAAAACAAAAATTACAAAAATAGTTTTATTAATATTTTGTAGCTATTTTAAATCTTGAAAAAATATTTAAAAAGATATATTTTTGTTTGAATACTAGTCTTATTTTTGGTAGTTATTTTGCTTACATAGGACTAGTTAAGCAACGTGTTCCTATTTCTCGGGTCCGGGCAAAAGAATAATATTCGGGTTCAAACTACTCGCTTTTAGGCCTAATTTTCGGACCTAGCCCATAATAATCCGAGTCCGCCACACGTGGGGAACACGGACGGAATCCCATACACGGGGAACCCCACCACGCGTGGGGAACACAAGCCTCGAACCCCACCACGCGTGGGGCTCATTTGTCTTGGCCAAAGGGATCAAATACACGGACAAAGAAGGAAAAACGGACTGAAAATTTTCAGAGAGGACTATTCATCTTCTTCTTCAAAGAGAAGAAGAAGAAAAAACCTACTGAAAAGACCCGGACCCCAAACCATCGTCGACCACTGTTCATCTTCTCCAAAAGGAGAAGAACAAAACCCTAACGCTCCCTCCATTGAAACCAGTCCGGATTCCTCCATCACCACCATCGTTCCACCTCCATCAACAACCCCAAACCACCGTCAACCTCCAGCTCCCCACCCCTTCGTCGTCACTGTCCAACCAACGACCAAGCGACCACTCCGTCACCTTCCCGACTGTCCATAACCTGCTGCCCAGTTCCGTCGACCACGACCACTCCTCCATTGCTGCCGTTTCTACTCCCTCACGTCCAAAACGCCACCACCAACGTCCGTCGACACCCACGCCTCCGCCTCTGTCAAACAGCAACTGCTGTTGCTTGCCCGTCACCCTTCCAAAACCTTTCCATCGCCTCCCCATCGTAACCCCAAAAAAAAAACCAGTCGCACCACTACTCCCTCACGGCGTCACTGCCCCGACGACCACTGTTGTGCGTCGTCCCCATGTCCAGCGATGCCTCCAGCCATTAAACATTGCCCGTCGACCCCACAGTCGTCGACCAAACAGTCCGGCAGTGAGGTCGAGTTGAAGTCGAGTTCTAGTCCAAAGTCCAAAAGTTGATTCGAGGTCCGGTTCGTCGAGTTTGTTCCAAGGTTTCGTTGTTGTTCCTCGTTCAGTGAGGTCCGGCTTGAGTTCCGTCGAGGTTGTTGCCCGAGGTTTCGTCGCAGGTCCAACGCATCGGACGATAATATCAAGTAGGTCATCTCTGTCCGTGTCCTTCATATTTGCTGTTTAGTAACATGTACATGTGTTTCTTGAAATACAATCCCAGTTCATGCGAATAGTATGCAAATGAGCGAGACATATTCATATGATGTTTGCAAATTGTTATTTCTTGTTAATTAACTCCGTATGATATTGAAATTTGGTCGTGAATGTATTCCTTTGTTTCGTCATGTTAAGTAGTTATTCGGCATTTTGTTTCTCCATGCTCAGATTATTGCTATCTAAATGTTTGTCTTAATGGTTGTTTGTACATGTAGTAGTAATGTTAAAATCATAGTAGTAATTTAATCCCTCAAAAAAAAATACTCGTTTCATCAAATAAGTTTAATCTACAACCCATGACCCCGCAAAGTAGCAAAGAAATGTAGTCATTTTAGCCTTGTCCTTTTTTCTAAAAAAAAGAAAAAAAAAGAGAAATAAATAAATAAATAAAATGAGACGAGCCTCGCCGAATAAAAGGGACGAATTGCGAGGCCCTCACAGATATAGGTATCATAATGAACACTTAGATTCTGGGACGGGCCGTTTAGCAAATTTCACGGCCTTACCCAAAATAATAATGCACTAGTTGCTTTAGGCGCGCCTTTAATAATGTCATCTCCCTAAACTCGGGTGCACATTTATGTGACCCAAATCCAAATCTCAACGAAATCGAAATGTGTCTCTAATCGCGGGTACATTGACTGTGACGTGGTCTGAGATGCATTTCCATGACGTTGCAAATTCATTTTTAAAAGTAATAAATGGGACGAGCCTCGACAAACAAAAAATGCAAATTGCGGGGCCCTCAGTAAATACTTGTTTTAAAGGTACTTAGAATCCAGGAGGGCCACTTAGCGAATTTCGTGGCCTTCCCAAAATAATAACACGATAGTCTCCTTAGGTGCGTGTTTAATAATCTACTTTCTTAAAACTTGGGGTGTGCATTTCATGCGACCCAAATCCAAATCCCAAAACGTCAAAATAAAATATGTTCCGGATTGCGGGTGCATTTCATGTGACGCAGTCCAAAGACATGTTTTAAGCGATGTTCACATTCCTTAAAATAAATGATAAAAGCGGTTAAAAGTTAAATTTTGCACATAAGTTCACACTTGCATAAAATCAGATAATCAAGCCGAATATAACAGTTGAGCGACCGTGCTAGAACCACGGAACTCGGGAATGCCTAACACCTTCTCCCGGGTTAACAGAATTCCTTATCCGGATTTCTGGTACGCAGACTATAACATGGAGTCATTCTTTTCCTCGATTCGGGATTAAAATTGGTGACTTGGGACACCCTAAATCTCTCAAGTGGCGACTCTGAAATAAATAAATAAATCCCCTTTCGATTGTCCTTTAATTGGAAAAAACTCCCCTGCACCCCATCGGGTGCGGAAAAAGGAGGTGTGACACTCTGCGTTCCACAACTTGTTGGGGATGATATTATTTGCTGGGAATGATCCCTTTTGCTAGGGATATCCCTCTTCTTTTGTGGCACAGCTCGGTAACTGGCATTTCCCTGACCTTTTAGTCACATATGAATTTCCCAAATCATGCTCATTGCTCTCCTTGATTTGTCCACGGGCTTTGGCCTTGAGGTTTAATAACCTTTGATTTCGGCAAGGATATCCCTCTTGACACTCGTCAATCCTTTTGTCAATTCCCTTTTGCTGGGGATATCTTTCTTGACACTAGCCTTGTGCTCGTTCCTTGCTGACTATACCACTTGGATGTACTAGCCATATCTCATCTTGCATAATTGGAAAGCTGATGGCCTATTTTGAAGTCATTTCCCACTAGTTCTGACCAAACAGACTCTACTGGGGAATTTTCTATGAAAGGAGAAAGATAAAAAAGAACAGAATAAAAGACAAAGGAAAAAGATGACTCTTTAACAAAAGAAATTATAAATAAAAACCTATCAAACGCAGACACCGACTCTAATGGTCATGACATGCATATGTGGCCTATCCCCCGTCGTCAATCGTCTTTCAAGATCTTCCCTTGACTATCCTCCATCTGATTCCCAATCTTATTCGACTTGTAGTGCCCAAAAGGTTTTCACCATCAAGTCTCTCTCATTTTGGTTTTTCTCTCGGCTTTCATCGCCTTATGGTGTCCGTGAAGATTTTCACCGATAAGACTCTCTCATTTGTATTACTTTCCCGCTGGGGATTTGGAGTGTTGCCGGTATGACTCTCTCTGCTGGAGATTAGAGTCCTTTCTGTTGTGGAACAGAGTGTTATGTTCACCGGTAAGACTCTCATTTCTCTGACTTGGTATCTTTTGCAGACTGGTCAGAAGGTCTTTCTTTGGACCGTAATGTGGTTTTTGGATAAGCTAGAAAGAAAGGGTATTAAAGGCTCAAAAACAAAATAAATTTGGGGTTAAAAATTACAACATTCGGAACCAATTTTTTCCTTCCCACAAGCGCAACCCTTGCCCCAGTTTCTTGCTTGGGGATTATTTATTTATAATTAATTAATTAATTTTTTTTTTTACTTTTTATTACACCATGCACACCATGCACACTATGCACACTATGCACCCTATGACCGAGCCGTGAAGCGCCTACGTATCCTCTTTGAGGAATCAGTTCAAACGTAGTTCCCAATTCCTCTTTTTCATTTGACTTTCTTTTGTTTTTTTTTTCATTTTTCTTTTTCTTTTTCGTTTTTCTTTTTTTTTGATTTTTTCTTTACCTTCCAGGATCGTATTTCCTAGTCATTGCTATTGATTCCGAACGAGGGGTATGAAAGAAAATAAATAAGGCTAAAAAAGGAGGATAAAGTGTTTAGGTAGCAAAATAAAATGCCTTCGTCATTCCAGTCTTCAAAACATGCCAAGTGCAAACAACATAATTGAACTTAGACTTCTAGTCTCTTCCGATGGTGCTGGACTTGACAATTATGTTAAACACTTGCTTTTCATTTGTCATTTCTAAGCACTGCTGGGCGACACTCTCACTCTCATGAACGACCCTCATGCCAATTTGGCGAATCTTGCATTTAACGGTTTTCTTTAAGTTTTACTTGCCCCAGTTCCACATGGCTCGGGCTTCAAATAATCTCAAACTGTTCTTATTTCCCTTAAATGCTTTGATCACCTTCCCAGGGTTTTATGATTAACTTTTAAGATTAGGCTCAAACTGTGTGCGCATGTCATGTCCCTAGAACCGGCATTGAACAAGAATGACAAAAGGACCAAACAAAAAAGATGACGGAAAATAATAAAAGACCGGCTTTTGTATTAGACTACCGGTGAAATGGTTTGAATAACAAAACAAAAACAAATTGGAATAAAATCCTAAAACAACCTGGACAAAATTTAAACAAACTGATATGACAAAATGGAAAGATAAGAAGGTTTTACACAAGACAATATCCGGATTACAACCTTAAGAATAATCCGGACAACAGAAATGACTACAAAATAAACCACCACAAGCTTCTCTCTTGCTAACCAAGGAACGGAGCGTCCTCCCAATTTATCAAAGTTGGTATCTTTAGCCACTGAGCTTTGCAGTATTGTCCAGACCATTTCCAACTTCGATATCATTATCATCAGTTAGCGGCTTTCCGGGATGACTCTAAAATCCCATGTTACCAGGTATCCTCCCCATAAAGTGTGCATCATGATGTGCAGGTAAAGGATTCTGCGCGATATTCTGGGTGTCATTACCTTGGATCACAATCAGATTTTCCTGGATCATCCTTTCTATTTCTTTTTTCAAATCCCGACAACTTTCAACATTGTGCCCCTGGGCATTGGAATGGTATTCACACCTTTTAGAAGGGTCAAAGCTTCTTGCACGTGTGTCCAGATGATTTGGAGGAATAGATGCAATCATGTCGTGATGCTTTAACCTCTCAAATAAGCTTTCATAGGACTCTCCTATTGGTGTAAAATTATCTTTCAACCTTCGTTCCCCTTTATACTTCTGGCTTGGATGTGGGTTATAGGGCACCTGAAAGTTATGTGGAGGCTTCTGGAGATTTTGTGACGCTCGTGCTCGCCTTCTGGGGCGTTTTGGTGGTCGGGCAACATACTGAGGTGGAACAATAGAGTGTTGTGGGTTCTGAGGGGGATAATATTGCTCAGGGGATTCATAGATAACTTTAGGAGGCTGCTCATACCTTCGAGATGTTCTCCTAGGACCTCTTCTTGACCCTGATGTCATCATGATTTCTTCAATCTTCTCATTTGTGTCGCAAAAATTATCAGACTCAACCCGGACAGCGTGAAGTTGCAGCTTTAAAAACTTCTTGACTCATAATTTTTCCTGTCTTAAGACCATTCTCTATTATTTCTCCCATTTTGATTGCTTCCGAGAAGGATTTGCCAACTGCGGACATCATGTTCTGAAAGTAATCTGGCTCTTGCGCTTGAAGGAAGACAGTTATTAGCTCGTGGTCATCCATGGGTGGCTTAACTCGAGTTGCTTGCTCTCTCCATTTAATGGCATATTCCCTGAAACTTTCACTTGGTTTCTTTTTCAGGTTTGAAAGGGAAATGCGGTATGGGGAAATGTCGACGCTGTATTGGAACTGTTTGACAAATGCTTGTGCCATGTCGTCCCAGACATACCAGCGAGACGTGTCTTGATCCATAAACCATTCGGAAGTTACTCCCGTAAGGCTTTCCACAAAATAAGCCATCAACAATTCTTCCTTTCTTCCCGCACCTCTCATTTGATTGCAATACCTTTTCAGGTGGGCAATGAGATCTCCATGTCCATCGTACTTTTCAAATTTGGGAGTCTTGAAACCAGGCGGCAAGTGGACATCGGGGAACATACATAGATCTTTGAAGGCAACACTCTTTTGACCAGACAACCCTTGATTGTTTTTCAACCATTGTTCTAAGTTTTTCACTCTTTGGGTCATTTCTTCTTGTACCATCTTTCGGGTAAGCTCTTCAATCTTTGCAGGAAGATCAAACGAGTACGGGTGGTACTTAGGAGAGTGGTACTGCTCTTGTTGTGTCGCAAATTGTGACTCATGATGAGGCTGTCCTTGCCCACTGGCCCATGCTTGACACACTCCGGTCATTTACTGTTTCAGTATTCTATTTTTTCCGGCACAGTAGACTCTTGTTGAACCCTCTGAACAAACCGACCAACTCAACTTTCTTCACAATTCAAAACAAAACATGTTAGAATGGACTCAGTCGGTTCTTATTAATAGTAGCAACATCTTTTTTTCGATTTTTTTTTTCAATTTTTTTTTTCTCATTTTTTTTTGTTGTGGTCGAATCTTATGGAGATTGCCTACCTATCATGACCCCGCATGAATCAGACCTTGCGTAGTTCGGACCAATAAAAGATAAGCAATACTAATCATTTTTTTTCAATTTTCATATTGGGTTTCAAAGGTTTAAAAATGACCTACAAACTTGAAAATCAAACGACCCACATATTATAATCAAAAGTTTTACAAACTCCAAAACAAACGGCCAGCTTCCTTTCTCCGTTTGACAAATGCAACCAAACGGTTATTTTTGCAAATGTGACCCCTTTCAAATCTCACATGAATTTTGAGGCCGGGGAGGATTATTTTATGACACTTTACACACTTGTCCGTTCTTTTACGAAAATAACCTTTCGACAACTGAAAGATACTCTAAGGCTATTTTGGCAAGAACGGTTTAAGACGCGACCGAAGCTGGCTCGACTTATTTTGACTAAAAATCCACACGGTATTCACCTGACCGTTGACTCTTTATTTATTTTATTTTTTAATTAATTTTTTTTTCAAATTACAATAAAAAACTGGGTGTTGCAAACACGGCCCTTCAGCGCCTCGGGGACGAAGATTTTTTTAAGGCTGTGTGGGTCAACTGGATCAAAAAATCCTAAATATGACCCAAAATGTGGCTGTTTATGCAAAGTCAGCCTTCCGGCGTCCCTTTTGGGAACATTCGGTTATGTCTTGATAAAAAAGCGTCACCCGACTTCTTTATGACAAAATTAAAATTTGACATATATTTTTTTTGTTTATTTATTGGTTTTTGGCTATTTTAGCAAAAAGAGGGGTTGGACCCGATGAGGGTTGCCTACGTATCTCACATCCGGTGAGAATCAAACCCGCGTAGTTCGGGCAGGTCATGAATAAAGTAAGTAAACTAATTTTAAATTATTATTATTTTGAATTTGTAAAAGCACTGCTTTGAAAGAAGAAATGAAGTATATATATTTTTTTTTGAATTTTTGATTGATTTTCTTTTTGAAAGAAAGACTTCTAAGAATTCCTTTTCTTTTGATTTGAACTTTGAGAATTTCAAAAGTAAAAGGAAGATTTTTTTTTTGTTTTTTCTTATTCTAAGAAGAAAGAAAATATTTTTTTGGAATTTTACCTTTAATAAATGAAATGCTTTCTAAAAAAAAATATTTTTTTTTGAATTTTGAATTTTCTTTTCAATTTTTAAAGAAGAAGGAAAATATTTTCGAATTTGTTTTATTTTATTATATATATATATATATATTTTTAATAATTAAAAAGACTTTCTTAAAGAAGTCAATAATGGAAAATATTTTTGGATTTTTTGTTTTGAAAATTGGGAGTCTAAAAAAAACTTTTCTAGACTTTTTGGCAGGACAAATATTTTTGCAACAAATAAAGATATATATACATTTTTGGAAATAAAGAAAAACTTTTTGGATTTATATATATATATATATATTTGCAACAAATAATAAAACCACTTTCAACGCGACTCTTTTTATTTTATTATTTTGAATTTTTCAGAAACGAATAAAAAAAACTATTTTAAAAGTAAGACTCTTTTTCATTGTCATTTTCAGGGGAAGACAAACTATTTTCCTTTATATATATATATATATATATATATATATATATATTTTATTTTTTTATTTTTTTGAAAAATAAGACAAAACAACGATTTTTTTTTCTTTCTATTTTTTCTTTGGTTTTAATAAAACAAACTAATAAGACATTTTTTTTCATTTTCTCAAAATTTCGGCAGAGTTTTGACAGTATTTGGGCATTGGTTTTTTTTCAAAAATAAACAGTCAATTCCCTAACCGCTATTTCTTTTTTTCAATTTTAAAATATTATTCATGATATTCAAAAGTCAGTCAACACACAAATCCGGATCAAATAAATGCGCAAGTAGCAGCAAGTAAGATGCATCAGGATGGTCATTTTTTTGGTACACCTGTCCTAGACAGACCCAACCCCTGTGTTGAGTCTCCAAAGTCAAATGCACGTGATGCAAACAATCGCTCCTACTAGGGATCCGGCATGAAGCTGAGTTATTCTAAGTGAAAAAACCTGAGGCATATTGATCTAGCCCTGGCTTACCCAAACGGACAGTTTGAGCCGAAGCGGGGGCAACGTACCGGGAGCACGAAAGTCTACCCGGCCTAGTTACTTGTCCCAACTTCGTCTTATTTGGTATGACTTTAACAGAAAGGTGGGCCACGCGCACGTGTGCACCATAAATTTAGAAGACTCAGAAAGAAGGGGGTTTCGTAGCAGTTGTATATATTCATAATTCAAATAATATTAAAGCGGTAAAAGTGTCATTTAGCACATTGGGCATATATCATGTAAAAAAAATCAGATAATAAATAAAGCTAACTATAACAATTATTTTAAGCTCGAATTCATGAACCCTGAACCAGTGGTTCTGGGTTAAGTCCCCAGCGGAGTCGCCAGAGCTGTCGCACCTCCTTTTTACCGCGACCACGAGGGTGTGTGGGGAGTTTTCTCCAATTAAAGGACAGTCGAAACGGGATTTGTTTGTTTGTTTAAGAGTCGCCACTTGGAATTTTAAGGCATCCCAAGTCACCGGTTTTAATCCCTGAATCGAGGAGAATATGACTCTGTCTATTTAACAGTCTGCGCACCAGAAATCCGGATAAGGAATTCTGTTAACCCGGGAGAAGGTGTTAGGCATTCCCGAGTTCCGTGGTTCTAGCACGGTCGCTCAACTGTTATATTCGGCTTGATTATTTTTGATTTGTTAAATACATTTTTATTGCATGATTTTATTGTTACCGCTTCTATTTAGATTTAAAGACCCTTCTTTGAATCGAATCACGCGTACGTATATTCGTGTTATAAATTATATTTTTAAAACATGCGGAGTTGTGTCACGCGCACGTGTACACAATAATATAGATAATATTTTTATTAAAATAATTATTTTCGAAATTATGCTTTAAATAAAATCAAGAACATTCGCCCTTTGGTATAATTAAGTAGTGAACATCACATCTCGGGTTTTTATGAAATTAATAATGATATTCTCCGAGAAATCTCTTTTTAGTAAAAATTTGCTCGAAGTTGCGCGAACGCATAATCCGAATCGCCTTTAGAAGTATAATCAAGTCACGCGAACGCATCCTTAATTATGCAAATATTCTTGACAGTAATATAAATTCTCTACAAATGTTTATTGCATCCATCTATTTTTAAATGTAAGAGTCATGAGAAATCACTATTTGAGATGCCTCTAAATTCCTTGAAAAGAATTCACAATTCATTAAGTGTTGACCGCAAATTATATTTTTACGTGTGAATTATATTCCTCAAAAACCATGAGTTTAAAGAGTAAAATAAAAATAAAATAAAAATAAACAACGTGTGATTAATACTACCATTTTTATGGTAAATACAATATTTATCTACCCAAAAAGCGAATTGCGTATAAAACTTAGGAAAACAATTGATTTAATAAATGAAGTAATATTTTTTTTGAAGAATTTTCATTGTTATATTTGGAGCAAACGCTATTTACACATTTTTTGACTTAAAATGTTACAATCTATAAATGTCATCCTTCTTTTACACCACTTGTTTTTAGTCTGAGGTTATAATTGTTTGGTTAATTTTGCTTACAAAGATTGAGTTTGAGATAAATAAACCAATTCTTATATTCTGCCTATGCGAATACTTTGCAAAAACTAACTCTATATTTTGTAAAAAATCATTGACATTATTTCATATATTAAAAGAAATGAGTTGATCACGTTCCTAAAATAACTAAGCCATTTGTTATTAAGAAAGAGAACTAATCTACCAATTGATTTAATACTATATTAACCAACTAAAACAAAACTGAAACTTAAACTAATAAAATTTAAATGAGTAGAAGACATCCTTATAATTCCAAATTTCATTTACTTGCCATGTTGAAGCTCTTCACAACATGAGTTTAAAAGACATGTACCGGAGATGAATCAACGAAGAACTTTGATTGTAAACAAATCTGTCCGAGCCTCGACCAAAGCTCGAACAAATGACGACGAAGACGAAGAGAAGATGAAGTATCTCGTAGCTACTGCCGCGACGAGCAGCAGCAGCAGTCCGTCCAACACCTGCTGCGACGAGCAACAGCAGCACGACGTCGAGACAGCAGCAGCGGCGGCGACAGGCAGCAGCACAGCGCGGACAGCCATGGACGACGACATGGTCGACGTCGAAGCTCGTCCATGGCTGTGTTCATTTGGTTGTTTGGTTGAGACAGAAGCAGCAGCGACGAGGCTTCGAACAACAGAAGGAACAAACAACGGGCTGGTCGACGCACAAGCAGAAGCAACTGGTGGCGACGACGGACTGTTTTGCCGGAGAAGATGAAGCTCGACCAAACGACGACGAACTAGAGCAACAATGGTGGACGAAGAAGATGAAGTGCTTGGGCAGCAGCTGTTTGGACGATGAGGGTGTGTCGAAGAAGAAGGTAAAGGGCAGCCATGGATGCTTGGTTGGAGCTTTGGAGGAAGAAGAAGAAGATAGGAAAGGGGGGGGGGCGGATGGTTTAGATTTTAGGGTTTTCTTCTTTTAGTTTTTGTTTTGTTTTGTAAAATGTAAGACAAAAGGGGTTTGGGTCTTTTGGGTTATGGACTGGGTCGACCCAGTTCGAAATAGACTGGATCGTAGGGAAGATTGGGCCATTTTTTGGGCCTATGGCTTGAAATCGAAGAAGAGACCCAATTCCGACTTTCTTTATATTTTCGCTCTTTTTTCTTCTTTTATTTCTCTAAAACTAAATTATAAAAATACTTAAACTATTATTAAGAATTAAATTAAGTTATAAAAGCGCAAATTAACTCCCAATAACAATTAACGCACAATTAAGTAATAATTAAGCATAAAATTGTATATTTGGACATTAAATGCTAAAAATGCAAACGATGCCTATTTTTGTAATTTTTAATTTTTTGTAAACAAATTTAATTAGTAACAATTATAGAATTAAATCCTACATGCAAATGCGACATATTTTTGTATTTTTTTATTAATTTAACAAATAAACAAACACAGACAAATACAAATAATTATCCAAAATATCACAAAATTTCACACCAAGGAAAATCATTTTATTTTGAATTTTTTGGGAGTAATTCTCATATAGGGCAAAAATCACGTGCTTACATCATCCCAAAAGACGTCAAAACTATCCTGTGGTCCAAATCTAGCAAACAAATAATCCAAGGATATCCAGAACTGCTCGAGGCATTTTAAATGTTTGTTATCGTTCAGGCCCAGGTCGCTGAGGATCTTGTCCTAGAATGGTCTCGGGGAAGTATCATATCCTTGCCTATATAGTTTAAACGAGTGAGACCAGACATTTCTGCCAAGGTAGGGGTCATCTCACACTCCCCAAATCTGAAAACCAAATTTTGCGGATCCCAATAAGTCAACATCGCCTCCAAAGTCTGCGCGAGGTATGATATAAAGAAGGGAAGTGAGGGTGCCCAATTTCTGCATTAACTCATGATGCTCTAACAACGAAAATATTTTCCACCACTTGATTAATTTCCTAGGAATCTTTACTACCATCAGCACTTTGGATCGAATCAGCGGGTCCATACCTGAATGAAGAAACATGGTTAGCGACTCGGGACACTATGTGACACCACAACATTTCCTGGTGGACAAACGCAAGACACGATTTGGCTATATTTTGCAAAATGGTCTAAGTGGCTGAAAGTGGCTATTAGTGCAAACTTGACAAATTTGACCCCTAATGCATGAAAAATACTTCATTTAAAGCTTACATGACTCCAACATCCCAACTAACATGGCCTTAAAAAATATTTTGCGGAAATGGCCCATTTTGCAAAAATGGCCGATATGGCCAAATGTGGCTAGGGATGCAAACACGACATGGATGGACCTTAAAGTGATATGACATCGAGTTATAGACTCAAAATCCTAAGACATGGGTAATTGAACCACTTTTGCAAAAATAACCCTATTCTGCAAGAATGGTCGATGTGGCCAAAAGTGGCTAGATACACAAGTTTAACAGGTTCTGGACCTTAGAATCAAGAGGACACTTTATTGTAGACTCAGGGATCTAAAACAGGAGATAACAAACTACTTTGAGAAAATACTCCTATTTTTGCAAAAAGGCCGATGTGGCCAAATATGGCTATACATGCAAGATTTGGCTACGACCCCGGAAGCCAAGAACCTAGGACCTACTAGGAAGACCGGACCCTATGTGGGTTGCCTACGTATTCCGCCCCAGGAGACGAGAATCAGGTTCGCGTAGTTCGAGAAGATGCAACTAATTTAAAAAAAATTATATTTTTTGTCTTTTTGAAAAATGATGAAAAATGTAAAAACTTTTGGATTTTTATTTTTATTTTTTTTGAATTTTTGGAAAATAATGGGAAAGTGTAAAATCTTTTTTGGATTTTTCATTTTTAATTTTTGAAAACTATGAAAGAAAAATGCCAGTGGACCCTACTTGCTTCATTTTTCACCCATTTTCCAAGACATCGGTCCGTCAAATGACCTTTTTACCCTCATAGATACAACATTTAGCACATAGGATGATTAAATGTCATTTTGGGCACGGGCCCATTTTGACAAAATTTGGACAGGCTTCCTACAAAGGGACACGGTACCTGGGATCGAGCCCTACTAGGTCTAAATGACATGATGCAAATAAAAATGACCTAAAGGCTGACCTAAGTTTGGGGTTCATTAACAAGGCAATTCGGGGGAGTGTATGGTCGATGGTGTCTACTCAAGCTTTCCACCCACTCCATACGTTCGACGCCCCCCCCCCCTCCTAAAATAAAGGTGACTCAACGAAGAGTTTGTGTACGCGACGCATACTCCGAGACTTGTTGCAGAAAGAATTGACCGGGTAATGCATATGATGACAGTTATAAAGCAGTTAACACATAAAGCAAAACCGTAAACACATAAACAACTAGCAAATAACAAAATATAAAACATAATAAAAATTAAGTAAAGCTAATGAAAAACATAAAAACCTCAACCAAATATTCTAAAAGCCAACAAAATCAAGTACTAGCTCGAACCCGGAAATCCCCAGTAGAGTCGCCAGAGATGTCACACCCCTTTTTCATTCCAAACCTCACTAAACCTTCTTAAAATAATAAAAAGATTTAGTAAAAAGCTTGAAAAGAGTTTTCAATTTGAAAAGTGACAAAAATTGTATTCAAAAAGGAAAACTCAGAGTCGCCACCTGATATTTGATTTCGGTGTGTCAAGTCACCGTTTTTTCAAAAATAATTGTTTTTATTTCAAAACACTTTGAACTCTAAAACTAAATCTACACCAAAGATTTGGGTAAGGGGGTTCATTTGACTCGGGGACAAGGTGTTAGGAATTCCCCGAGTCCCGTGAAAGTCACGGTTGCATACTCGATCTAGTTGTCTTTTAGACTATTTGAATTGAGGTAAAACAATCACAGAAAAATAAACACACAAAAAGGCTCGAGGTCGTCCCCACCTAATAAAAATAAAAAATAAAAATAAACTACTACAAGCTGTACTTTTGGCCTCCAAATTCAAGTACTATGAGGCATTCCCCGGAATAAAATATATACAAGTCCTTCGGGGCATTCCCCCCATAAATTTAACTAAGGGAACGACCTCTCGCCTCACAATTAACAAAAAAGTCCTAAAGTTTGCATATCCAAATGTTGTCGGCCTAAGCATGCTCCTATCGGAAGATGTAATGAAAGTAAAATGAATAAAATTGAAAGAAATAGAAATTAATTTCATGCTCATTCCCTTCTTAATTTTAGGATATGAACGAATCAATTACTAATGGGCTCGGCCTTTTCCCACTCCCACAATCCAATTCATCAAACAAACACGAGCATGACTTCAGCAAAGCAACAACAATGTTTGAGCAAATAACAACCAAACAACTAACACCACAAAATCGAAGATACCAAATTCAAGAGCTAAAAGGGTGCACGAGAAACATGCAGCATGTGACAATATGAATTGCTAAACAAATTAGCTCAACTTCATTAGCTCATTCCGGTTCAGCTAAATGCACTTTCCCTTTCTTTTAATTCAGAAAAAGTGAGGGGGTACAGTAAGGCAAGAAAAGTTTGATGGGCAAATATCTTTCCACAGGCTACATCTCGATAGAAAGAACAAGAAAAAGTTCAATCAAACTAAAATATATATTGAAAACTTACTTCAATATTTATACTACTCAACATCTCATTTAAAAAAAAAAGAGAGTGACTCCATTTATTAAACAACAAAATTCAGTCCAGTCCTCAATCTGGCCTTAATAACAGAAGGTGTATTAATCAAAGGCAAGAAAATGATTAAAATCTCCAATGATTCATACTATCAAACTTTCATTATCCAGTGATCAAGAAGTACTCCCTCAAGTCAAGAAATATTCAATCAATTCCCCGTTTACCTTAAAATCCCACAAGCAAACAGTTGGAGTCACAACCTTAAAAACCCTTTCAAAAACTGATTTGAAAAGAGAAAAGGCACATAACATATGCTGATTATCTCGTCAAGTAGCTCTAATAGCACAAGCGACATAGAAGCATAAATTCAAACACATATCCGCGTCATTTGACCCTTTAAACGAGTCCATCGGAGAAGAATAAAGCAGACTAAAACGACACACGTAGCGACACGAAGCAAAGAGAGTGGCACATTTCAAGAATCCATTCAATCATAAACAGAAGCCTACTTTAGTCGATCGTGTTAGACTCGAACATATTCTAAGATTATAAGACGTATGCACACACAGGACACAGCAGAACACATGATGGTGTAACTTAATCCAGACTTAATACTATCTGAAAATCACGAGATTCTCTCTGTTAACGCCCAGATTCGATTATTTATCTCTAAAACATGTCAAGCAAATTCAAACTTCTAAGTCCATTTTATCATACTTCGAATCAACATTAACAGAGCAAGAGAATAAAGACGAACCTGGAAATTAAGCTTACGATTAATTCTGTAGGAATCGATTACAACAGAAGAGGATTTGGTGACGAACTTGAGAATGAAAACAGCTACTGAAAATCCAGAGTCAACAATGAAGTAACAGAGCAGGAAGCCAGCTCAGGGAACGCGGACACGAACACCTCAACTGGCGAACAAATCTTCAGCACTCAACAACACTTCAATCGAATCCCATGACGGAAAATGAAAACAGAAACTGAAAATAATTTTTTTTTCGTTTTCTTTTTTTTTGTATTTCTGGAAGCGAAAAATAAAAATAAAAATGGAAGAATTAGATGAAAGCCTCAAGAACCCTAAAACCCTAATTTCTTCAAGTGCTTTTTCTCAATCTCCCCCCCCCCCTCCCCTTTTCTTTGTCTAAAGGCTCCAAATATATATCCTTCTCTCGAAGCTTCTTCTTCCTCAGCAAGAAACATGTGGGACCCTAAAATCAAATCCGAAAATCCCCCTTTCACAAACAAAAATCGAAAAAATGGAGACTTTGGATAAAAATCTTCATCCAACGGTTCCCATTTCTCCCAAATTTATTCAAGGGCCTCGGATTTGTGTTTAAACAAAAGAAATAAAAGAAGAAATCCGTATGAATTGGATTGAAATGATGAGATTTGTATGGAATGAGTGACGTGGAAGAAAGAGAGAAGAGAGGGGGGACCATGGGACTCGTTGAGGGTGAACTCGCCCGATTTCGACGAGTTGGAAGCCGCAAGAGCATGGAGATGGGGGTTGGGGGTACGGCCGAAGCTTGTATCTTTAGGTTTAGGATTAGATTGGGAAAAATTGAGGTTATATTTGGTGTGGGGGAAATAAGGTGAACCGTTGGATTTGGTGAATGGATGGCCGAGATTTAATCAGAAAATGGGGCGGGTTGGTGGGTATTTGGGGCGGGTCAGTGGGGTTAAGGAGAAAGGGATGGGCTGCCTAGATTTGGGCTTCTTCTATCCCGAAATTGGGCCACAATTTGGGGCTTTAACCCTTTTAAATCTACCAATTAAGAAAACTTAAACCTTTTCTTTACAAAAATGATTTAAAATTAATTACGATTAATTAAAGTAAAATATAACATACTATGAAACTATATATATATATATTATTTTTTGTATTTTTCAAGGATTATACTAAAAATAATAATAAACATATGAAAACCATGGCAAACTTAGCATAATACTACTATAAAAATACTAATGAACTTAAATAAATAAAAACAAAAAAGAAACACATCTAATAAGATAAATTGAGACTTTCTTTATTTTGTTTTATTTTAATTTTATGATTTGAAATTAAAAATAAAATAGGCTAAAATTACATAATAACTCAAGTAGATATTTTAAAACATAAAAATAGTAAAACTAACTTTAAAACTCTGTGAGTGAAAAATTAGCCCTTTTGGAAGATCAGTAAGCTCCCAAATGTCATTTTTTCAATTGCTGAAATCTCAACATCCATTGCCTCTTTCCATTTTGCTTTTTGAACAGCACTTTCAAAAGTTATTGGGTCACAATCTGCAAACAATGCAAAATGAGCAATTGTCTCATTGTCGATATTAATATCAGACGCCTCATAATCCATCATCCAAGCAGGCCTTTTGCGAGCCCGTCGAAGAGACTGAGCTTCATCAGCTTCTTCTGAAGTTATTTGTAAAATGTCAGCAGTTGTGGTAGAATTTCAGCTACCATTACAGTAGATTTTCTGAATTTTTAGTCATCGTGGCTGCATCTTCGACTACATTAACAAATAAGATTGGAGTAGGCTGTTGTATATTCCAATCCCACTTTCTTCATCAAAAACAATATCTCTGTTGATCACAATCTTCTTTGTCTGTGGATTGAACAATTATATGCCTGTGATGCTTCACTAACACCGAGAAAAACACGCTTCTCGCTTTTGTCATCAAGCTTCTTCCTCTTCTTGACTGGGACATGTGCATAGCAATACAACCAGAAATTTTAAAGTAATCTACAACAGGTGTCCTTGCGGTCCATGCCTCCTCAGGAGTCATATTTTTAACAGCAAATGTTGACTTCTATTCAAAATATGAATGCTCCAATTTGTTGCTTCCATCAAAACGCCTTTGGAACTCTTCCTCGAGCCAGCAATCTTTGAACCATATTGAGAATGGTTCTATTCTTCCTCTCTGATACACCATTTTGTTTGGTGTACATGCTGCTGTGTGAGCTCTTTTCGAATGCCATGAGTCCCACAAAATTCTTCAAATGCCTTAGAGCAATATTCGCCTCCACGATTTGATCAGAGGCTCTTAATGGTTCTTCCTGTCTCATTCTCCACATGAGCTTTGAAATTTTAAATACATTAAAAGCTTCTGATTTTTTCTCTAAAAAAATATATCCAGGTCTTTCGGGAATAATCATCAATAAAGGTAATAAAATACCTTTTGTCGTTGACCAACACTCAGTAAATCGCTTTTTAAGTCAAAAACATATAACACATTAGAAATTGTTTCCACAAAATCATTCTTGGTTTTAACCTTGATGTCATCTTTTCCCGTTGCATCCATAGTAGAACAATCATCAAAACTAACTTTTAGAACGGAAGCCTTCATTTAAGTAAGAAAAACAAAACTCCCATTCATGTGATTAGTGCAGCCTCTGTCCCGATATCGAACATCTAGCTCGGGTTCCTTCGCTACTTGAATTGACATCAACAAGGTTTCCCCTTCTTTGTTCTCTGTGTAATTGGACTTCTCTTCAATTGTTTGTCATTAGGCAGCCTAGTATAATATTCAGATGCATAATGACCAAACTTATGACATCTGTAGCACTCCACCTTGAATTTGTGATGCTCTCGGCCTCTGTCTTTGCCTTGAGATTGGTTACTATTGGCTTTGAAATTTCTGCTAGAATCTCTGCCTCCATGATCACCTCTTCCTCTACCCCGACCTCTACCTCTACCCCTTCCTCTATAGTTGTTGGAATGAGTATTAGTAGAAGCCTTCAACTCTTGCTCCTGTATTGTGGAGTTTTTGTTCATCTTTTGTTCGTGAACCAGTTAGGAGCTTTGTAATTCGTCAAGCAATAAAGCATCTATGTCTTTTGACTCCTCAATGGAGCAAACGACATAATCATACTTTGACGTTTCAGAGCGCAATATCTTTTCAACAATTGTGACATTGTCCATCTTCTCATCATGGAATCTCATCTTGTTGCATATCTCCATGTTTCTAGCAAAGTAGCTAGTGACAGATTCTCCTTCATTCATCTGCAAAGTTTCGAAGTCCCTCCTCAAGACCTGAAGCTGTGCTCGCTTCACTCTTGTAGAACCTTGATACTTCTTTTTCATGGTATCCCATATATCCTTGGAAGTTCTTTGCGAAGAATAGTTTCCAAGATGGGACGCTCAATAGCCTGAAAGAGATAATTCTTCACCTTTAAATCTTTCCGCTTTTTTTTGCTTCGAATACAGTTTTTTGAACATCCGTCAAAGTTTCGCCTATTGCTGGCGCTTTAATGCCATCCTCAACAATTGACCAATACTCTTTTGACCGCAAGATGTTTTCCATCAGCATACTCCAATGATCATAGTGACCATCAAAACGGGGAATAGTTGCTTGCGCAATATTGCTCTCTGAAGCGAGAGATGAAGAATAATTTTTTTTGGTAAACTCTCTCTCTCATGGGTGTTTCTCTATTTTCTAAATCTAACCTTGCTCTTGATATATCTGATAAAATGGAGCAAATAGAAAAGTAGACAAGATGGGATTTTTTAATACAACTCACACTTTTATTTGCAACAGAAGAAGCCATTATATAGGCTTTTACATAGACTTCATGACTACTCATGAAACCCACAAACCCACTGCTAAACAAACATTAACTAGGACTCCTAAACTGAAGCAAACCACCAGTTCTCTGATGCTCATACTTTACTTGCTGACAATTTAGACATCGAGCTACATATGCAACTATTCTTGATCTCTCGCAGATGGCGAGAACACGCACCCCATCTTCAGCTGGACAGCAGCCGGATCCCCCAAGGGCAGCTCCTACTTGGGGCAGAGGTCGAGGTCGTGCCAGAGGCCAATCGAGGCAGAGGCAGAGCTCAGCCTAGAGCTCGAGCAGCAGCACCCCCAGTGGATATGTCAACTAAAACCACTCGTTCACTTCCTAATAACTAGGAGCTGACAAATCCAACCAAATAAAAGAGCAAACAAACATTAAATAAATAATTGCTAAATAAAAGGATAAACCCAACATATATGGGAATGAGAGATCTTTTAGCTGACTTCTAATTTTAGCTTATGTGGCTTGAGAAATGGAAATTCTGTTGCTAGATATACTAGTTTCCGCAGTTTTTTACTTTCAGCAAGTTATACGGAAATGTGAGGAATATTTTGGTTGCAAAATTTTAATTTTATTCCTGCAATAGATGATTACATAGTTCAATGACCATTCTTAAAATTTACCCAACAACTCTTAAAACATGGCTAAATAGATACTGCTAAAATAATTCTGCTGGAGAACTAATTGCTCTAAAGCATGGCTTATTGCCATACTGCTTATGTAGTCTGTAATCTGTTTGCATGGTTTGTTTTCTTAAATGGTTAGCTACAATGTAATCTTGGGGTACTGATGATCGTCTCTACTCGAGATATTCATGGACTAGCTATATGCTTTTCAGCTTGTCAAGTAAGTCAGAATGTTGATTATTATACCTCGAAGGAGGAAAGCAGGTATGCGCCCAGTGCAATCTCATATGTGGGGTCTGGGGGTAATGTGTACGCAAACTTTACCCCTACCTTATGCAGGTAGAGATATTGTTTCCAAAGACGCTCAGGCAAGTACAGTTAGAACAGTAAAGCAAATTGAAATATAGCAATAGTAAAGAGTCATAAGAGAAGAGGTAGTAGTTTGGCTAGTTAGTAACTAAACCGAAGTAGAAGCAACATCAGATAATACTAGAAATCTAATAAAAAGACAAACAAAGTAATACTACAACTACCGGAATGGAAGGAGAAGAAAGTAGGTATATTAACAGGAAATAAGTATGTAAGAAGCAATTCTATAAGGTGTTTTATTTCAATAATAAATGTCGAAAGACAAAAAGAATTTCTTTATGTACAAAGAAAAGAATATACTCATTCGAATCCTTATATGATCGAAGGTGTATATTTCTGTCCCTCGTCGTCCCAGTGAGCCGAAGCTTCAATTGTAGACATACTAAGCTTCTTTTACTTGTCGTCTATAATCCAGTTTCAGAAACAGATTCAATTATTTTTTGGAATCTTTTAGGGGGTACGGAGTATAGCACTGTAGTACTTTCTGCTACTTTTTCTCTGCTAACCTACAATGGAATGACTATATTACATGTATGCATATCGTTACACTAATGCAACCTCTGTAGCTTTCTTAGGGTGCAGCCCTTCCCTGAACCCTGCGCTCACACAAGATGCCTTGTACACCAGGAGGCCTCTTTTTTCATATCGTTACACTAGTGCAACCTCTGTAGTTTTCTTAGAATGACTCTTTTTGACAAAATGTACATAGAGGTCTGTCCTGCTTGAGTCACACTCTGGAAGTGTAGCATTTCGACCTCCATCTGACATGTTTTTCACGAATTGCACTAGATTCCGCCAATTTTCTGGCTCAAACAACCGCTTGTTCATTCTCAAGAATGTGAATGCACTCAATCCATTTCCGGAATCTGATCTGCTTGTTGCCAAAACTTGAGAATACGCTCCTCCATCATACCTCTCTAGAGCATTTTCTCCGGCAAGTTCTACTTCAGCAGTTGTAGTTGCGTTTTTTACTTGTCGAACTAAGCCTTCTGGTGAGCAGTTTGCACTCTGGGGCTGTTCACCATCCCTCATTTCCATACATGTAAAGTTAAACACAACACGATGTTTGGCGAACATACGTGCTATAGGTAGATAGCCATTTGTGTGTCTTGTATTATAGTATCCTGCTGTTAACTCCGCAGCATGTGATCTAGTATTGTAATGCCAATGAATTCCAGCTACCTTTCCAGATAGTTTAGCCCCAGTTCCTTGATATATACCCTCTGCTGCTGCTAGGATTCTGTCGCCGTGCTCCACTAGCTTTCCTGAATACCACTCTAGGAAGAACTGTCCATATTCACTGTTCCATGTTCCATCTCTTTGAAAAAATCCAGTATCCTCAGGAAATTGATTGTACTGTCCGGAGTCATGAGGCCCTCCCTGGCCCCAGTCATCTTTTCCGGCCGCCTTGGCGGCTGCTGATAGTGAAGCTCTCATGTACTGCATTGACAAAAAAGAAATTAGTTTTTTTTCCAGCATTTGAAGGTCTTCCTAATTTTTCTGAGACTACTCATGTAATCAACGAAGAGGAGCCTTGAAGCAACATTAAAGTTGTCTCCATATGACCTATAGGTCACAGGTTCGAGCTGTGGATTCGATGAGGATAGGTTGCCTACATCACACCCCTTGGAGTGCGGCCTTTTCCCAAACTTTGCGTGAACGCGGGATGCTTCGTGCACTAGACTGCTCATATAATCAACAAGATTCTTTAATATTTCAAGCAATAGATGCAAGTTGTTACCTTGTCATAGCACTGGAATTCTCCAATTCCAGGAAACCTCCATGTACCATTGCTTTCTGGATAAGATGGATATCTGAGTTCCCCACAAGGACCCATTCCCACTTGAATCTCCTGTAGAAAAAAACAGAATGTTAATTTCAATAAGTTTTGCTACAATCTTGGAAAATATAATTGCAATAATACTATTAAAAAAAAAGGTAGTCTGGTGCACTAAGCTGCCGCTATGTGTGGTCCGAGGAAGGGCCGGACCACAAGGGTCTATTGTACGCAGTCTTATCCTGCATTTCTGCAGGAGGCTGTTTCCACGGCTCGAATCCGTGACCTCCTGGCTACATGACAACAACTTTACCAGTTACGCCAAGGCTCCCTTCAATAGCAGTAATACTATTGAAGTAATAATATATATGACTATAGGGTATGTGATCGTAAAGCAGAAGCCTTACCACTATGACATCTCCCAAGTAATTGCTGAATCTTTCTCTGAAGCTCTTCATAAAGTCAGTATAGACCTGAATAGGTGTTCTTCCTTTGAGTACTGGTAACTGATCACAACCTAAGGAAATATACTCAGGATTTCTCCGGCCTGATCTATCTGTGTAGACAAGGTCAGGATTCTTGCTGATTTCTTCAAGTACCCATGGAGGTAGAGGAATACTGCAAAATCCATTAAAAATTTTAGTGACAGTTTGATTTCTCCCAGAACCACTTGAATTTTTCCCTTTAAAAGCTATGAACTATTACTTTAGATTGTAGCACAATATGTCTTTTGCCAAATATTATAATTCTGTTAACCATTTCTAAGCAATGATTGAAAACCTGAAGAAACCTAAGCGGGGTGGAGCTAGAGTGCTGAGTGCAGGTTCGGCTAAGCTTTGGTTGGAACTTTGTATTTGTCTTAAAAAATTCATTGCATATGTATAAATTATTAATTTAGAACTCAGTAATTTAAAACGACTAAAATCTAAACCCATAAGTTAAAAATGCTGGCTCCACCTTTGATACCTAAGATCTATAGGTTTATTGGATATTTTGAGGAAAAGATAATGGCCGATTCCCTTTAAAACATTTAATAAAAGTACTAACATGACAGGAAGTGCCTAGCTGGTGTTATGATCTAGAATTATGAGAACAGAAAAAGGTAAATTTCCTAGTTCATTAGAACTTAAACTAGATTATTCATGAATCTATGCAAATAGTTGTAAAATTGGGGGTCGAAGATTTACTAAATGAATACGCAACTCGGTGCACGAAACATTCCGCGTCTATACAGGGTCCGGGGAAGAGCCGCACGTAAAGGGGTGTGATGTAGGCAGCTTATGTCAATGCAAGTATTAGTGGCTGATTCCACCACTCAAAGACTCCCCCTTCTATTAAATGAATACTAGTGCATCTTATTTATAGCCTAATTGAAATAGAACAGAATATTGCTAGATCTTGATAAACATAAACAGCAAAAAAGAGCTATGTATTAGTACCTGCAAGAGTCTCCAACATTTCCTCCACACTGATGAAAAGACATAACAATCTGAAGTTTCAAGCCATGTTCTTTACACATCTTAACAAGTTCAGCATAACCTTCCCAGTTATACTTCAAAGGTCCATCTTTTTCTACCAAACCCCACCAAGCATCTACCATTACTCCTTCAACTCCAGCACTTTTCAACGCCATCAAACTCACGTGCATCGCTCGTGGCTTGTTCAAGTTCCCTCCCATAGTCATAGTATCAAGTGGCAACATCACAAAAACAGGTACCTTTGTACTACTATTACTGTGAGTAGTTGTTAGCACATGAAGTTTTTCTCTTTTCTCATTAACGATAACTCTCTCATGAGAGAGGTGAGCTTCTTGCATTGAATTCTTTGTTATGAGACGACAAGATGGCTTGGTTTGTGTATAAGAAACCATGCCTAAGAAATCATCAGGTGTTTTAACACCTTTGGTTTCTTTTATATTAATAAAAGAAGTTGATGAACGAAGTGTTAAAGTCATTTTTTGTATAGTTTTTTTGATAATAGAAAGATGTAGGAATGTGTTGTTTTTGATATAGAAAATGTATGAATGTGCTGATAATGGAAGATGTGTAGGAATGGATGAAGTTGTGGATGTGTATTTATAAAGTAAGATCCTCAAAGGTTTGAGGTGAACGAAGGAGAGAGAAGTTTGGTGGGCTATATTTAGAAATTGGTAAAAAATAAAGTGCAAAAGTTCAAAACAAGTCAGCTAACTTTTTTCAAAGTCTGTCCTCTACATGACGTGGTGACACATATAACGCCCATTTTATATTCCTTTTAATTACACCAAGTCAATAAAAATTGATTTCAATGTTTTAACTTTTTTCAAATTTTATATCCAGTCAGAGATATGTCATCTGCTGTTCTCTGAATCTCACTTGCATTTGATATAGGAGGAGATTTCTTGTGAGATTATTTTTTTATTCTTCTTATTATTTCAGCTGTTAAGGAGCAGTTATGGGAAATAAAATGTTATTCTGATTGAAAAACCGCCTAAAAGAATTTTTAAGCTATTTAATTAGCCTATGATATGTGGAATTGATTATACAATATATTAACTTATATTAATAGTGTAAAAGTTATTACAGTCCCGCGTATATAAGTTAAATTCTTAAGAATATTACAGGTAACTCTATGTGCAGGGGGAGCTAGAGTATCGAGACGGGTTCAGTCGAACTTAATAACTTTGGTTCGAATTATGTATTTATCTTTAAAAATTTATTAATTATATATAAATTATTAATTTAAAACATAATAATTTTCAGTGGACTGAAATCTCGAATTCATAAGAGGTACCTTCGTATTCCAGATCAGATTACAGTGTAATAATAGAAACATTAGAAAAACACGCGTTACTGGATAAACATGAACCAGAAGTCCTTGTGTTGGCTGAGTCACCTCTTGTTTTTGTCTTTACCGAGTTACTGGTGCATACTGCCAATAGGTTATTCTAGTAGGGTCTTTGGTTTGAGACAACGTTATTTTTACCAAGATTTTGGTATAAAATATACATGTATTAATTAATATCAATAACTAACACTGAGTAAATATAATTCCATATTTTATACCGGGATTAGTCTTAGAAAAGTAGCTTTGCAGTTTCCTCCCTCCGAACCTTTTACCCGGGTGAGATAATATTAGGAGGTGATTTCTTTTCATTTATTTAAATTTTGGTGACAAAAGTTACTCTATAGAGGTAGCAGATATTTGATAGAATAGTAAAAGAGCACATAAGTTGATTTAGATATCACCATTAGTGGTGGCAAAACGGATTAAAAAAAATAGTTATCTTTCCGTGTTATTCTAAAAAATGGGTTAAATAGTGAACTTTTTAAAAATTGATCGAATATGGATAAGATCCAAATTATTCACTTAAAAAAATAGATAGTCAATGAGTTTAACTTTTACTTTTGCAAAAATTCAAATGAGGGTTTTGTTTCACCAAAAATCTGAGTCCTTGGTCAAAGCTAAAAGAGAAATTCGGGTTACTGATAATCAGGAGACAAAAAATAAAATACTTTTGAGAACAATGGTAGAAGGTAAATAGATAAGTATTTCAATGAATTCTCAATAGTATTCCGTGTCCTTACAAATGATGATACTTCTTCCTTTTATAGATCATTCTAGGTAAAGGAATAAAGCCTCAGCTTTAATGATATAATCATGAGCAATAAATGACATTAAATAAGCCGTTATACAATCATTCCTATTAAATACCAACTTTATAACGTATCAGACATTTAATAATGAATTTGGACTCCTTTCTGTCATCTGATCCTTGCTTTCAATGCCTTCTAATCCGTTGGCTGTAAATAATTTAAATTGGTACGAGACTCGTATCTATACGTCGTCTCGTGCTTATTTAAATTCTTCTTCCCGTGGCTGTTTTCACCGTGCCTCTTAGTCAATTGTTGTTCTTTGACCATTTAACTAATCCACGTGTCATGCCACATCATTTTTAATATAAATTCAGTTTTTTTCCAATACAGATTTCTCAAGTTTAGAAGATTAGAAATTCTCCCAAAAGTGATTATATTCAAGAACCCATGGATAATATAGATTTCCATATTATTTACCCGTTAACCCATTTTCTATCTGTATTAGTATTTAATCCGTTTTTAACGTGCCATTACCACTCCTAATCACCGTTACAAAAGAAAAAGTGAAGATGCATGAATACTCGTTTGGTCTTCAAGAGTGTGAGCACGTGATTTTTGCTTCACGCGACAATCGCTCCAAAAGAAATAAAAAATAATAACAATTGATCCTGTTGTACAATTTTTGGATTTTTACATGGCACTTTGTTAATTATTTATGATTTTTGTCCATTTTTATTTTTATTAAAACAAAATACAAAAAAAATGTATGTGTCATGCGTAATCTGAACCGTAATACGGTTGTTAAATAGAAAATCATAAATAGGCATCTTTGTCCGTGATTTTGTTTTTGTTTGATTTTACCTGTTTTAAAATATTTTAATGTGTGTGCAATTAATTGTATTAAGTGTTTATTTGATTTTAATTTGATTTATTTAGGTTTTGTTTTTGTAAAAAATAAAAATAAATAAAAAATAATAAAGAAAATAAAATGATAATAAAAACCCTTTTTTTTCGGACTTGGGCCAATTTTAAACAAATTGGCCCAACAAACTCAGCCCAAAAACCAGGCTTGCCCGGTCCGTGACCTGCCCACCCCTAGCCATCCAAACGACACAGTTTAATCCAGTCTGATCTGGGCCGTTGATCTCAGATTGATCAACGGCCAAGATCTCTCACCCCAAACCCACTAACATACCCGACCCGTCTCACCCGGACCGACCCCAACCCTTTACCCTTGAAACGACGTCGTTCCCTATTAGTCGAAGGATCCTGGCCCTTCATCACATCTCATCCAACGATCAGGATCCACCTACCCACTAACTATATAAACTCATAACACTACCCTACCCCCCTATCCAAACCCCAGCCTTCGTCGTCTTCACCAGAACCCCCAAACCCTAGAGCCGCCCCTATACCCTTCACCATGAAAACCGGCAGCACGGACGCCGGTGACCTCGCCCTTAACACCATAGAACCCCCTTGCCATCCGGAACACGAATCTACCAACCACACACCTCGAATCCTATCCCACCTTCTCGAATCTTCATTTGAAGATTCGAGTCAAAACTCGATCTACCCCGATCTGCCCTAAAATCATACCAGACACTCCCCAGACCCCCCTCGTGACCAAACCATACTTGGTTTGGTCCGAATCTGACCAGGGAAGCATGAATCCCGGATCTAGTTTTTGAACCTTAGGGTTCCTCGTCACTGGTCCGTATCTTGTTAAAGCCGAAGAGATTAAGGTCTAATGGACCTTAATCGAAGTGTTTCTCATCTAAGAAACACTTCGATTAAAGTTCGTTCAGCCTTAAGAAAGGTTTGTTCGAATCCAAGTCAAGATTTTCTGATTTTTTTTGGGTTTTAAGGTGAGTTTGCTTCTTTTTTTTTATCTATTTTAGTCCGTGTGATTGTTTTAAAAGCTGTTCATGATTGTTGAAATCTTTTGTTTTGAGTTTTTTTTATTAACTATGTCCTGTCCACCTTGCCCGAACCTTTGTGTTTGATTATTTTCTTTCTTCTGCTTGTTCACTGATAATGGTATGTGTAAGCTGTGCAATCAAGTGAGTATTGAATTGGTTCATTCATTTAGTTCCTAGGGCCTTTCTGTGTTAACATTGCAATATGAACCCCTTATGTGATACTGTTAAATGTCTGATTTTGGCTACGATTGTATGTGTTAATGCTAATATAGTCGAGTCGACATATGTCGTCAATTAGTTTCAACTGTCTAAACAAGAATAAATCGATTTGCTTCTGTTGAACATTGCCTGAATCAATTAAGAACTAAGTTCAGTTACTTATAGTTGTTAATGTGATTTCAGAAATCTAAGGTTATGCTGTAATGGTAATCTGAACTGGAGGGCATGTGCACAACATGGGCATAAAGGCCCTTTTGAATTAAATAGTTTGATAACATGTGCTGTCAGACTACATCCTGCTGCCCATGTCTGCTTTTAGTTAATAAAATGGGAAATTAAGCCTGCCAAGGGAATATGATGGGGTTTAATACTTAAATAGCTAAAGTGGAACTGAAAAGAAGATGGCACATGGGAGGAGTTTCTTTTAATCTATCAGGCTGTAAAAGGGGTAATGTGAAGGCTTATAAAAGAGAGGCACATTGAGAGACATAAGAGAACTGGGAGAGAAGAGGAGGAGAGCTGAAATACATACAGATATATACATACAGACAGACAGACAATATATGAGGAGAGGAAAAGAACACCATCTGAGAATAGAGATCAGAGAAGGCATAGATAGGGACAGAGGGAATTGTTAAGGAAAGGATAGAAGATATAAGAGAGAACTGGGAAGGGAATTAAGGAGAAGAAGGAGAGCCGAAGTTCTGGGAAAGGAATACACACAGAACATATAGAGAGAGACAGAGGGAATAGTGAAGAAAAGTATAGGGGGACACCTGATATTAGAGAGACATTAGGAGATCTGAGAAGAAGGAAAGGATAGTATATACACACACAGACAGAAATAGATAGAGAGAGGCATAACACAGGAAAGAGGACTGCATTTTTTCATCTTTGTCTTGATCCTCACTGGCCTGGATTTCCCTGATCCATATTGATTTCTTCTGAGTCTTGTTTGATATTTTTAGTTGTGTGTAGCATCAGTGCATTCCTAGATCTGTTTTGCCTAAATTCTGATTCATATTACTGGGAACTTGCTACACTCTACCATTTTTCATTGGCTCCAAACTGCATCTTGCACTGGGATTTTGTTTCTATTGGTTACCTGCTGTTGCTGCTGCTGCTATTCTGCTTCCTGCTGCTGCTATTCTGCTTCACTTCTTCTTTGCATTTCAATATTCAGGTACACATTTCGAGTCCCATTTTGGTGTCAATTGTAACAGTTCGAAAGCATGAAATGAAAGGAGTTTGAAGAAATTTAAATGTCTGTTTGTAATGCCCATGGTCTATTGACTTCTTTTGTATAAATTGATTAGTGCGTAATTCAGTGGCGAAAGATTAGTTAGTTAATATTTAACCAAGTTTTAGCCTCTTGCATCTTAGTTTATAGTTGTTTGTTAGTACGAGATGTAATGGTACAATATGTAGAATGCATGGATAATTGACATAGAATTTTCGACCGGATTCCTGTTTAACTATAATGACATGCATAGGATAGAATATTTCCGCCTTACACAATGATGTTCTGTTTTACTTTAGTTCTTTTATCAGGACCCGCTAGGCAGTATATAGGAGCACGTTCGAATCCCCATTAGCAATAATGCCTAGTGTTCAATTCCCTTAATCTAGCCTAAAATAAGTCTAGTTAAGTTCAATTCAAGAAATGTTTGGATACAAGTATAGCATTTGGTCAATCTCGCATGTTTCACGAGGTATGACGCCTCTTCACTTTGTAAATAACTAATCAGAAATTGATAGGAGTCCGGTTTAGGCCAAAGCATATACTTCGATTGGCATACATCTTTCTTTCTTCTATTTCTAGAAACAAAAATAATAGAAATGTAGTCACTTTAGGATATCCTCTTCTAAAATAATGAGACAAGCCTCGCTAAATAAAAATGCAAATTGCGGGACCCTCAACAACTAATCATAATATTTAGAATTCAGGCTAGGCCATTTAGTGAATCTCATGGCTTTTCTCAAAAATAATAACGCGTTACGCTCTTTAGGTGCGGCTTAATTAAATCATATTCTTAAATTCGGGTGCACATTGATGTGACCCAAATCCAAATCTCAACGAAGTCGAAATGTGTTGACAACTACGGGTGCATTGATTGTGACGTGGTTCAAGATGCATTTTCATGACGTTGCAATTCTATAAAAATAAATGATAATAATAAAAGCGGATTTTAAACTTAATAAAAGCACATAAGTCATAACATGTATTTAAATCAGATAATTAGCCATTATAACAATTTAAGCGACCGTGCTAGAACCACGGGATTCGAGGGTGCCTAACACCTTCCCTCGGGTCAACAGAATTCCTTACTTAGAATTTCTGGTTCGCAGACTTCATTTGGAAAAGTCGAAAATTTCCTCGATTTGGGATTCAAGATAAACCGGTGACTTGGGACACCAAAAGCCAAACCTTTCCCAAGTGGCGACTCTGAATTAAATAAATAATCCCATTTCGAATATTGTCACTTAAATTGGAAAAACTCCCCCCCCCCCTCGCTCCACCCGCGCATTTCTAACCCTTCGGGGCCGGGCGCGCAAAAAGGAGGTGTGACAGCTCTGGCGACTCTGCTGGGGAATATTAACCCAGAACCACTGGTTCAGGGTTCAAGAATTCGAGCTTAGATTAATTGTTATATTTGGCTTTATTATCCGTTCTTTATTACATGTTTTTGCATAGCGTGCTAAATGTTGTCTTTTACCGCTTTGATATTATCTGAACTGTATATAAACTGTGCCGAAACCCTTCTCTTCTTACCTCCGGGGAGAAGCTCGCTGGTCGAGACTCCCTATTCTGTTAGTGTCAATACCTGAAATAAGAAAGAGGTCGGACAAGTTACAAAGCCGGACGATCTCGCGGGTCCCCGGTACGTAGCCCCCTCCTCGACTCGAGTTGTCCGCTCGGGTACACAGTCTAGAACAAATACCCAGGTTACGAACCTAGAATAACTTGACTTCATGCCGGATCCCTAGTAGGAACGCTTATTTGCATCATGTTGCATTTGACTTAGGGGACTCAACACAGGGGTTGGGTCCGTCTAGGACTAGCAACCTGAAATGAAAAGATCATCCTGTTGCATCCTATTTGTTTCCGCGCATTTATTTGTCTCGGACATGCATGCTGCCTGACCTTGGAGTATTTGAAAAATATAAACAAAAAAAAAATATCAGTGTATAGGACTAATTTTCTACTTTGAAAAATAGCAATGCCCAATTACTGTCAAAACTCTGCCGAAATTTTGCGATAATAAAAAGGGTAAATGTTTTTTCTTCAATAATTTTCTTTACTAAGAAAAAGAAAAAACAAAAAGATAGAAAAATAGTCTTTTATTTTTGGAAAGTTGTTTGTTGAAAAGGAAAGAATTTTGTTCTAAAATAATTCGGTTAATTTGACCGAACTACGCGGGTCTGATTCTCACCGGATGTGTGATACGTAGGCAAACCTCATCGGTTTCGACCCCAATTTTCAAAAAATATCCAAAAATATTTTCCTTTAGTTCCTTCTTTATAAATCTTTCCTTAGAAAATGCAAAAAAAGAAATAAAAAAATAATATAGAAGTTTTCTTTAAACTCAAATAAAAAAAATAGTTTCCTTCTTTCTGAAGTCTTTCATACGAAAAATGAAATAAGAATTAAAAATCAGCAACAAAAATCCAAAAAAATACTCTTTTCTTTTTAGTCTTTCTTTTGTAAATGTCCATAAAAAATAAATATTTGAAAAATTAATTCCAAAAAATATCTTCGCTTTTCTTTAGAAGTACTTTTGTAAATAAATAAAAACTCAGAAATTCCAAATCATTTTCTTAAAAGTCCCTCTTTCAAAATTTAAGGGGCAACGTCATATACATTCTCTCTTCCGTAGAAAAGGTAAAACAAAAAAAATAAAAATCAAACAAACATATTTTCTTTTTTAATAAATTTCCAGAAAGCAAATAAATTTTAGAAGTCTTTCTTTAAAAAATAAAACAAAAATCAAAATAAACAAAATTTTCTTTCTTCTTTTAAAGTATTTCTTTCTTCTTTTAAAGTATTTCTTTCAAAAATTCCAAAAAAAAAAAATTGAATAAGTAAATAAACAAAGAATAGTCAAATCTTTTGAGCCCTATGCTAAATGAGCACTTGCTTCTTTATTTTTATACTTGTTAGTTTCGAACTACGTAATGATCTGATTCACGTAGGCATCGTGATACGTAGGCAATCCTCATCGGATCCGGTCGCATTTCTTTTACTGCAAAATAAAAAATATAATAAAAGAAAAAAAAATAATAATAATAAAAAAGGGGGAAAAATTAATAAGAGGAAAAATGCCGGAATGACGCATGCTCTCGTAGCAAACATATAGTAATCCACTTAACTGTATAGATGCATCATGCCCAACGTGAGATTAACTATCTGTTATTTGCTGCAAATTAACCGTGCGCTTGTCGATGAGTATATCCAGGGTTTTTGGAAAGACGGTTGGTTTGGTGAAAGTCTGGCCTCGCACTCATACTTCACGAGGTCAAAGAGAAGTGTTCAACTACCTGTTGTTAGGACCAGAAGCAGTACTCACACTTACTTCACCAGGTCAAAAGGAAGTGTGGAAATGTCTTCGGAAATTCCATTGCAAACAATCCCTGTTTCCGAGGAAAGCTCGATCTCAGCCGTCCTCACACCTGAGTCCGCGACTGCGGAGGAAAATAAAATCCTACGGCTCCGCATGTTGGAAATGCTGGATGACTGGAACAATGGGAAAGAGCCGCCAAGTGTCGTCCCCGGATTCCCTGAATTATTCTCCAGGTCAAGTGGGACTTCTAATGTTCCCATAAATTATCCTGCTACCCCATTCGGGTACCCATCCACCTCAGCCTTCTCTGCCGGATCATCTTCTGAGCCTCATCCCCGAATGTCACCCACTGATGCAAGCATGAACATCTTTACTGCATCGCCTTGCCCGATTACGGCACAGCCTGCCACGTACAAGCCAAGCTTTGACTCATCCTCTTTTACATTCCAAGCACCATCGTTCTCAATGGAACCAACTAGATTCGCTACCAGCACTAATCCTCTACCGCCTCAGTGCGAGCTTGCACCCGGGCAGGATCAGAACCCCAGAATTGTAGAACAAAATGAGATTGCCAAGAGAATGAGAAGCCTTGAACAAAGTTTGAAAAATATGCAAGGATTGAGCGGACAGAAGAGCGTCTCTTACGCCGACCTATGCATGTTCCCTCACGTGCACCTGCCAGCAGGTTTCAAGACCCCAAAGTTTGAGAAATACGATGGGCACGGTGACCCCATTGCACATCTTAAAAAATACTGCAATCAATTGCGGGGAGCCGGCGGAAAAGAAGAACTGCTAATGGCATATTTTGGAGAAAGTTTGGTGGGAGTCGCTTCGGAATGGTATATGGACCAGGACATATCTCGCTGGCATATATGGGATGATCTTGCCAGAGACTTCGTAGGGCAATTTCAATATAATATTGACATCGCACTAGACAGAAATGCTTTGTCAAACTTAAAGAAGAAACCCTCGGAAAGTTTCAGAGAATACGCCATCAAATGGCGTGAGCAAGCGTCAAGGGTAAAACCTTCCATGGACGAGATACAGATGGTCACTACTTTTCTCCAGGCTCAAGAGTCCGACTATTTCCAAAACATGATGTCGGCAATGGGAAAGCCTTTCGCAGAAGCGATTAAGATTGGAGAGATGGTGGAGAACGGTTTGAAAACGGGAAGAATTTTGAGTCAGGCAGCCATAAGGGCAACCTCCCAAGCCGTCCAAAGCGGGTCTGGAGGAATGGCAAGAAGGAAGAAAAAAGAGGAAACATCCATGGCAGTGTCAGAGGTGGGATAATATCATAATCCCGGGCTTTGTTCTTCGGAAAGAACCTCGCAACATTATTTCCCCCACCAAAATGCGACCTACGCTCCTCAGCCCTACATGGTCATGAGCACCCAGCCTTATATCCAGCGGACACAACCAGTCAATCGGGGGCAGGCCCCACATCCTAGGAATCAGCCTCCTCACCAAAACCACTACAATCCTCGACCTCCTCAAAATAATGTCTGTCCTCGGGAACCACCCAGGAGACCCAACTACACACCAATCGGTGAACCCTATTCCACCCTATTCCCTAAGCTTGTCCAAATGAATTTGTTGCAGCCCATACCACCGAACGGGCAGAACCCGGGATCACCATCATATCAGCGGGGTGTCAGATGTGCATACCATTCAGGGGTAGAAGGGCACGACACCAACGACTGTTGGACATTGAAACAAGCTGTGGAGAATCTGTTAGACCAAGGGAAGATTGTGTTGAGAGACGAGGATATCCCAAATGTGACCAATAATTCGTTGCCCGCCCACAACAACGGGCCGATAGTTGGGATGATTTGTGAAGACGAGGAAGTTGATCCGGCACTTAAAGCCATAATTGCTATTGCTGATACAGAAAAAGGACCCAGGGTAACTCCGGAGCAAGAAAAGGAATAAGTGATGTATTCAAGCATGCCTCCATGGTATGGGGGACGATCAAACAACCTCGGCCGAACGAGCCAGTGTTTGTCGGACGCATACCACAGGAACCAAAATACAACAAAGAGGGAGATGATAAGGTGTCCTCGCTCGACGAGAGCGAGGAAATATGTGAGGCGACAAGGGAAAAGCTATGCGAAATACACATGGTCCAGCCAGGAGAGGGTACTAGCACCGTTGAAGTATCGTACATGGGACCAAGCACCTAGTTTCAAAACTAGAAGGCTACGCCATTCTTGATCAAACGGAAGTCCTAATGAACCTGTCTTGCCACTTTCTCTGCATCACGAGTAACCCCAGAGGGTGGCTCGGATGTTTTTCTTCAGTTTCATGTTTTTAATTTCCTGAATGTCAACCTTTTTCCTTATCTTCCCCAAAATGCCAAGAAATGAAATCGTGCTTGATTACTCACTTTCTTCTTCTATGTTTTCTTTTGTGTTCTCTTCAATTTTGATAAATGCAGCTTTAAATAACATGCCATGTTTGCGGACTTCATGCCCGGATCACGAGAACTCCGATCAGATTTCAAATAATGAGTCAAAAATTTGAGATATAAAGAATTTGAAAAATAGGAACAACTAAAGAAAATTGGTTCATGGTTTGGAGAATGTCCGTCACTAAAACAGAGTTTGAGAGCAGTAAATGGGTTTAGACCCGTACAGAATAATAACCTTAATAACTGCGATTTGTCACGAGCAATTGTACCAAAAAGAAAGAAGGGTCTATACGTCGTCGAAAAACGTTACCAAATGGAGCATTTGTATCTGGGCGACGTCGGAAGAAACGACGTCAGCCTTGCTTGGAAAGCAGGTGCAGTGATATGTCTAAATCACTCTGGCGATATCCTTGCACAGTTTGAGATGACGAAGGCTTTCATTCTCGCTACCCAAACACTATCAACCCTTTGCAAACCCATTTGAGCTGGTTACTCTTCTTTGATTACCCTCTTTGGAACCTGAAAATATTATTGAAAAAAAAAATGATGAAAAAAAGAAGAAGAAGAAAGAATTGGAAAAATAAGAAAATATATATAAAAAAAAATCCAAAACAAAGTTATGAACTACGTCTGACTTGATTCCGAAAGGATACGTAGGCAACCTCTCCTTGGGGTTCAGTCACATCAAAATAAAATCCAGGAATTCCCCCCGAAAGTAAAACTGGGGCAGAAGTTATAACGATTCAGCGATAATCCCACCCAAAAGGTTCCAAAGTTGTAGTTCAATCCAAATTCTTTTCACCCCAAACCTTTTTCAAGTCCTTCTGATCAATCAACGAAGCATTCCAAAATAGGAAGACGGAATTATTTGGGTCCGATACAACAAATGAGGAGAATAAAGATAAGAGAGTCTTGTCGGTGAAAACCTTTGGGCACCGTGAGGCGATGCAAGAAGAGAAATTGAAAATGAGAGAGCTTGTTTAGTAAAAACTCGCAAGGAGTACTAGCAGGCGACAGTAAGAAGAGAAATGAGAGAGGTCGACTAGCGAAAACCCGCAAAGGGCGTTGTCGGCCAAAAAGATGATTCCACCTCAGAAAGTCCTGGCAAGGTTCCCGGGTTTTTGAAAAAAATATAGATCTGTTTTGATTCATGAGGAAATGCAAGTTCTCGGAGGTCGGGCATCCAGTCCAAAAGGCATGTCATGTCAGTTTGAAACTGGCATACACTCCAGATAAGTCCTTCTTTTCTCCCCGAAAGGGGCGTTTCTCTTTAAACTCATATGTTCTCCTTTACATAGTTTTCTTTGAGTTCTTTTTTGATCTAACTCTTAATTCCGTAATAATCGCAAAGAAAGGTGGCAGGACCGGTTTTACAGGGCTCCGTTTGGCAAGAGTTAAATAAAATGTACGACCTCAGTAGCGCGTCAGTCCCATCCCGACTGGCCATGGTAGTTGATTTGCTTCCAAAACCGACAAATCTCCACAGGGTATCCCTTGTTACAAATCCCCCATGGAGTTTTCCCCTTGTACAATTCCCCAAAGAAGTCCACCCCAGCACATCCCCATCAAGTTTGTTAAAAAAAAAAAAAAAATAAATAAATCCTCACAGAGTTCGCATTGGACAAATCCACACGGAGTTCCTCTTGTACAAATCCCCACAGAGTCTCCCTGATAAAATCCCCAAGCAGAACGGGACGGAAAAACCAAAGCCTTATAAGGCAAATCATCTCAAAATCTGGAAACGCAAGTCTGAGTAGTCCAAAGGTTTTCGCATGTAAATCTAATCAATGGCAGAGTTTTTCAACAAGAATAAGGCTAAGACAAAGCAATTGGAACGGTCAAAGCCCCCGAAACCAACCGCCATTTTCAAACTGACAATGTTTTCTTTGTCCAGGAAATTGAGACAGGTGCGACCCGAAGCAGCCATGCATGAAGCTGGTGTAGCCCAAAAGAAATGGAGCACACAAGCATTGAAACAGCCTTGCAGCGGGAAAACGACCAATGGTAAGTTTCCCCATAATTCTTTCGTGCATTTCTGATAAAAAAAAAAAGAAAAAAAAAAGAGAGAGAAAGGGAGAACCAAAGGAAGGAAATAAGACAAAGAGTAAAAAATGAACATCTCAAAAGAAAAACAAATCATGGTAGCATAGGACCTCGTTCCTCAACTATCCCGGTATAAACCCCGGATCTCCCTGGCATAACCCAAGGGACTTTTTCTATCCAAATTCCTGGCATAACCCGAGGACTCTTTTCCTTTTCGGCATAACCCGATGACTTCTCCGACATAACTCGAGGACTCTTACCTTTGCCGGCATAACCCGATAAATCTTCCCGGCATAACCCGACGAATCTTTTCGGCATAACCCGAATCCTCCCGGCATAACCCGACGAATCTCCCTGGCATAACCCGATGAATCCCCTCGGCATAACCCGATGAATCCCTCCGGCATAACCCGATGAATCTTCCCGGCATAACCCGATGAATCCCCTCGGCATAACCGGATAAATCTTCCCGGCATAACCCGATGAATCCTCCCGGCATTAACCCGATGAATTTCCCGGCATAACCCGATGAATCCCCTCGGCATAACCCGATGAATTTCCCGGCATAACCCGATGAATCCCCTCGGCATAACCCGATGAATCCCTTCCGGCATAACCCGATGAATCTTTCGGCATAACCCGATAAATCTTTCGGCATAACCCGATAAATCTCCTCGGCATAACCCGATGAATCTCTCGGCATAACCCGATGAATCTCCCGGCATAACCCGATGAATCCCCTCGGCATAACCCGATGAATCCCTTCCGGCATAACCCGATGAATCTTTCGGCATAACCCGATAAATCTTTCGGCATAACCCGATAAATCTCCTCGGCATAACCCGATGAATCTCTCGGCATAACCCGATGAATCTTTCCGGCATGATCCGATGAATCCTCCCGGCATAACCCGATGAATCCCCTCGGCATAACCCGATGAATCTTTTCGGCATATTCCGATAAATCTTCCCGGTATAACCCGACGAATCTTTTCGGCATAACCCGAATCTTTTCGGCATAACCCGAATCCCCTCGGCATAACCCGATGAATCTTTTCGGCATAATCCGATAAATCTACCCGGCATAACCCGATAAATCCTCCCAGCATGACTCGATGAATCTTTTCGGCATAACCCGAGAACTCTTTTCCATGCAGTCAGCATTAGGGTTTTAAAACCCTAAACTGAATTTTCCTTTTAGTCAGCATTAGGGTTTTAAACCCTAAACTGAACTTTTTTTCCATTCAGCCAGCATTAGGGTTTTAAACCCTAAACTGAGCTTTTCCATGCAATCAGCATTAGGGTTTTAAATCCTAAACTGAATTTTCCTTTTAGTCAGCATTAGGATTTTAAACCCTAAACTGAATTTTCTTTTTAGTCAGCATTAGGGTTTTAAACCCTAAACTGAACTTTATCCATTCAGCCAGCATTAGGGTTTTAAACCCTAAACTGAATTTTTCCTTTAGTCAGCATTAGGGTTTTAAACCCTAAACTAAACTTTTTCCATTCAGCCAGCATTAGGGTTTTAAACCCTAAACTGAGCTTTTCCATGCAATCAGCATTAGGGTTTTAAATCCTAAACTGAATTTTTCCTTTAGTCAGCATTAGGGTTTTAAACCCTAAACTGAACTTTTTTCCATTCAGCCAGCATTAGGGTTTTAAACCCTAAACTGAGCTTTTCCATGCAATCAGCATTAGGGTTTTAAACCCTAAACTGAATTTTTCCTTTAGTCAGCATTAGGGTTTTAAACCCTAAACTGAACTTTTTTCCATTCAGCCAGCATTAGGGTTTTAAACCCTAAACTGAGCTTTTCCATGCAATCAGCATTAGGGTTTTAAACCCTGAACTGAATTTTTCCTTTAGTCAGCATTAGGGTTTTAAACCCTAAACTGAATTTTTCCTTTAGTCAGCATTAGGGTTTTAAACCCTAAACTGAATTCTTCCTTTGTTCGGTATTAGGGTTTTAAACCCTAAACTGAACCTTTCCCCAGCTAGTCGGTATTAGGGCTCCAATCCTGAACTAAGCATTTTTATTTCCCTTCATTAATTTTATGAACTTCCTAGCAAATAATTCACAAAATTTTCCTAGTGAAACTGGGGCAGAAAATTTCGTTCATTTGTTTTTCCCGCAGGTCTAACCTCGAGCCACATGGATCGAAATGACCCACGAGATGAGGCTCAACTCAGAATCAAAGAAGAAAAGACAAAATAAGATATCCCAAGATATTAGAATGAATGGAAGGCGAATCGACCCCAACATTTAACTAAGGCCTTGAACTCTGCCAGCCGCATTTTACCCAGTATCCCAAAGATTGAACAAGCCGTTCCAACTTGCAAGCATCAAGATTCGGATCGGAGTCTACAAGCAGAATCAGCTAAGACCCAAGATCAAGTCACAAAAGAATCATAGATAGGAATCTTGTAACTAGCAGTTGACATGCATATAAGTAGTTAGTTCAGTTTCCAATTTTCCTTTGGTTGTAATAAGGCGGTCAGTGACACAGCAGTGACAACAGCAACAGCAGTAACAACAAGCATTGCAATCCCATGGTAGTCCCAGCTACCAAAGCTTCTCGAACTACATTGACCTGATTCCTGTTTAGCCCAGGATATGTAGGAAATCTTTGAAGCAAGATTCGGTCAGATCTTTCAAAACATGCTTCACACGGAGTAGTCCATAGGCAAAAATCTCTCATACACGCTCACTTTATCTTTGCACGAAAACTCTTCGTGTTTCCGAACAAAGAGGGGCAGCTGTGAGCACGTGATTTTTGCTTCACGCGACAATCGCTCCAAAAGAAATAAAAAATAATAACAATTGATCCTGTTGTACAATTTTTAGATTTTTACATGGCACTTTGTTAATTATTTATGATTTTTGTCCATTTTTATTTTTATTAAAACAAAATACAAAAACAAAATGTATGTGTCATGCGTAATCTGAACCGTAACACGGTTGTTAAATAGAAAATCATAAATAGGCATCTTTGTCCGTGATTTTGTTTTTGTTTGATTTTACATGTTTTAAAATATTTTAATATGTGTGCAATTAATTGTATTAAGTGTTTATTTGATTTTAATTTGATTTATTTAGGTTTTGTTTTTGTAAAAAATAAAAATAAATAAAAAATAATAAAGAAAATAAAATGATAATAAAAACCCTTTTTTTTCGGACTTGGGCCAATTTTAAACAAATTGGCCCAAACAAACTCAGCCCAAAAACCAGGCTTGCCCGGTCCGTGACCTGCCCACCCCTAGCCATCCAAACGACACCGTTTAATCCAGTCTGATCTGGGCCGTTGATCTCAGATTGATCAACGGCCAAGATCTCTCACCCCAAACCCACTAACAGACCCGACCCGTCTCACCCGGACCGACCCCAACCCTTTACCCTTGAAACGACGTCGTTCCCTGTTAGTCGAAGGATCCTGGCCCTTCATCACATCTCATCCAACGGCCAGGATCCACCTACCCACTAACTATATAAACTCATAACACTACCCTGCCCCCCTATCCAAACCCCAGCCTTCGTCGTCTTCACCAGAACCCCCAAACCCTAGAGCCGCCCCTGTACCCTTCACCATGAAAACCGGCGGCACGGACGCCGGTGACCTCGCCCTTAACACCATAGAACCCCCTTGCCATCCGGAACACGAATCTACCAACCACACACCTCGAATCCTATCCCACCTTCTCGAATCTTCATTTGAAGATTCGAGTCAAAACTCGATCTACCCCGATCTGCCCTAAAATCATACCAGACACTCCCCAGACCCCCCTCGTGACCAAACCATACTTGGTTTGGTCCGAATCTGACCAGGGAAGCATGAATCCCGGATCTAGTTTTTGAACCTTAGGGTTCCTCGTCACTGGTCCGTATCTTGTTCAAGCCGAAGAGATTAAGGTCTAATGGACCTTAATCGAAGTGTTTCTCATCTAAGAAACACTTCGATTAAAGTTCGTTCAGCCTTAAGAAAGGTTTGTTCGAATCCAAGTCAAGATTTTCTGATTTTTTTTTGGGTTTTAAGGTGAGTTTGCTTCTTTTTTTTTAATCTATTTTAGTCCGTGTGATTGTTTTAAAAGCTGTTCATGATTGTTGAAATCTTTTGTTTTGAGTTTTTTTTATTAACTATGTCCTGTCCACCTTGCCCGAACCTTTGTGTTTGATTATTTTCTTTCTTCTGCTTGTTCACTGATAATGGTATGTGTAAGCTGTGCAATCAAGTGAGTATTGAATTGGTTCATTCATTTAGTTCCTAGGGCCTTTCTGTGTTAACATTGCAATATGAACCCCTTATGTGATACTGTTAAATGTCTGATTTTGGCTACGATTGTATGTGTTAATGCTAATATAGTCGAGTCGACATATGTCGTCAATTAGTTTCAACTGTCTAAACAAGAATAAATCGATTTGCTTTTGTTGAACATTGCCTGAATCAATTAAGAACTAAGTTCAGTTACTTATAGTTGTTAATGTGATTTCAGAAATCTAAGGTTAGGCTGTAATGGTAATCTGAACTGGAGGGCATGTGCACAACATGGGCATAAAGGCCCTTTTGAATTAAATAGTTTGACAGCATGTGCTGTCAGACTACATCCTGCTGCCCATGTCTGCTTTTAGTTAATAAAATGGGAAAGTTAAGCCTGCCAAGGGAATATGATGGGGTTTAATACTTAAATAGCTAAAGTGGAACTGAAAAAAAGATGGCACATGGGAGGAGTTTCTTTTAATCTATCAGACTGTAAAAGGGGTAATGTGAAGGCTTATAAAAGAGAGGCACATTGAGAGACATAAGAGAACTGGGAGAGAAGAGGAGGAGAGCTGAAATACATACAGATATATACATACAGACAGACAGACAATATAGGAGGAGAGGAAAAGAACACCATCTGAGAATAGAGATCAGAGAAGGCATAGATAGGGACAGAGGGAATTGTTAAGGAAAGGATAGAAGATATAAGAGAGAACTGGGAAGGGAATTAAGGAGAAGAAGGAGAGCCGAAGTTCTGGGAAAGGAATACACACAGAACATATAGAGAGAGACAGAGGGAATAGTGAAGAAAAGTATAGGGGGACACCTGATATTAGAGAGACATTAGGAGATCTGAGAAGAAGGAAAGGATAGTATATACACACACAGACAGAAATAGATAGAGAGAGGCATAACACAGGAAAGAGGACTGCATTTTTTCATCTTTGTCTTGATCCTCACTGGCCTGGATTTCCCTGATCCATATTGATTTCTTCTGAGTCTTGTTTGAGATTTTTAGTTGTGTGTAGCATCAGTGCATTCCTAGATCTGTTTTGCCTAAATTCTGATTCATATTACTGGGAACTTGCTACACTCTGCCATTTTTCATTGGCTCCAAACTGCATCTTGCACTGGAATTTTGTTTCTATTGGTTACCTGCTGTTGCTGCTGCTGCTATTCTGCTTCCTGCTGTTGCTGACCTTTCTACTTCACTTCTTCTTTGCATTTCAATATTCAGGTACACATTTCGAGTCCCATTTTGGTGTCAACTGTAACAGTTCGAAAGCATGAAATGAAAGGAGTTTGAAGAAATTTAAATGTCTGTTTGTAATGCTCATGGTCTATTGACTTCTTTTGTATAAATTGATTAGTGCGTAATTCAGTGGCGAAAGATTAGTTAGTTAATATTTAACCAAGTTTTAGCCTCTTGCATCTTAGTTTATAGTTGTTTGTTAGTACGAGATGTAATGGTACAATATGTAGAATGCATGGATAATTGACATAGAATTTTCGACCGGATTCCTGTTTAACTATAATGACATGCATAGGATAGAATATTTCCGCCTTACACAATGATGTTCTGTTTTACTTTAGTTCTTTTATCAGGACCCGCTAGGCAGTATATAGGAGCACGTTCGAATCCCCATTAGCAATAATGCCTAGTGTTCAATTCCCTTAATCTAGCCTAAAATAAGTCTAGTTAAGTTCAATTCAAGAAATGTTTGGATACAAGTATAGCATTTGGTCAATCTCGCATGTTTCACGAGGTATGACGCCTCTTCACTTTGTAAATAACTAATCAGAAATTGATAGGAGTCCGGTTTAGGCCAAAGCATATACTTCGATTGGCATACATCTTTCTTTCTTCTATTTCTAGAAACAAAAATAATAGAAATGTAGTCACTTTAGGATATCCTCTTCTAAAATAATGAGACAAGCCTCGCTAAATAAAAATGCAAATTGCGGGGCCCTCAACAACTAATCATAATATTTAGAATTCAGGCTAGGCCATTTAGTGAATCTCATGGCTTTTCTCAAAAATAATAACGCGTTAGGCTCTTTAGGCGCGGCTTAATTAAATCATATTCTTAAATTCGGGTGCACATTGATGTGACCCAAATCCAAATCTCAACGAAGTCGAAATGTGTTGACAACTACGGGTGCATTGATTGTGACGTGGTTCAAGATGCATTTTCATGACGTTGCAATTCTATAAAAATAAATGATAATAATAAAAGCGATTTTAAACTTAATAAAAGCACATAAGTCATAACATGTATTTAAATCAGATAATTAGCCATTATAACAATTTAAGCGACCGTGCTAGAACCACGGGATTCGAGGGTGCCTAACACCTTCCCTCGGGTCAACAGAATTCCTTACTTAGAATTTCTGGTTCGCAGACTTCATTTGGAAAAGTCGAAAATTTCCTCGATTTGGGATTCAAGATAAACCGGTGACTTGGGACACCAAAAGACAAACCTTTCCCAAGTGGCGACTCTGAATTAAATAAATAATCCCATTTCGAATATTGTCACTTAAATTGGAAAAACTCCCCCCCGCGCATTTCTAACCCTTCGGGGCCGGGCGCGCAAAAAGGAGGTGTGACAAAGAGTACAGTTCAGTAACAAAGAGGTCAAAGTTCTTTGTCACTATTTGAATTGTAATGCGAGTTCAAACGCTAATTCACGTGTTCATACACTAATTTACAAGTTCAAACACTAATTTCCTTACACTTCATGTTGCATACACTTAATTATGTTGCATACACTTAATTATGTTGCATACACTTAATGTCCATTCCAAAAGTTATTAGGAACCAAATTAACATGTGATTTGAGATAATTCATTTCTACTCCTTCTGAATGACATAAGAAGGGGGGGGGGGGGAGGGGAGTTACTTCACTTGGGGAAGTCTGGTTTTCTTGCTCCTTTCCTTAAACTAAACGTAATTTGAGTGAGGATATCTAAGTTTAACCCTTCTTAATTATCAGTCCTAATCAATAGTTCAATACTGAGAAGAAACTATTAAAATATAAGCACAATGTAAAGGAGAACCAGCTATAGGAAATGTTTGGACTCTTAAGATATTTTTTGCTAAAAAGGGATTGCTACGATACTTTTAAGATATTTCTACGACATTTTACTTCAAGATATTTCTCAAGTTTTAGTAATTTTTTGGATTGAGGAAAAAGGTGTGTATGAAAACAATATAATACATGAGTCAAAAGAAATAGATGGCAAATACTGAAATTCGTTGTTCTTTTTTTCCACTAAATTCTCAGCCATATTTGTGGTGATAACGAAGGAGTGGTTTTCTACTTTTCTTTTGCCAAAATTATGCAACCCCCGCAAAACTTAGCCACCTTATTATAATAACTAAAAAACAAGACGTGATCTTCATAAATACGTGGATAACCAAAACAAAAAATCTTCACTTTCCCTTATGTCCCATTGTTTTTTTTAATGTACTTTATTTCAGGATAATTATAAAAAATAAAGGGTCTGTTGAAGAACTTGAAGCTTGTGGTTATGATTCAAGTCTTTGCTTTCCTTTTCTTGGAATTTTATTTTTTTCCCCTTCTCAAGAATCATTACAAGTTAGAGACAGCTAGTCCCGTGGCGAAGATAGGAATTTTTTCTTGGGTGTTCAGATTTGAAAGAATTAAAAAAAATCAATAAAAGATGTTCAATATATGTTATATACCTCAAAACGTAATATTTTAATTAGATACATAATATAATTTTTCGACGAAAGATGGTCAATTGAACACCCTTATGAGTTATGACCATGTGACTTCGTCCCTGAACTAGTCTTGTTAACCCACAATTACACACTGTTGACAGTAGTTTTCAAGCAAAAGCTTCTTGAATTTTGAATAATACAAATTTTAAAAGGATGCCGTGATGGCTGGACTTTAAAAAATTATACCTCCTTTGTCCCAATTTATGTGATATATTTTTCCTTTAGTTTGTTTAAAAAAGAATATTTTACTTTTTTATATATAAAAATAATTTTACTTTAAAATTCTCGATTTATCCTTAGTGAGATGATCCATAGCCATGCAAATGTCTAAGACATTTTATCGCACAGGTTTTAAAAGTCTTACTTTCTTTTTCTGATACTTTGTACCAAGTCAAATGGTTCCACATAAATTGGGACAGAGAAAAATATGTTATTACACAATTATTACTTGTATATACAAACATAAATCCAATTATGTCACGATAGACAAACAAGATTTTGAATCTATTTTGCTATGTGATTACTGGCCTAATAATCCTAGTATAACTTAATAATTATACAGTTGTGTCTAAACACCTTAAAGTAATAGGAATCGTTTTGAGCCAAAGTCAGAGATAAAAAATAAGATGCAGTTATACTTGTTTTCCTCGTGTTTTGGCATCAATGAAACGACGAAAAAGGAAAGAAAATAAAACTTTTCAATAATGAAATTAAAATCTATATTTATGTTTGTTCCACAAATTCGTGGAGTGCAAATATTGTTCCTCCAAACAGAAGCCCATGACCTCCTGATCGTTGTTGCAAAATGAAACTTTATAGATTAAAAGAACAAATAAATAAACATTAAATGCTGGTGTTTTTTTTGATTTTTTTTAATATATATGTTGGTGTAGGAAATTTTGTCTTCTTCTCTTTTGAACAGTTCCAATGACTATTTCTTTTCTCACTATTCCAAAAGGGCAATTTTTTTTGTATGATCAGGAAAGGAGAAAGTACCTCTGCCTGCTCCTAGATAAAATATTGGAAAAAAAAAAAAGAAACAAGAAAAGGAAAAATTAAATATAACTAACAGTTTAACGTGCAATTTGAAGAAAACCATAGCTAAAAAATTAAAAATATTAACGCCCTCTCAAACGAGAGCTTCTTTTGATAAAAAAGTAAAGATCAGATTGGGGCAACATTCACTGTTCAAACTTTGATGAACTTGTTCCGATCCGAGCGGGAGCTAGAATATGAAGTATATATTTGATCGAACTTAATAGTTTTGATCTAAACACTATAATTATTTTTAAAAAGTTATTAAATATATACAAATTATTAATTTCATTTTACTTATCTGGCGTAAGAATGAAAATAGAAGCAATGTAATCATTTATGCGTTTTCTCCAACCCACAACCCTAATTCTCGGCCTCCATACCTCCCTATCGAGGGTCATGTCCTCGGTAAGCTGAAGTGGTGTCATGTCTTACCTAATCACCTCTCACCAGTACTTCCTAGGCCTCCCTCTACCTCTCCTCTGTCCAGCTATGGTCAACCTCTCGCATCTCCTCACCGGGCATCGTGTCTCTCATCCAGAGGCAGATCTAAGATTTCTAGTACATGAGTGCACTATTAAAAAAAAGGAAGAAACAATATATTTAGTGGGATTTGATCATTATTCCTCTTGGTAAATAACTCAGTCTTCAATGCAAGTACATCATTCAACCTTCTTGGAGCATGGGTGCCAACGGTTAATATTATACCAATTTTAGAAAATATGTACATAAAATATCTAATTTTACGGATAGAGCATGAGTTCACGTGCCTCATAATTTTGCTTATATATCCGCCCTTGCTCTCATCTTCACATGTCCGGATCATCTCCTCTTAACATAACTTGATTTGAATTTTGAAATAAGTATATCAAACAAAAAATACTTACTAACATCAGACTTTAACACTAACCCATAAATAATTAATATGGTTAATAATATATTGAATAGTGATTAACTATGGTTGGTGATAAAAGTATATACTCCGTAAGAAAAACATGCGTTATGTGTTTCTTGATGTAAATATCGAGTGGAAAATAAATTCTTTTTATTGCCGGGAAAATACCAAATGTCACAGCTACTTAATGAATTGATAGATTTGATCTTTTTTTGGCTATCTTTTTTGGCCTATGTACCTCCCTTTTCTGCCTAGTCATCCTTTGTGGAGGGGATTAAACCTTATCCTCTCGTGCTGTTTCATGTTGAAATTCCTTTCTTCTTTTTTTATAGAATTGAAAAGTTTTAGGCTCATATTTTCCCCCGTGAAAATACTTAAAAGAACAAGAGTCAAAAGAAATTAATCAATTTGACATCTTAAATACTTTATTAATAGTAATAATGTCATGTAAAATGAGATAAAAGGAGTATCTCATAATGGTTTCTAAAAGGGACCCAACCAAAAGTACAGCAGGGAAAAATTGAAGCTCAGATTTCAAATACTCGCAAGTGGTCAACAAGAAAAGTTCAAACTCATAAAGAAATAATCTCATGCTTAATCTTTTTTTTTTCCTTATTCGATGTGCGGTACCTGCATTGGAGTCCGGCTAAATCCGGATTCGCGCCGAGAAGTTCCATATTTGGGGTAAAGCGCTCTCTAACAAAGGTGACTCCATACCCAGGGCTTGAACCCGAGACCTCTGGTTAAGAAAGAAAGAGTACTTTCCAGTCCACCACAACACTCGTTTGTCTCATGCTTAATCATTTAAGTATGTAATTCCAATTTTTCCTTGTTCATTTTAGTAACTTCTATTCCTTTGTTATAGAATTTTCAACATTTCCACTACTTAATTTATAATTATTTTTTTAAAAAAATCATTCAATGAATAAAAGGGACACCAACTATAGGATTATGAAACATTAATAATTCATGGATACATTAATTAACTATACACCAAATCCCTGTTACACACTTTCTGAGGACTTATATCACCTTACACATGCAATATTTCAAAATTGTATTTAGTACACACTACTTTTTTCTTGACCAGTTTTTTGTTTGGAGATTGCATCCACATGCCAATTAAAATGCGACATGTGTCATAACTCATTTGTAATAAATACTACTCCATATATTTAACATAAACTTTAATTGATTAAATTAAATAAAAAATATTATGTCATCTTCCCCAAGCAACCCCCCTCCCCCCTCTTTCCATCAGCTTCCTCCTCGGTCATGTAGCTCAGAAGAGGAGAGCAATATCATCTACCATCTATCGAGAATAATACATGGAGCTAGAAGAGAAGAGCAAAATCAAGCGCAACAAACGAAGCTAAGAATACCATCATCATTATCAATGCAATAACATTTTCAGATCCGAGAATGAAAGAGATGAAAATTGAAATTGCAGCTTCTCCTTCCTCCATTATCCTCCTCCATTTTCAGATCTCATACCACGACCAAACAAAGCAAAGCAAATTTAATTTCTGATTTCCATGAATTAAATAATTTCATTGTGAAAAAATCTTTAATCTTCTCTTATAATTTTATTCATTCTCATGAAATGCAAAAAACTATTCCTTTTTATCTATGTAAAAATTGGATGTTTTGGTAAATTTTAATAGTAGAAAAAGAAGTAAGACAAGTTTGGAAGGGCAAGAGACGAAATGGAAGGTTTAATTTTTGCTATTCTTTAAATTCTTTATCATGAGTTTTGATGGATTTTTTAAGCTACAGGGGGAAGAGACGACACAAAGGGAAATTTGGGGAAGACAATTGAGGAAAGGGGTGGGTTGGGGGGGGGGGGGCTGGTAGTTTTGGGAAGACGGCACGTATTTTCATTTGATAAAAAGGAAAAATAAGAAAAATGTTATTACTTTGACACGTGACACTAAATACGGAATTAGATAAAATATTTTTCAAATTTTACGCGCTCAATCTTTTTGTTAAGCACGCGCGTGCCACGTAGTAAAAGTGGTGTGTACTAGATACAATTTTGAAAGGTTACTTGTGTAAAGTGATATTGGTTCTCAGAAAGTGTGTAACAAGAATTTGGTGTATATTTTGAGTGGCTACTTATGTATTTTGCCTAATTAATATGGACAATGCATATCATGTCATGAGGGGAGGAGAGGCCGGATTGCCGTAAATTAAGGATACAAAGCTGAGTCAGATATTTTTGTACTGATTCTTAATTCTCTATCAAAAATAGTGACTTTGAGAATCCACCTTTTATTATGTTAAAAATCAAGTGGGACCAACCTCACGGTCAAAATTGCTGTGTGATTCTGAATCAAATTTTCTGGAGTTACTGAGCTTTACTTTTAGCAAATGTGGGGTTTAATTGATAGTAATGGTGGACTTAACGAAGTTTTCTTTTGCCTTCTATTTTTCCAAAGTTTATAAAACAAGATCAGGAACTCAGTAAATTCTATTTGTGATGCAAAGACAAATATATGAATTAACCTCATGTTTTGTTATAATTTCGTTAGTTTCAATAAATAACTTTTTTTGGTTTTCTCCATCTTTGAAGATAAGACACTTGCCTGATGATAAATAATGAAAAGTGCATATTTTTTAGTATATTTACATATTATTTCTTGTGTGAGTCGCGGGAAATTACATGATTTGTGAAATGAAATATGCTCATTATGTGTAGGAACGAGTTTGGATGATAAATGGTCAAAAGATGACAATTCGACACAAACAGAAGAGGTGGAAAGAATTGAGAGCACGTCCAATTTCGTGTGTGGCATGAAAACGGACGCGAAAAAGGAGAAAAATGAAGGCACAAAATAGCGAAGCGAAGCGAAGGCACGAATCGCTTTGCGAACTAAAAAATTGCAAAAGCTAAGTCCGCGTCTATAGTTGCGCGCTGCGCGAAGGCAGACGCGCCCTCCAGTTCTCCTATCCTATTTTGGATTGCCTTGGACGGTCCTCCACCCTACCTAGGTCATATAAATACATCCTAAAACATAACTTTGGATTAGAGGGCTACTAGGGTTGTGCATGGATCAGATCAGATCGGATTTAGCATATTTCGGATTGAAATTTCGGATTTCGGATTCCAAAAATTGCAATCCGAATCCGATCCGAATTATATCGGATTGGATCGGATTTTTAAATTTCGGATCGGTTTGGTGATTGGATTTTCGGATCGGATTGTACGTATTATTAAGGAGTGTGTATAACTGTATATGGATAATGGATGTTACATAATACAATAGCATTTAAAAGACCAAAAATAACAAACAAATGACTATAAATTACAGCACCTCAAGATTTTACTTTTGGCTTCATTCCAATTAATAAATGTTACTAATGTCTAATAGTATAGACTTATAGTATTGTAACTGTATAGTATTGTAACTGGTTAAAGCTGACAGTCTTTAAAAATATTCAAAGCTATGCAGTTGAAGCATAGCAGAAAGCCAGAAACATAGCTAACAAGTAACAATTACAACTTACAAGACCAGAAGCATAGCAGAAGAGCAGAACTGCAGAAACAGAAAATGGAACCAAGTTCTACTGATCATTCTAACAGTTACATAACTGTAACATAGAACCAAAAACATAACTGTAACTCCAGAAGCATAGCAGAAGAGCAGAACTGCAGAAACACAAAATGGAACCAAGTTCTACTGATCATTCTAACAGTTACATAACTGTAACATAGAACCAAAACATAACTGTAACTCCAGAAGCATAGCAGAAGAGCAGAACTGCAGAAACACAAAATGGAACCAAGTTCTACTGATCATTCTAACAGTTACATAACTGTAACATAGAACAAAAACATAACTGTAACTCCAGAAGCATAGCAGAAGAGCAGAACTGCAGAAACACAAAATGGAACCAAGTTCTACTGATCATTCTAACAGTTACATAACTGTAACATAGAACCAAAACATAACTGTAACTCCAGAAGCATAGCAGAAGAGCAGAACTGCAGAAACACAAAATGGAACCAAGTTCTACTGATCATTCTAACAGTTACATAACTGTAACATAGAACCAAAACATAACTGTAACTCCAGAAGCATAGCAGAAGAGCAGAACTGCAGAAACACAAAATGGAACCAAGTTCTACTGATCATTCTAACAGTTACATAACTGTAACATAGAACCAAAACATAACTGTAAGATAGCTAACAGTTACAAGTTCTACTGATCATTCTCATTCAATCCAGATCTATAGATAACTATAATTGTTACAAGTTCTTATAGATAACTATAACTGTAACATAGCTAACAGTCCAGTTCTACAAAATTAACTAAAATTCTAGAATTCCCTAATGCAGCAGCTTCAACCAGAATTCCCTAATGCAGCAACCTTAAGTTCTGGCACACTGGAACTGAAATCCTCAACCTGGCACACTTTCAAGTTCTGCAATACTACACTTGTCAAAAATGAGAGAGTCAGTAAATGTGTATCAAGTCAAGTTGGGCAGCCTGTGCAACAGCCTAATGCAGCAGCTTGACTGCTTGGTGGTAGAACAAAACAATACAATAGAGAAGGCTTAATGCAGCAGTTTGGTTCAATTTATTAGAAGGCTTAAGAAAACTTTTAACATGCCACGAACTCGTACCTTTTATATGTCGACGATGCAAGGCTCTCTTCCGGTATTAATCAAGTCTGTAGAATAAGATAGTAATAGAATAAATTAGTTTAAAAATAATCTAAAGAAACATAACATAAGTATACATTAAACACAAGTAAAGTAATAGAAGAAATAAGATAGTCTTACCCGCTTCAAGTTGTTCAAGATTATCTAAATCTTCTTCAATTTTAACCGGAGTTGTTGATTCATTTCGAAGCCAATCTTGGACACACACAAGAGCTTGAACCAATCTAGGTGTCAATGAACTCTTAAATGGATCAAATATGCGTCCACCGGTACTAAAGGCTGATTCTGAGGCAACACTAGAAATAGGAATGGCTAGCACATCACGTGTCATCTCAGCAAGTGCGGGAAATCTGGGTGAATTCAACTTCCACCACCCCAGAATTTTAAAATTTTCAAAGTCTTCCTCAACATCTTCACCCAAATATTTATCTAACTCTGTTTTAGAATCAATTCTTTCACCCTTCTTATGCTTCTTTAAATCTAACATGAATTTTGAAAGCGATGATGAAGAAGTAGATGAAGTTGGAGAAGATGGACATGAACTAGGGGAAGATGGAGAAGATGGACATGAACCGGAAGATGGAGAATATGGAAATGAACCAGAACCACCATTCTTCTTTGCATACACATTGAACAAAGATTCCATGTATGTCTTCACCTCAATTTGTATTTTCACACCTATTGTTTCTCCAAACATGGCAGCAAGAGCAAACGAAAGAGATTGAAACTTGTGGCGTGGATCGAACACACATGAAATAAAAATCATTTTATTCATCTTTTGTGGATCCCCCCAATACTTATCAAACTTCTCTTTTATATTATTTGCCATTTCTTTCAAGGTAGCATCTTCACTTTGCATCAACTCTTTCAAAGAAGAACCAACAACACATATCTCAAGAAAGTGCACATTAGACGTAATATAAAGTGTACCTGATACCTTCAAGGTGAGTTCATAAAATATTTCAAGAAACTTTACAATACGTCTTACACTATCCCAATCAGTACTTAAAAGTGGACCTGCAGGCTGTCCATCCTCACAAATACAGTTAGCAATACATGACATCAAACCATAATCAATATCACAATATTTTGTAAAGGCTTCCTCATAAACTGTAGCAACCTTCAACATCAAATATGTGGAGTTCCACCTAGTAGGAACATCCAAGCACAATGATTTTTTAGAAGTTATCCTATCTAGATCACAACATTCTTTAAACTTCTTCCATCTTGCTGGAGATTGTCTAATGTACCTAACAGCTTGTCTTATTCGTTCCACAGACACACTCCCTTCTCTCAACCCATCTTGAACAACTAGATTGATGATGTGAGTCATACATCTAACATGAACATGCTTACCTTCCATCAAGTTAGTGTTCCATCTAGTAAATTGTTTGGATAATTCTTTAACCATGACATCGTTAGAACTTGCATTATCAACTGTCACAGTAAATACTTTATCCACCCCCCATTCAGTAAACACTAAGCAACACCACTAGCTAAATCTTGACCTTTGTGACTAGTAATTGGACAAAAATTTAATATCTTTTTATGCAAATTCCAATTCTTGTCAATGTAATGTGCTGTAACACACATATAGTTAATTCTTTGAATTGATGTCCATGTATCAGTCGTAATACAAATTCTCTGTTTTGATTCTTTAAAAATTGACTTCAAAGAAAGTTTTTCATCATGGTAAATCTCAAAACAATCTCTAGTCATAGTAGTACGAGATGGAATATGAAATAAAGGTTGAAGAGCTCTCACGAAGTCTCTAAATCCACCCTTTTCAACAGAAATGAAGGGTTGTTCATCTATAATTATCATACGAGCTAAAGCCCTCCTACATGCTTCTTGATCAAATTTCCAAGGGATAAGTGAGACATCACCTGTTTGACCTTTCGGTTGAAAAGCTAATTTTGTCTGGCTTGTCTCCGGCTTGTGGGGATTGTTCGGACACTTGAGAAGATGTGATAGCAAATTGCTTGTACCACTGTTTTTGGTGTTAGCTACATATTCTTCTGGACAGTACTTGCATTTCGCTTTTTTAACACCCTCATCATCAGTGAACTTACTGAAGTGTCGCCAAGCCACTGATCTTTCTTTCATAATTTTTCTTTTCTTCGAACCAAAATCAGATTCGACGTTGCTTGTGGAATCATTTGAAGCACCACTTTCACCACATTTTACAAGGGCTTGAACTTTATTCACCATCTCTACCTCATCTTCCATCTACGAAACAAAACAAAAAATTAAAATTAAAATCGGATTCAAAATAGTAGTATAGTATGGTCTATTTCTGTTTAAGAAAATCAAGAGTGAAACCCCCAATTTATTTCATCAATTTTATTCGAGAAATAAAAGAGAACAAAGAGACCTAACCCTAGTGTCTTTCTTAAGAATTTCATCAATTCTTAGTGTCTTACCAGTTACCAGTGTGGTCGCCAAAACACAGAGAAGAGCTAGAGGAAACGACGAGTAGGAGGGAGCAGCTTGAGCCTTGAGGTGTCACGTGAAGACTGAAGTGAGCAGCACCAGCACAGCAGTCTCTGGGTGCGACACTGCGAGTCTGCGACTTGTGAGGCGTGAAGAAGAGTGAAGACTGAAGCTGTGAAGTGAGGACTGAGCCTGAGCTGAGGCGTGAGAACTGAGAAAGTGAGAAGGGTTAACTGAGAAAGTGAGAAGTAGAACGCAGCAACATCAAAAATTTGCTTATGAGAATTAGACGGAGGCAGCAGACCGCAGAATGAACTAAGGGTTAGGACTTAGGTGACCTAACCCTAAAAATAAAATTATTATTTATTATTCCCTTAATAAATTCGGATTTCGGATCGGATCGGGTTCAAACTATACAAATCCGAATCCAATCCGAAAATCCGAAATTTTAAAAAATCAAATCCGAATCTGATCCAAATATCCGAAATCCGAAATTGAGCGGATCGGATCGGATTTCGGATATCCAATCCAAATGCACAGCCCTAGAGGACACTACTTAAGAGTTACACAACACTCATGGATGCAAGAATACACTAGGAGCAAGGAGGAAGATTCAACCACGAGTTTTTCCTTTCTTCTTCTTGTTTTTTATTGTTGGTTATGAATTTTAGTATTGTATTTTCATATACTACAATGAGTAGCTAATTTATTATTTAGGGTTTTTATGGAACCTTTTGGAGGATGACTTCTTGTTAAGTTTAAAAATAATTTAGCCTTTGAATTTCTTTACTTGTTCAACTACATGCTTATTATGTTGATTGAATGACCATCAATTGACTGTGCCTATTTATTATGTATTGCTTGGGAAAGGGTACATACTAAGGTAGTTGTTGAACAACTTCACTCCTAACGTATATGAGGAATCAATACGACGGGTTTAAAGTTAGGTTTAGGAATAACAAAGCCTTGACGTGGTCATAGTGAGCGATAAGATTGTGCCAGCTAGCATAGTTCGGGAGAATATGTTTAATAAATTATTGTAGTTGCTCGGGAGAGAATTACAACACCTGAAGTGCTCACGATCAGTAGAGAATAATTAGGCGAAAGTATAGGCGACATATCGGGATGGATTCCGACAATTGGGAAAATCAGAACTCTAAACCTCCTTAATCTTGTTTGTAACCCTTAGTATCCTTGGTTGTTAATTTACTATTTTAATTTGTTAGTTAATTAGTTAGACATAAGAATCTTAATATTTATAAGTTAGGAATGGTTCAAGCTTATCTTATTGGTAATAGTGAACAGTTGTTGCTAAACCTTAGTTCTATGTGGGATTCGACTCTGGACTTTTAGACCAGATTATATTTGCAGTGACCGCTTATCCTTTTCAAGACTGGAGTTGGGCGTGATCACCTAACCATGCTTGATTATTAAAAATGTTAAAATTTCAGATACATCATTAACCTTCAATATTATTTCTTCCAAAATATTCTAATTGCACTAATGAACAACTAAGGGCCCGCTGAGCCATAAAAACAATTTTTATTTTTCTTGAAATGTTTTTACTTTTTTCAGGATCAATATTTGGCTATGAAAACTTTAAATTTCACTTGAAGTTGAATTTTGAAAATTTAAAAAACTCTAAAAAGCTATTTTTTAGCACTTCAAACCACTCACAAAAATTTAAAAATAACTTCAAATTGTTTTTATGTCCAAACACAATTTAATTTTCAAATACTATTTTCATTTGAAATTCTTTTTTATTTTTTTCGGAATTTCACAATTCTTATGTCCAAATGAGTAAAGTAGGACTAAAGTTTAACAACCATCTTATTTAAGTTATTATTAACATCTTTTGAGGGAAGTCTATGTAACATTGCTAACTAATCGAAAAAGTGCAAGATAAATTCTACTTGTAATTGAATTTCACTATCATCTATAGACTATATCATTCGTACTAATTAAGCAGTTAATTTGCTCCAATAGTACCCTCATTGTCCCTATGTTTTGTTGCATACATAACATCTTTGCATCATTTTCACAAGGACTATGACTTTGTTTGGTTGCATGCAATGTTCACGTGGGCTAAACATGACTGTGAGTACGTGATTTTTGCTCTATGAGAACTACTCCCAAAAAATTCAAAATAAAATGGTTTTGTGTTGTTTGTAATTTATTGGTATTTTTGTCTGCGCATGTTTATTTCTACTTTAATTAAGAAAAATACAAAAATATGTGTTGCATGTACATTTAGGATTAAATTATGCATTTTGGAATTAATTAAATCATGTCCTATTTTAAAGAATGAAAATCACAAAAAATATGAATTTTGGTAGTTTTGTCATTTTTATTGTTTAATTGTGCGATTTTATTTTTCGATCTTGTGTGTTAATTGTTGTTAAGGGTTGATTAATATCTTTTTAAAATAATCTTGGTTTTACAATTCAATTTAGGAATTTTGGTTTTAGGAATTAAAAAAAAATAGAAGAAAAAGAAGAAAACAAGAGAAAATCGGACTGGGCCAATTTTAAAAGAGAGTTCAGGCCCAGTCCAAATACCCTTTTTACCCGGTCCAATTAGGCTGGCAATACGACCGTCCAAACGATGTCGTTTTTGTCACTCTCAATCTGGGTCGTTGATCTCACTTGATCAACGGTCCAGATCAACTCCCTAACAGCCCGACCCGTCCATCCCAATAACTGATCCAACCCCGGCACTAAACCAAACGACCCCGTTTCCCTTCCTCAAGTTGATCTGAACCCTCCATCACCCTTAATCCAATGGTTCACATTGATTAACCCTTTTTTAATATATCAACCCCCCCTCATGCCCCAAAACTCATCAGACCCCCCTCTCTTTGTATCGTCTCCAAATTCAGAGACCAAATCCCCTCTGAAACCCTAGTCGCCCCTCCACTCCTTCGCCGTAAACCCGGCGGCTCCGGCTCCGATGACCGCCAAAATAACACCCCTGAACCTCCTAACCACCCTCAACCTGAATCCCCACTCCGTTGTCCTCGAATCATCCCCGGCTTTTTCGAATCTGCGATCGAAGCTCAGGACCCAAAACCCTAGTTCATCTAATGAACCCCAAACTCATACCAGCTATCCACCTAACCTCCCTCGTGCCTAAAACGCCCTTGGTCTGGCTCGAATCTTGCTAGAACTGGTCGAGTTTCAAATCAATCGACGAGCCCTAGAAGGACAAAACCTAGGAGTCGATACAAAAGAAAATTGATGTTACAACCCATATCCACATGTGTTAGTTCATGCCATATATTAGTTAACATAAATCCAAGAAGGAATTATCTTTGAGATGATAAGAAGTCAATCCTATTGGTCTTAAGTGATACAAGAGTGTATAAGGGTGATTAACCAATATTAGAAGTTAAACGAATCAAGGATGTTGTAACTCGTATTTTCAGGTAATCTAGCGGTGCTTAATACACTCAAGAGGTCATTTATTAAGGTATTTTAATCATATAATATCCGTATCATAAGTATTGAAGTCAAACGAGTTATGAAACAAAAGTCGACAAAAGTTGTCGCAACTTAGGTTCATAATTTTACTTAAACATTAGGTCAAATGTTTCTAATCTTTTCTCATAATTTACAAGGAATTACGGGGTGATCTACCCACCAAATTAAATATCTATGATTCTAGTTTCCAACGCATTAAACCGTTCATCGATACGATCTCGGAGAAGAGAGATATTCGCGTTTTCGCGAGACTGCGCCAAGCACCTCTCTATGGGGCCCACTAAGTCGGTTTAAGATATTTGGACTTATATAGGATGACCACAACCCGTTTTTAGTCATTTCTTTTCACTATTTTCAGAACTTAGAACCCTAGGAACATCCTCTCAAGGTTCTCTCAAGATTCAAGACCCAAAAAAGGGCAAACAACACAAATCAAGTGTCGGGAATTCCGTGGCGCTAGTAAGTCTCTTGTTCTTCTTGTTGTTGCTCATTTTTGTGTCGTTCCAACTCGTGTGGGAGGTTGTTTTAAAGGGTATATGTTCTGTAAATACTCCCTAATGTTCTTAATATTAATCCTAGGTGATTTCAAGCCTTCTAAAGTGATTCTAGTGCCGAAAAACACTAATTGATCGCTAGTTTCATTTTTTTGTTGTTGTGGCAGCATTGGAGGGATATTTCTTGGAAATTTAAGGTCAAATTGGAGTTGTTATTTCTGTATAAAGGTAAGGAACCTCTTACTCTATATGTATTTAAGATTATCCAAGTTGCGGCTAAGCCATTGAAGCTAGAACTTGTGAGATATATATCGAAAGGTTTGGTAGTAGTGTTATTGTTTTGTGGACTGTTTTGCGTTGTTGTTGGGCTGCGTATTTTACTACTATCTTATGGAGTTTTGGAGGAGGAAGGGTGTGGAGAAACACCATATATATGTAGGTTTATGGGCTGATAGTTATTCGTAACATTTCCAGGTTGTTTGACACGACTACGGTGGTCGTCGTATGTATGGAGTGATTAGGCTGTGTGTGGACTATTTCGGGAGGCTCAATATGTTTATTATTGATGATGTTTGGGCTGTTTGGTTATTGTTTTGAATGGTGTGAGGTCATATATATAGGGGAGGTGCTGTCCGTTTCATCGTAAAATAGGTTGTGGTCGATACATAATAGTTATGACGCTTAAATGATAACGATAGTATCGTTTCTCTTATTGTAGACTAAGGGGTTTTGACAATTGCATAGCTTGAGATTGGGGCAGTATATACAAGGTATGTGAGGCTATCCCTTTCCTTCTTTTGCACGACTCCGATTGTACATAATGTAATGAACGAGCTTCCAAAGATACTCTACTCTTAGAAGCTAGCAGTACTTACATTGTTTTCCCTCTTATGGAACGATTGATGTTAATGTTGCTTCTCTTATTCTTATGTTATCAATGTTGTTCATACTTCCTGAATCTTATAAGGTTCATAGTGAAGACTTAGTCTTAATAACGTGTACAGAGGATACCGACCTTACGTCACTCCGAAAGGTTTAGAATGTGATTCCATGAGTCGAGCACGCATTATATATATGTATCTATTTTACTCTACCGAGCCACGCTATAGTTGGCCGGGTACGGCACCTATTGTGCAACCATTGATCAGTTGGGTTTTACCGAGCTCCACGTGGCCGGGTACGATTCTACCGAGCCTATTATGGCCGGGTACGATATGATGATGATGATGCCCACAGAGGCGAATGCTTTAAAGGTTTATGTATTTATACATATGTATCATGCATTTCATGTAAGTAGCCCTCAGAGGTACTAAGATGTTACAGGTTGTATATTCTCTATCCTTGCTTACATTACTGATCGTATTTATGGTTCCTTGCCTTACATACTCAGTACTTTATTCGTACTGACGTCCTTTTATTTGTGGACGCTGCATGTCGTGCTGCAGGTCCTGATAGACAGGCAGGTACAGCTCCCCCACCACAGTAGATCAGCGGTGATTGGCGAGATCCCTTCTCCGGACTTGCCTTGGTCTTGGTATGCAATTTTTGTTATAGACATTATGGGTATGTCGGGGCCCTGTTCCGGCTATGTTGCAACACTTATGTTCTTTTAGAGGCTCATAGACAGGTGTCGGCTCATGTATAGTTTGGTATGCCTTGTCGGCTAGTTTTTGTTGTATAGTCTTTCATAGTAGCGTGGTAGCTCATACCTTATATGTAGTTTCTTGATTGTCTGGTCATCCCCTGCTATGTATATGCATGCCATCATATTTTATTGCTGGTTGTCCATGATCTAGGTCTACCATTTATATTGATCTCGTCAGCCTTAAAAGATAATAATGAAGGTTAGATGAAATGTACGTTGGTGCTCGGCAAGTGTGGTCGGGTGCTAGTCATGGCCCTTCAGTTTGGGTCGTGACAAACTTGGTATCAGAGCAAGTCTGTCCTAGGGGTTGTCTATGAGCCGTGTCTAGTAGAGTCTTGATTATGGATGTGTAGCGCGCCACATTTATAATCAGGAGGCTACATGACATCTAGGGTTGTTACCTTCTTCCTGAAGGAATAGAAGATTATGTGGTATATTGTGATGCCTCAGGTATAGGTTTGGGGTGCGTATTGATGCAGCGTGGGAATGTGATTGCTTATGCATCAAGACAATTGAAGAAGCATGAAAAGAATTATCCAACCCATGATTTGGAATTGGCTGCAGTAATATATGCTTTGAAAATATGGCGGCACTACTTATACGACGTCCATGTTGACATCTACACAGATCACAAGAGTTTACAATACATCTTCAAGCAGAAAGAGTTGAATTTGAGGCAGCGTAGGTGGCTTGAATTATTGAAAGACTACGACGTCGAGATATTGTATCATCCCGGTAAAGCCAATGTTGTGGCAGATGCTCTCAGCCGTAAATCAATGGGAAGCTTAGTACATATTGAGGCGGGTAGATAGGGGTTGATTAAAGAGCTTCATCAGCTAGCCAATATGAGAATCAGATTGTTAGACTCTGATGACGGAGGTGTTACTGTACAGAATACATCAGAATCATCTTTGGTAGCCGAGGTAAAAGCACGACAATATGAAGATCCTATCTTAGTACGATTAAGAGAAAGCATTCAACAGTGTAAAAGTATGGCTTTTGGGATTGAAAAAGATGGGGCACTGAGATACCAGAGCCGATTGTGTGTGCCTAATGTGGCAGGGTTGCGAGAGAAGATTATGAATGAGATTCATCAATCCCGATATTCCATCCATCCCGGCTCGACAAAGATGTATCATGATGTCAAGGAGCAGTATTGGTGGGATAATATGAAGAAGTCTATTGCAGAATTTGTGGCCCAGTGTCCCAATTGTCAACAAGTAAAGATAGAACATCAGAAACCCGGTGGATTGCTTCAAAATATAGAGATTCCGACCTGGAAGTGGGAGGTGATTAATATGGACTTCATTATTGGATTACCTCGCTCTTATCATAAGTTTGACTCCATCTGGGTGATAATTGATTGACTTACAAAATGTGCCCATTTTCTGCCAGTGAAGACAACTTACACGGCTGAAGATTATGCGAAGTTGTATATCAAGGAGATTGTTAGGCTTCATGGTGTGCCCATATCTATTATATCAGACCGAGGAGCTCAATTTACGGCTAACTTTTGGAGGTCTTTCCAGAAGGGTTTAGGCACACAAGTAAATCTCAGCACTGCATTTCATCCGCAGACTGACGGACAGGCTGAACGTACCATTCAGACACTGGAAGATATGCTACGAGCATGTGTTCTAGATTTTAAGGGGAATTGGGATGATCATCTTCCACTCATAGAATTCGCCTATAACAATAGCTACCATTCCAGTATTAAAATGGCCCCATACGAGGCACTATACGGGAGGAGATGTAGATCACCAGTTGGATGGTTCGAAGTCGGTGAAACAGAATTATATGGGCCAGATTTGATTCACCAAGCTATTGAGAAGGTGAAAGTGATACAGGAGCGATTGAGGACGGCACAAAGCAGGCAAAAATCTTATTCTGATGTCCGACGTCGTGATCTAGAGTTTGAGGTTGGTGATTGGGTTTTCCTGAGGATCTCACCAATGAAGGGTATTATGCGTTTTGGGAAGAAAGGTAAGCTGAGTCCAAGGTATATCGGGCCGTATAAAATTCTTCGACGGATTGGACAGGTTGCTTATGAGTTAGAATTGCCATCCGAATTGGAATTTGTCCACCCGGTATTCCATGTATCTATGTTGAGAAAATGTATTGGAGACCCTTCTTGAGTCGTCCCTATCAAAGATGTAAAAGTTACAGAGGACCTATCATATGAAGAAGTGCCAGTGGCGATATTAGATCGGCAAGTCCGCAAGCTGAGAACAAAAGATGTAGCTTCCGTCAAAGTATTGTGGAGGAACAAAAATATGGAAGAAATGACATGGGAAGCAGAAGAGGAGATGAAGTCTAAATACCCTTACTTATTCCAGAATGAAGATAACAAGGATGCTGGTGGAAGACAGGATACATTGGAAGAAGAAACGGCTTTATGAGGTAAGCAATAATTTGAGAATACTCCTCCTTAATACAAAATGGTGATATGTAGATAATGTAAATACACATAATGCTTTGTGTAGCCTTGTGAAGCCATATGTTGGGCTTAATTACATGCAAGTTTTGTTAGTGACCATTTTATAGGGGAAAATTGATCGGAAATTTCCATTGGAATCCACGGTGATTTAAACTCCCCCTAAACCCTTACATTCGAGGACGAATGTTCCTAAGGGGGAGGGTGTTACAACCCATATCCACATGTGTTAGTTCATGCCATATATTAGTTAACATAAATCCAAGAAGGAATTATCTTTGAGATGATAAGAAGTCAATCCTATTGGTCTTAAGTGATACAAGAGTGTATAAGGGTGATTAACCAATATTAGAAGTTAAACGAATCAAGGATGTTGTAACTCGTATTTTCAGGTAATCTAGCGGTGCTTAATACACTCAAGAGGTCATTTATTAAGGTATTTTAATCATATAATATCCGTATCATAAGTCTTGAAGTCAAACGAGTTATGAAACAAAAGTCGACAAAAGTTGTCGCAACTTAGGTTCATAATTTTACTTAAACATTAGGTCAAATGTTTCTAATCTTTTCTCATAATTTACAAGGAATTACGGGGTGATCTACCCACCAAATTAAATATCTATGAGTCTAGTTTCCAACGCATTAAACCGTTCATCGATACGATCTCGGAGTAGAGAGATATTCGCGTTTTCGCAAGACTGCGCCAAGCACCTCTCTATGGGGCCCACTAAGTCGGTTTAAGATATTTGGACTTATATAGGATGACCACAACCCGTTTTTAGTCATTTCTTTTCACTATTTTCAGAACTTAGAACCCTAGGAACATCCTCTCAAGGTTCTCTCAAGATTCAAGACCCAAAAAAGGGCAAACAACACAAATCAAGTGTCGGGAATTCCGTGGCGCTAGTAAGTCTCTTGTTCTTCTTGTTGTTGCTCATTTTTGTGTCGTTCCAACTCGTGTGGGAGGTTGTTTTAAAGGGTATATGTTCTGTAAATACTCCCTAATGTTCTTAATATTAATCCTAGGTGATTTCAAGCCTTCTAAAGTGATTCTAGTGCCGAAAAACACTAATTGATCGCTAGTTTCATTTTTTTGTTGTTGTGGCAGCATTGGAGGGATATTTCTTGGAAATTTAAGGTCAAATTGGAGTTGTTCTTTCTGTATAAAGGTAAGTAACCTCTTACTCTATATGTATTTAAGATTATCCAAGTTGCGGCTAAGCCATTGAAGCTAGAACTTGTGAGATATATATCGAAAGGTTTGGTAGTAGTGTTATTGTTTTGTGGACTGTTTTGCGTTGTTGTTGGGCTGCGTATTTTACTACTATCTTGTGGAGTTTTGGAGGAGTAAGGGTGTGGAGAAACACCATATATATGTAGGTTTATGGGCTGATAGTTATTCGTAACATTTCCAGGTTGTTTGACACGACTACGGTGGTCGTCGTATGTATGGAGTGATTAGGCTGTGTGTGGACTATTTCTGGAGGCTCAATATGTTTATTATTGATGATGTTTGGGCTGTTTGGTGATTGTTTTGAATGGTGTGAGGTCATATATATAGGGGAGGTGTTGTCCGTTTCATCGTAAAATAGGTTGTGGTCGATACATAATAGTTATGACGCTTAAATGATAACGATAGTATCGTTTCTCTTATTGTAGACTAAGGGGTTTTGACAATTGCATAGCTTGAGATTGGGGCAGTATATACAAGGTATGTGAGGCTATCCCTTTCCTTCTTTTGCACGACTCCGATTGTACATAATGTAATGAACGAGCTTCCAAAGATACTCTACTCTTAGAAGCTAGCAGTACTTACATTGTTTTCCCTCTTATGGAACGATTGATGTTAATGTTGCTTCTCTTATTCTTATGTTATCAATGTTGTTCATACTTCTTGAATCTTATAAGGTTCATAGTGAAGACTTAGTCCTAATAACGTGTACAGAGGATACCGACCTTACGTCACTCCGAAAGGTTTAGAATGTGATTCCATGAGTCGAGCATGCATTATATATATGTATCTATTTTACTCTACCGAGCCATGCTATAGTTGGCCGGGTACGGCACCTATTGTGCAACCACTGATCAGTTGGGTTTTACCGAGCTCCACGTGGCCGGGTACGATTCTACCGAGCCTATTATGGCCGGGTACGATATGATGATGATGATGCCCATAGAGGCGAATGCTTTAAAGGTTTATGTATTTATACATATGTATCATGCATTTCATGTAAGTAGCCCTCAGAGGTACTAAGATGTTACAGGTTGTATATTCTCTATCCTTGCTTACATTACTGATCGTATTTATGGTTCCTTGCCTTACATACTCAGTACTTTATTCGTACTGACGTCCTTTTATTTGTGGACGCTGCATGTCGTGCTGCAGGTCCTGATAGACAGGCAGGTACAGCTCCCCCACCATAGTAGATCAGCGGTGATTGGCGAGATCCCTTCTCCGGACTTGCCTTGGTCTTGGTATGCAATTTTTGTTATAGACATTATGGGTATGTCGGGGCCCTGTTCCGGCTATGTTGCAACACTTATGTTCTTTTAGAGGCTCATAGACAGGTGTCGGCTCATGTATAGTTTGGTATGCCTTGTCGGCTAGTTTTTGTTGTATAGTCTTTCATAGTAGCGTGGTAGCTCATACCTTATATGTAGTTTCTTGATTGTCTGGTCATCCCCTGCTATGTATATGCATGCCATCATATTTTATTGCTGGTTGTCCATGATCTAGGTCTACCATTTATATTGATCTCGTCAGCCTTAAAAGATAATAATGAAGGTTAGATGAAATGTACGTTGGTGCTCGGCAAGTGTGGTCGGGTGCTAGTCACGGCCCTTCAGTTTGGGTCGTGACAATTGAGGTCGTGGCCGATCTTAGTAGTGTGTTCTCAGTCGAGAAGACTCGATTAAGGTCCGTCTCGGCTTCAAACCTCAAGTCGAAGGTTCGATTGGTACAGATTGGGTTTTGGCCTGTAGTTTCTGAGGTATTTCTCTTCTTTTCCTTTTTTCCTTTTGATTGTTGTTTGTGTTTGCCTAATTTCATCGTTGTGATTGTCAATTACTTCTTCCCCCTCCTTCGGACCTTTTTCCGGTCCAAATGTTCATCGCTTTATTAATTGGATTTGGTTGAAATCGCTCAAACCCCTGTCTGTTTGTTTTCCCTCTAGATTAGTTTCCTCTTTACATTGTTGAATATCTCGGTTTAGGCAAGTTCAGCGAGTGATTGTATAAAGCTCTGATCGTTTGATATTACTGTTGGTTCAAATTGTCTTATTATGTTATGATGGATTCTTTCCTCTCCATTTCCAATCAGCTTAGTTGCATATGAATTTGGGATATTACAATATTTCATTCATTTTTGTTAGTTTTGGTTCAGAATGGTGAATGCAGTCAGTTATTCCCATGTACATGTGCATCTTAGCAATTTAATATCAGTTTGTTGTTTGATCTAATCTGTGTAGTTTGAGTTGCTATTTGATTTTGATTAAGGAAATTGGTTATAGCTGATAAGGTACAAGGGATTGGACTAGGACAGTAAATCACAGTAGTTTCAGGGGTAATATGGGAATTGAAGAGTTCAGAAATTGGCTAGTTTAAGTGGGTTGTTAGTAAAATATTAAAGTACCATTAAACTAATGAATTGTTTAGTATTAGTGAGGAATAAAACATAAAAGCATGGAGGATTAATTGAATATTATGAGATGCCCATACCTTTGGGCACAAGACACTTGATAGTGGGTTGTAGGGAACATCATGGGCAGAAATACTTTCCTAAGTGCTGATTAGAGTTGAAAACTGGGCTGAGTTTTTGGGTTTAACTATAGAGATTAGTAGAGACATTGGGGGACCTTTTTTGAATGGGCAGTAAGGGTTGAGAATCAGAAAAATAGAGAAAGTCCAAAGATTGGCACACACTGCCGGACTTTGAAAAAGATTGAGAAAACCTACTGTTGCATTAGTTTCCTGAAGTCAAATTAGAATTCCAGTTGATGAGTTGCATGTTTCTAGCTTGATTTCTGATTGTGAGAGTCTCAGATGTTCCCTGGTTGGTTTTCTAGTGACTTTGGGTTTATTCAGGCTGGTTTTGAGTCAGTTCTGGTAATTCTGTTGGGTTTTAAACACTTTTGGATTTCTGGTTTATCGCTTGGGTCTGCTGCATATGTCACTAGCTGTTGGTACCTGCGGTCTGGTACTCACAGTAATTGTTTGATGTTCTGCTGTGTTGTATTGCTACTGCTGTTGATCCTCTTCTCCTTCTTCTTTTCATGTTTTTCCAATCCAGGTACACTTTTCGAATCGCCTTGATGTAGCTCCTTGAAGTTGAAAATGGAAATATTCACAGATTTGTGTTCATTTGTAGGTTGCCTGTTGTTTACAATTGGATGAGTTGTTAGTTAATTATATCTAGTCGATATTGATTATGTGTTTAGTATTATGTGAATAGTGGATACACACGGATTGTAATTAAGAGCTACTGAACTGCTATGTTCCTGTTAACATGCTGTTAGTTTACAAATTTGAGCTACTAGGTTGTTAGTTGCTTTACCATAACAATTAGTACTAGATGAAGTTATTTGAACTCTTGATTCGTTCTGCTATAAGGGATTCATGTCAAAGTGGGCAACCAGTTAGAGACGATAATTTAATTAGAAACAGAAGCATCAGAATGCTCGAATGTGCGCTGGTTTGTTTTGGGACTACTTGAATTCATGTTTATCTAGCAACCGCTTTAGTATAGATAGTGCTCACTTTAGTATAGCACTATTCTGTTGAAAATCAAATTCAGAAACATGATTGGGGTTGCAAATGTATAATGGGTCATCAAGTTTGATTTCGAGTTAAACCTAATATCAGTAGGCATCAACAGTTTAGGCTAGTAATATCAATAGGCATCATCAGTAACTTGTTTAAAATAAGCAGGCACCGTTAGCACTGACTAAACAAATTGGTCATGATAATTGGATATGAATAAGTAGTTAATTTGACGAGCGTACGTCGTAGTATTTTATTACTATTTGGTAAACACACTCTGGAGAGTTGGAGTAATTGTGGTGTGCAAATGCTTATCTCGCGATCTTCTCGGCCTGATCCTGTTCATTTGAACTAGGCTAGTCCTAGGCCCACTTTGGGCCACTGAAAATTCACGGTTGGCCTGCACGAATTTTATGGCTTGGGCTCTTTGGGCCCAAGACTGATATGGCATGTTGGCACTTAAGGATGGACTGGGATTTTAAGTTAGGTAGTAGATTCACATTAAAAGGTTCGTCCTTTCGTTTGGATCCGGACTTGAACTATGAGGCCCGATTTTGTAATGTTAATTAATTAGGACTTTTCCTTTTTTTAGAGACAAATAAAGTAGAAAATTATAGATTACTTTAGGTTTGCCCTTTAAAAATAAGAATGAGATGAGCCTCGCCAAATAAAGCACCTAGATTGCGGCCCTCGATAATTGTACATATTAAAATACTTAGATTTCGGGACAGGCCGTTTAGCGAGTTTCACGGCCATTTCCCAAAATAACAACGCGTTAGTCTCTTTAAGTGCGTACTTTAAATAATATTACCTTCTTAAACCCGGGTGCACATTTATGTGACCCAAATCCAAATTTCAACGGAGTCGAAATATGTCGATAACCACGGGTACATTGATGTGACGTGGTTCGAGATATGTTTTCACAACGTTGCAATTCTCTGTTAAAATAATAATGATAATAATAAAAGCGGTTAAAAGTTAAAATTGGCACATAGGTTCATAATTGTATAAAAATCAGATAATTAAGCCAAATATGACAGTTGAGCGACCGTGCTAGAACCACGGAACTCGGGAATGCCTAACCTTCTCCCGGGTTAACAGAATTTCTTATCCGGATTTCTGGTGCGCAGACTGTTAAATAGAGTTAATCTTTCCTCGATCCAAGATTCAACCGGTGACTTGGGACACAATAAATCTCCCAAGTGGCGACTCTGAATTAAATAATAAATCTCGTTTTGATTGTCCTTTAATTGGAAAAACTTCCTTTACGTCCCTTCACGGGGGTGTAGGTGAAAAAGGAGGTGTGACAACTCTGGCGACTCTGCTGGGGACCGAACCCAGAATCTCTGGTTCAGGGTTCAGAATTCGAGCTTAGATGAATTGTTATATTTGGCTTTATTTATTATCTGATTTCATTACATGTTTTGTCCAAATGTGCTAAAATGTTGCTTTTACCGCTTTGATATTATCTGAACTGTATATAAACTGCTACGAAATCCCTCTTTTCTCTCTCTTGAGGAGTGTACGCTGGTCGTGACTTCTTTCTATTAGTGTCATATCCCAAAATAGAACCAAAATTCGGAGGAGTTGCAAAACTGGATGATCTTTAGGTTACTGGTACGCAGTTCCCATCCTCGGCTCGAGTGGTCCGCTCGGGTAAGCCAGGTCTAGAACAAACACCCAGGATAAACCTAGTATAACAAAACCTCATGCCGGATCCCTAGTAGGAACAGTTATTTGCATCATGTGCACTTGACTTAGGGGACTCAACACAGGGATTGGGTCCGTCTAGGACAAGCAACCTAAAATGAAAAGACCATCCTACTGCATCCTGTTTGTTTTACGCATTTATTTGCCGCAGACTTACATGCTGACCGGCTTCTGACAATACTGGAACATCGGAAAAGAAAAAAAAAGGGGAAAAAGATGGGAAAAAAGATGGGGAAAAAAATGAAAAAAAAATGTTTTTTAATGTAATTTATTTAAACATGTTTCGTTTTCAGAATAAGGTTATTTTCGTTGACCGAACTACGCCGGTTTGATTATCACAGGAGGTGAGATACGTAGGCAGCCCTCATCGGGTCCAACTTCCCCTTTTGCAAAAATAACCAAAAAATATCAAAAATTTTAATTTTTTGTCATAAAATAAGTCGGGTGATTCCATTCTTGTAAAAATAGCCGAATGTCCCTAAGAAGACGCCGGAAGGCTGTTTTTTGCGAGAACAGCCACTTTTGGTCCTTTTTAAGGTTTTGTCCGGTTGGTAAAACACAGCCTTTAAATCTTCTTCGAAGTGCTGAAAGGCCGTATTGACAAGACCGGAGTTTTAAATGTGTGTCAATTCTTCCTTTGAGTCCAATGAGTCTTAATCACCCCAAACAAACATGCAGAATGAGCACGGGTCCAAGTTTGCCGGCAACAGTTAGAAGCAAGATCCCTTTGGAGTTGCGCTTGTGGTGGGAGGATTTGGAAAAGTCAGAGCGAGATAAGATCAAATCACATCTGGGAGGCCTCACTAGTTTGTTGAACGTCAGACCCAGATGTGACATCATAAAAGCTTTGGTTACATTTTGGGACCCGGCCCACAACATATTTCACTTCTCAGATTTTGAACTCACCCCAACCTTAGAAGAGGTAGCAGATTATATGTACATTACTGAGGGGCTAAGGCACAAATATCTGATTGCTCCAAGAGCCGTCAATTCACACAAGTTCATGGATCTGCTAAAGATAAGCAAGGGAGTCCCGTACTCTGAATTGGATAGGGGTTTTTCTACTCTGCAGTTCATATACCAGAGGTATGGGCATATAGGAGGGTTCGACGATCTGGAAAGCGGGGTTTGCAGCAGAGGGAATCAGACAAAATGAGATGAACATAGGCAGTTCGCCTTCATGGTAGCATTCTTAAGCATTGCGGTGTTTCCTCGGAAAGACAGGAATATTGATTTGAAGGTGGATGGAGTCGTCAAGGTCCTGATTACCAACAACAAAAGCATGCTTACCCCTATGATAGTTTCCGAGATATACTGAGCTCTCACAGCCTGTAAAACCGGGGCAGATTTTTTCGAAGGATGCAATTTGTTATTGCAAATGTGGATGATCAAGCACCTGTGTCATCATCCTCAGTATATGAGCTATAAATCTTCAAACGAAGGCTGCATTGAAGGATATAACACGAGGGTTTCAGGGCTCAAATTGCCAGAACGGTCTGAAGACTGGATATCTTGCCTCCGCGCCGTCACTACAACACAAATAGAGTGGACATTGGGTTGGCTTCCTGTTGAGGAAATTGTGTATATGCCCGCCACAGGGCCGTACTTCCTCTTAATGGGACTCCGAGGTATTCAACCTTATGCGCCCTACCGGGTGATGAGACAGTTAGGAAGGTGTCAGGTGGTATACCCAGATGAAGATCTCAGTGTTTATACAGTCGAGATAAGCACCGACGGCCAATTTCCTGAAGAAACCGTCCATTATATATGGAATGAATGCTAGTATTTGACGGTAAGCACCCGAGTGCGCGACTTGTCCAGAGGTGAAGTCTCACCGGCTTATCTCGCCTGTTACAGAAAGAAGGACATTATAAGAGACGAACCAGAACGGCCAACCAAAAAACCTCACATTCAAGAGTTCGTTGAGGCGTCACGAGAACCGTGGGACTGGTTGGCCAGAGAGCGCGAATACCGGGCCGAAGTAGGCAAGCTGAGGCAACAAATTAGAGACCTGGAATTTGAAAATAGTCTGCAAGTTGATGCCGACCGGGGAGAAAAGAGCAAAATGTCCCAAGAAAACGAGGCGCTGAAAGCCCAAATCCGATAGATGAGGAGAGATGCTGACAAACAACAAAAGAGTCGGTCAGATGAGTGGTTAATAAAAGGGTTAAAAGGGGAAGTCGGTGAGTGCCGGGATAATTTGAAAAAATCTGAGGGTACCATAGCACAACTCCAGGTACAATGGGCAAAGAGAACAAAAGAGCGCACATAGTCCTACAACAGGCAAGGAAAGATTATGAAAAGACCTTTGTCAGTCTAAAATGGAAGATGACCACCCTAGAGAGCAAGGCGGGTAAACAGGCCAAGGCTTTTGAAACCGAGAGTAAACACTGCTGTAATCTGATGGCCTCAATGGAAGATGAAATACAATAGTTACGGAAACAACACCTGCATGATTCTCGGGTTTTGAAGGCCAGGGGGGATCGGATAAAACGCCTACTCCTAGAAAAAGACCGGACCAGGAAGAAGATTCTGATTATTGCTTGTGCTATCACCAGGAAATGTCGGGAGTGTGAAAAGATGACTCGTACTACCTTATTCTCGGCGGTGATGATATTTGTGAAGCAAATCATGCATAAATTTGAGCAGCTGGAAAAGAACCTTACACCTAAACCCGCGGTGAGGCCGAATGATGCCCCGCGGGCACCCAAATTCAAAACCTTAATGAGTTCATAGTTTGAATCTGCATTTTCTTTCTCTTGGAGTCTATTGTCTGTTAGAGTCTGTCTTATTTCGCATCAGAGTCTGTCGGTAGTTATTGAGTTCGTACTTGGTTTGGTTTCGAGTCTGTTATTTTCCTTTTCTAAGAAGCGTCTGGTTTGTAATAGAATGTTTGTTAATGAAAAATCAAAAATTTCCAAACAATTATCTTTTTGCTTTTCGCACTTATAGGGCAGAACTACGCCCGGTCTGATTCATGCGGGGATATGATACGTAGGCAATCCACATAAGATTCGACCACCACTAAAAAGAAAAAGAGAAAGGGCAGAGTGAATAAAAGAAAGGAAAATAAAGAAATAAAAAGAGAGATAAAGAAAGTTTTAGAAACACTTAAAAGAGGCACAAACAAAGTAAGCCGGAATGACGCATACAGTCGAAGCAAAGACATGTTAGAAATGGTTAAACTGCCTAGGAACATTGCATCCCCCAACGTGAAATTGCAATATGTGTTAAACTCTAACGCTAACAAGTTTGTTGTTTATCCAGAGATTTTGAACCAGTTAGTTTGTTAGAACGTTTTGGAAGATTACCATTACCAAACAAGATCCAAAGGGCCCGTACTAAAAAGCATGACTAGTTCAGACCAAAGTGTCGAGGATAAAATTACGGAGAATCAAATGCTGAAGGAGGAAATGGATAAGATGAGACAGGAGATGAAAGAAATGCAGCTGGCCTTAGCTAGTGTACAAAAAGTGCCTAACCCTCCCGTTATTCCCACTCTCCCACCAGGACACACGCCGGAATACCCTCCCCCCGGACCTTCAAAAAGCTCCCCCAGTCACCAATACTATCAGGGAAGAAATGCCTATGATCCCCAAGCTCCACAACCCCATCAGAACCCTCCTCCACCAAATGTTCATGTTTTCGTGGCACCCCCACCCGCCACGCTGCAAAGATCATCTAGCGAGCCGTTGTTTCAGGCTCACGATAACCAATATTACCCCCTGAACCAACCTTCAAAGCACCTGAGCCTCATACTTATAACACTCACTTCGAGATCCCGGTAGAGACTGAAAAGCCGGTTAAGAGCCCAGAGCAAGACGAAGTGCTTCGAAAGTTTAAAAGCCTGGAGCAGTCCTTCAGGAATATCCATGGGTTAGGCAACCAAGTCAGTGTGACCTACAAAGATCTGTTCCTATTCCCAGACATTCAATTGTTGGCAGGGTTCAAGATGCCAAAGTTTGATCTATACGAGGGGCACGGTGATCCAATGGCACATCTGCGAGGGTTTTGCAGTAAGATGAGAGGGGTCGAGGGAAAAGACGAGCTGATGATAGCTTACTTTGGTCAGAGTCTGAGCGGTTCTGCACTGGAATGGTATACAAGACAGGATCCGAGCAGGTGGTATACCTGGGACGATTTAGCACAGGCATTTGCAGGTCACTTTCAGTACAACCTTGAGATCGTCCCTGACCGTCTCACATTGTTGAAACTTGAGAAGAATCCTGGGGAAAGCTTCCGAGAATTTGGGTTTCGTTGGAGAGAACAGACAGCAAGAGTTGATCCTCCGATGAGAGAGGGGGAGATGGTGGACTACTTTCTACAGACTCTAGAGCCAACTTACTTTGGTCACTTGGTGACGTCAGTTGGAAAATCTTTAAACGAAGTAGTAAAATGGGCGGTATAATTGAAGAGGGGCTTAAGTCCAACAAAATCCTGAGCTATTCGACGATTAAAGCAACCACTCAGGCTATCCAGAGCGGCACGAGAGGTATGCTCGGAAAGAAGAAAAGGGAAGATGTTACAACAGTCGAGGCAGGTACTTGGTCCAGATCAAGAGGTCCCCCCCTCACTACCAACCTAAACCCCATCACTCAAATTACCCACACATTCCATATGGCCCTCCACAGCCCTACTACCCACCACAAGAGCCACATTTCTCTGTCCATCACGCCCAAACTTACACCCAGCCTCTGGCTCGCCCGCAATGGCATGCGCTGGCTCCCCAAAATATATATCCACCTCCACAAAACACATATCCACCTCCACAAAACACATATCCACCACCAAGGGCCTACCGGAATCCTTCGGGACCAGGTTTTCGTGGGAATCAGACTTTCAGGAATGAAAAGGTGCAGAGGCCGAGAAAATTCACTCTGCTGGGACAAACCTATACTACTCTGTTCCACAAATTGAGGCAAATAGGCCTATTGAGTCCTGTGGAGCCCAAATTGCCAAATCCCTTTCCCAAAAATCTGGATCACTCGGTAAGCTGTGAATATTGTTCGGGGGTTCCCGGGCATGATACTGAGAAGTGTTGGAAGTTGAAGACTGCCATACAAGATCTTAATGACACAAATAGGATCGAGGTCCAGGAGCCCGAGGCACCTAACATCAATCAGAACCTGTTGCCGTCACACCATGAAGCCCACATGATCGAACTGGTGCACGAAGGAGGGAAGCTCAAGAAGCCCTCACAAACGGTAATGATGATCCGTGCCAGTCCGAAAGGAAAGTTGATCAGTGGAGAAATGGTAGTACAGTCAGAAAGGGTAGAAGGCAAACCAGTGGTGGCGATAGGAAAGAGTTCGACTGATGTTGCCAAGAATCCAGAGCCGGTCAAAGTAACGTTGCAAGGGATATCAAGCAAGCTAGTAGTCGTGAAGGGGGCACGCGTAGGACCAGTTGTTATCAGGCCAGTAATGCAGTTGCCGATAATCAGCGAGAAAGCTGTGCCATGGAGCTACAGTCAAGTAAGGGTAATGCACAAGGGGAAGGAAGTTGTGGAAGAAATATGTGAGGCACAGGGGTTAACTCGTTCGAGAAGGTATTTTGCTTCCACAGAGTTAAGAAGGGCTAATCCAGTAGCGACAAAGAATCCAGTTACCGAGGAAAAGGCGGAAGAATTTTTAAAGAAAATGAAGGCGCAAGATTATTCCATTGTAGAGCAGTTGAGGAAGACCCCAGCACAGATCTTATTGTTATCATTGTTGATCCATTCAGACGAGCACCGCCAGGTATTGATGAAAATTCTGAATGAAGCCCATGTTCCGGATAAGATCTCTGTGAACCATCTGGAGAAAATAGCAAACAAGATTTTCGAGGTCAACAGGGTCACCTTTTCAGACGACGAGTTGCCCGTGGAGGGTACAGAACATAATAGAGCCCTTTATCTGACCGTGAAGTACGAAGACTCAGTAGTTACTCGAGTACTGATCGATAATGGGTCCAGTGCCAATATCTGTCCTTTGGCCACATTGAACAAACTGAAGGTCGATGGTGACAGGATTCACAAGAACAACATCTATGTTCGAGGGTTTGATGTTGGTGGTACAGACACAGTGGGTGACATCATACTTGAATTAACAATTGGTCCAGTCGAGTTCACCATGGAGTTTCAAGTGTTAGACGTGGCAGTGTCATATAATCTTTTGTTGGGGCGACCCTGGATCCACGCCGCCAAAGCAGTGCCTTCTACATTACATCAGATGGTCAAATTCGAGTGGGATAGGCAAGAGATCATAGTACATGGGGAAGATAATGCAAGCGCCGTAAGTGATGCCATCGTGCCCTTCATAGAGACTGATGATGATAAGGGACCGTGGGTTTACCAGGTTTTCGATACGGTTTCAGTGGATAAAATTTCTGAAGGCGAGGACCTTCCACTTCCCAAGATCGCAGCTGCAACTGTCATGGTAGCCTCGGAGATGTTGAAGAACAGGTTTGTGCCAGGCAAAGGTTTAGGGGATGATCTTCAGGGTATTGTTCAGCCGGTTTCTTTGCCCAAAAATCTGGATACCTTTGGGTTGGGGTTCAAGCCTACAGCGGCGGATGTGAGATAGGCCTGCAAGTTGAAGAAAAGAGTCTGGGTCCTTCCTAAGCCAATCCCGCGCCTATCCAGATCATTTGTCAGAGCAGGTATCAGAAAGTTGTCGGTCCTGAAAGTTCTCGGACCACTGATCGGGCCAGATAGAGATTTGAATGAGGGCTTTGAAAGGTTGTTCACTGATGTCAACATGATAGAAGCTGGAGAAGGTTCCAGTAAGGCAGACATACAGTTTGTGGGGCCTAGGGCCAATATCAACAATTGGACAGCTACTCCTCTTCCTACCCGGAGGGAGTCTTGGTAGTAGGCTCTGGATTTTTCTTTCTTGTTTTTGGATTATTCCAGGGTTGTAATCCAGTTTTGTTTTGTATTCGGCAAAGTGTGAAACTCTGTTATCCCGTATTTTAATAAAGTGAAAGCTTTTCTTTTCTTACTTTGTTTTAACTTTGTTTTCTTCTTTTCCCTTTCTGAACAGTTCTCTTTATATTGGTTCTAATGACATGGCATGCACAATGGATCTTCTACCCAGTCTAAAAAATCAATCTGATTCCGAACTAATTGTACAAGAGGTCGATTATGATGATGAATCGAAATACGATGAGGATGAAGCCTTCGAAGAGATAAATAGAGAGTTAAGCCAGTTTGAAGAGAAATCCAAGCCCAACTTAAATGACACAGAAGCCATCAATTTAAGGGATGCAGATGATACCAGAGAAACTAAAATAAGCATCCACATTGCGCCGAATATCAAGGAGGAACTAATCAAAGCACTTATTGAGTTCAAAGACGTTTTTTGCATGGTCGGATGATGACATGCCAGGGTTAAACACGAATTTAGTGGTTCACAAATTGCCCACTGACCCGACGTGTCCTCCTGTCAAGCAGAAATTGAGGAAGTTCAAAACAGACATGAGTGTGAAGATTAAAGAGGAAGTAACCAAGCAGCTACAAGCAAAGGTTATTCGGGTCACTCGATATCCTGATTGGTTGGCTAATGTGGTGCCAGTGCCGAAGAAAGATGGGAAGATCAGAGTGTGTGTCGATTACCGCAATTTGAATAAGGCAAGCCCCAAGGACAACTTTTCATTACCTAACATCCATATCTTGATCGATAATTGTGCCGGACGTGAGATCGGGTCTTTTGTAGATTGCTATGCTGGGTATCATCAGATTCTGATGGATGAAGAAGACGCGGAAAAGATGGCTTTCATTACGCCGTGGGGGACTTATTGCTACCGGGTAATGCCATTTGGTTTGAAGAATGCTGGGGCAACGTACATGAGAGCAATGACTACTGTGTTTCATGACATAATACACAAAGAGATTGAGGTATACGTGGATGATGTGATCATAAAATCCAAGCATGAGGAAAACCACGTAGCAGACCTAAGGAAGTTTTTCCAAAGACTTCGAAGGTACGATATTAAGCTCAACCCGGCCAAATGTGCATTTGGTGTTCTATCTGGAAAGTTGTTGGGATTCATCGTCAGTCGGCGAGACATTGAGTTGGACCCGTCAAACATCAAATCCATCCAAGATTTGCCACCGCCGAAGAACAAGACAGAAGTAATGAGTCTGTTGGGAAGGTTGAATTATATCAACAGGTTTATTGCTCAACTCACAACAACTTGTGAACCCATTTTTTAGCTACTGAAGAAAGATGTTGCGGTGGAATGGACGGCAGAATGTCAGGAAGCATTTGACCAAATCAAAGGATATTTATCAAATCCACATGTGTTGGTTCCACCTGAGCCGGAAAGACCGTTAATTCTTTATCTAACGGTCCTGGAGAATTCGTTTGGCTGCGTCCTGGGGCAACACGACATTACAGGAAGGAAGGAGCAAGCCATCTATTATCTTAGCAAGAAGTTTATAGGCTATGAGGTTAAGTACACTCAACTCGAGAAGACATGTTGTGCCTTAACCTGGGTGACCCAGAAATTGAAGCATTATCTTTCATCATATACTACTTATCTCATTTCACGCTTGGATCCACTGAAATATATTTTCCAGAAGCCTATTCCCATAGGGAGGTTAGCGAAATGGCAAATATTACTCACGGAGTTCGACATCGTCTATGTGACGAGGACGACCATGAAAGCCCAAGCATTGGCCGATCACTTGGCTGAGAATCCGGTTGATGAAGAGTACGAGCCATTGAGGACGTATTTTCCTGATGAAGAAGTGATGCATATAGATGAGTTGGAATTATATGAAGAACCAGGTTGGAAGCTCTTCTTTGATGGAGCCGCAAATGCAAAAGGAGTTGGAATAGGAGCGGTACTTATTTCTGAAACAGGACATCATTATCCTGTTACGGCTCAGCTACGTTTCTATTGTACCAATAACATGGCTGAATATGAGGCATGCATTTTGGGCTTACGGTTAGCTGCAGACATGGATGTCTAGGACGTCTTGGTTTTGGGAGACTCGGACCTCCTGGTGCATCAGATTCAGGGTGAATGGGAAACAAGGGATTTGAAGCTCATACCATATCGACAATGCTTGCTTGATCTGAGTAAACGATTTCGATTAGTGGAGTTCAGATACATCCCAAGAGTTTATAATGAGGTTGCCGATGCTTTGGCCACTTTAGCATCGATGTTGCACTACCCAAACAAAATTCATGTTAACCCATTGCATATTCAGGTTCGTGATCAGCATGTCTATTGCAACACGATAGAGGAAGAAATGGATGGCGAACCATGGTTTTATGATGTCAAGGAATACCTCAGGATGGGGATATACCCGGAGCAGGCCACCGGAGATCAAAAGAGAGCCATTTGGCGATTGGCAAATGGATGTTTCCTCAGTGGAGGAGTGTTATACAAAAGAACACCAGATTTGGGATTGCTGAGATGTATAGATGCTGGTCAAGCCGCGACAATGATGACAGAGGTACATGCGGGAGTTTGTGGGCCACATATGAGCGGATATGTATTGGCAAAGAAGATTCTTCGAGAAGGGTATTATTGGCTCACTATGGAGAGGGATTGTATCAATTTTGTGCGAAAATGCCATCAGTGTCAGATACACGGAGATTTGATTCATTCTCCGCCGACAGAATTGCATACAATGTCAGCACCATGGTCATTTGTTGCCTGGGGCATGGATGTCATTGGACCTATTGAGCCGGCAGCTACCAACGGCCATAGGTTCATTCTGGTGACCATCGATTATTTCACTAAGTGGGTTGAAGCTAAAACCTTCAAGTCGGTAACTAAGAAGGCAGTGGTAGATTTTGTTCATTCCCATATCATCTGTAGATTTGGGATCCCAAAAGTGATCATCACGGATAATGGTGCTAATCTTAACAACAATTTGATGAAAGAGGTATGTCAACAATTTAAGATTACACACCACAATTCCACCCCATATCGTCCCAAGGCGAATGGAGCAGTTGAGGCAGCCAACAAAAACATAAAGAAGATACTTCGGAAGATGGTATAAGGTTCGAGGCAATGGCATGAGAAATTACCATTTGCTTTGTTGGGATATCACACTACTGTTCGCACTTCAGTAGGTGCAACTCCTTATTCGTTGGTATACGGAACTGAAGCAGTGATATCGGCGGAAGTTGAAATTCCATCCCTTCGGATTGTCGCTGAGGCTGGGATTGATGATGATGAATGGGTCAAAGCCCTATTGGAGCAGTTGAGCCTGATTGATGAAAAGAGATTGGTAGCAGTATGTCATGGCCAGTTGTATCAGAAGAGGATGGCAAGAGCATATAATAAGAAGGTGCACCCCAGGGAATTTGAAGTAGGACAGCAGGTGCTGAAACGCATCCTCCCACATCAGGCTGAAGCAAAAGGCAAGTTCGCCCCGAATTGGCAAGGGCCATTCATTGTAACCAGAGTGTTGTCCAATGGGGCCCTGTGTTTAACAGATATCGAAGGGAAATGCGTCGACATGGCTATCAATTCTGATGCAGTTAAGAGATATTATGTATGATTTCTTTTGATTGTAACTGTTGTTTATTTGTACTTGGCATTTATCGGAGAATGAAATGACGGAGGCAATTCTTTCTTCTATCCAAACACTTTAACCTTTGCTTCCCCTTTTGAGCGTTATTTATTCTTTCATACCCCTCTTTTGGAATCAGTGATGAAAATGAAAGAAAAAAAGAAGAGAAAAATAATGATAATAAAGACAAAAGAAAGTCACAAGAAAAACAAAGGAATTGGGAACTACGTTTGACCTGATTCCTCAAAGAAGGATACGTAGGCGCCTCACGGCTCGGTCATAGTGTAACAAAAAATAAATAAAAAATAAAAAAAATCCCCAAGTAAGAAAAACTGGGGCAGAAGTTTGTGTTCGTAATTTTGGAAAGAAAGTTCGATTCCAAGAGTTGTAATGTTTTACCCATCAAAATTATTTTGAACCTTTTGATACCCCTTTTCTTTTAGCCATACACAAAAACCCATATTGATGTACAAAAAAGACCTCTCGATCAGTATCCGAGAAGTGCCAAGTTATGCAAATGGAAGTCGGGAATAACACTTTGATCCCCAGCAGAGAAGAGGATCATAAGCTGGAAATGAATTGATAGCCGAAAGAATCCCCAGCAGAGAGAGTCATATCGGTAACACTCCAATCCCTAGCTGAAAAAATGAAATAAAATGAGAGTCTTATCAGTGAAAACCTCCACAGGCACCTTAGGCGACGGGAGTTGAGAAAAATAAAATGAGAGAGTCTTATCGGTGAAAACCTTTACAGGCACCATAAGGCGACGAGAGTTGGGAGAAATGAGAGAGTCTTATTAGTGAAAGCCCCTCGAAGGACACTATGAGGAGACAAGACAAGATTGGCGGAAAGGATCCGCATTTGGCAAAGAGTTGGGCGCTTGCATATCCCTCAGCGAAATGGGGCCACCAGAAAGATTGATTGAAACAAATAGACTGGGTTGATTAATCCGGAATGCACGACATGATCATTGAGATCGGTTATATCATTCAGATAAGTCCTTTCCTTTTTCTTCTCCCCATCATTCGTTCGGAAAGACTTCTTCTTTTTCCATCTTTTGAAATCATCACTTTTCATTTCTATTGTTTTAAGACTTTATCTCCCCAGCAGTTTGTTTTGAGAAAGATTTTTCAGAGCTTACTACTAGTTGCCAAAATGGTGCAAAGCAAAATGCGAATAGGATGGGCCAAAGATAAGGCGACAAAGTGAAAAGAAGTTTGTCGCAAGACCAAATGATGAATGGGTCCAGATTCCAAGAGGACCAAATCTCCAGGGGAAGTTGGAGAAAAACAGAAAAACAACAGTGGAAAAGTTATGGATCAAATTCCAAGAGGATCCCCAGCAGATTTGCGAGATGAAGGAACAACTCTGACAGATTATCGACCAAGTTTCGCAATGGTCGGACAACACAGAGCGGGGAAGGAAGAGAAAAGAAAAACCATCCCCGGCAAAATAATATCATCCCCAACAAGTTTTGTAATAAAATGCAAAGCAGGGAAAGGAAAAGGGAAAAACCATCCCCAACAGGAGTGGCATGACCACTTAACACGTTTTAAACTAACAAATTTTTCTTTGATCTGAAGCAGGGAAAGGAAATGTTATTGACAGCGGGAAGACATGGCCGCAAAGAAGATTATCAAACTGGGGCAGAAAATTTTCTCTCATTGCAAAAATTTTCTTGAAATCAGATACCCACTTGGGGAAGATGAAAGATAACACAAATTTTGAAGGAAGTGGAATACCCAGCAGTTTACGGGAGAAGGCAATACAAGTTTTAAAGAAAGCAACCTTGGAAGAAGCAAGATAACCCAAAGTTTTAAAGGTAGTGGCCTTTGAATCAGTATCATCCCCACCATTGTTAAAAGGAGGAGAGTAGCTAGTCTTAAAGAAGAAAGATAATTCCCCAGCAGTGTTATCCCCGGCAGGTTTCAGAGAAGTGAAAGCACCAGCTTTAAGGGAAGTAGTAGTCTGTGAAGAAGAAAAATAACATAGTTGTGAATGAAACATCGGTGTTATCCCCAGCAGTTTTCGGAGGAATAAGACACCAGTTTTGAGGGAAGCAATTCTGAAAGAAGATGATCTAAGGTTTATTGAAGTTAGGAGCCCGCCTGGAGAATAGAGGCTACATTATCTTTAAATTACCGTTGAAGTCAGGAGCCCTCCTGGAGAATGGAGGTGTTATATCTTTAAGAAATAGTCGAAGCCAGGAGCCCGCCTGGAGAATGGAGGTGTTATATTTTAAGGTTTATTGAAGTCAGGAGTCCGCCTGAAGAATGGAGGCGTTGTATTTTTAAGGAGTTGTTGAAGTCAGGAGCCCGCCTGGAGAATGGAGGTGTTATATTTTTAAGAAGTTGTTGAAGTCAGGAGCCCGCCTGGAGAATGGAGGTGTTACATTTTAAGAAGTTGTTGAAGTCAGGAGCCCGCCTGGAGAATGGAGGTGTTATATTGTTAAGAAGTTGTTGAAGTCAGGAGCCCGCCCGGAGAATGGAGGCGTTGTATTTTTAAGGAGTTGTTGAAGTCAAGAGCCCGCCTGGAGAATGGAGGTGTTACATTTTAAGAAGTTGTTGAAGTCAGGAGCCCGCCTGGAGGATGGAGGTGTTACATTTTAAGAAGTTGTTGAAGTCAGGAGCCCGCCTGGAGGATGGAGGTGTTATATTTTTAAGAAGTTGTTGAAGTTAGGAGCCCGCCTGGAGAATGGAGGTTGTTATATTTTAAGGTTTATTGAAGTCAGGAGCCCTCCTGGAGAATGGAGGTGTTATATTTTTAAGTTGTAGTTGAAGTCAGGAGCCCGCCTGGAGAATGGAGGTGTTATAATTTTAAGAAGTTGTTGAAGTCAGGAGCCTGCCTGGAGAATGGAGGTGTTATATTTTCAAGTTATAGTTGAAGTCAGAAGCCCGCCTGGAGAATGGAGGTGTTATAATTTTAAGAAGTTGTTGAAGTCAGGAGCCCGCCTGGAGAATGGAGGTGTTATATTTTAAGGTTTATTGAAGTCAGGAGCCCGCCTGGAGAATAGAGGTTCTATATTTTTAAGAAGTAGTTGAGGTCAGGAGCCCGCCTGTAGAACAGAGGAGTACATTTCAAAACAAAGTCAGGAGCCCGCCTGTAGAACAGAGGAATAAATTTTAAGTTGATAAAGGCAGGATCCCGCCTGGAGAATGGAGGCTGCATTATCTTTAAATTGCTGTTGAAGTCAGGAGCCCGCCTGGAGAATGGAGGCCGTATTATCTTTTAAAGTCAAGTTGGAGTCAGGAGCCCACCTGTAGAACAGAGGAATACATTTCAAGATCAAGCCAGAAGTTAGTAATGCGGAGGGTTACAACAAAAATACCCCCAGCATGAATCCCATCGCAGAAGTCAGAAAGAAGACTACAAGAACAAGTCAGAGATAGATAAGATTTTGTAATTCCTAGTTTAAGTCTAGCTTCTTGTTTTCTTTTGGGCATGGTGTAATAAGGAGATCAAAAAGCAGTAGCAACAACATGCAGCAGCAGTAACAGTAAAAGGCAGTCCCACGGTAGTCCCAGCCACCAAAACTTCCCGAACTACATTAACCTGATTCCCTTCTAGCCAGGGATATGTAGGAAACCTTTGAAGCAAAGGTTCGGTTAAATCTTTTCAAAAAATGCTTCACACGGAGTATTCTAACGGGCAAAAATCGCTCGTATCCGCTCACTTCATTTTTGCACGAAAACCCTCTATGTTTTCGGACAAAGAGGGGCAGCTGTGAGCACGTGATTTTTGCTCTATGAGAACTACTCCCAAAAAATTCAAAATAAAATAGTTTTGTGTTGTTTGTAATTTATTAGTATTTTTGTCTGCGCGTGTTTATTTCTACTTTAATTAGAAAAAATACAAAAATATGTGTTGCATGTGCATTAAGGATTAAATTATGCATTTTGGAATTAATTAAACCATGTCCTATTTTAAAGAATGAAAATCACAAAAATTATGAATTTTGGTAGTTTTGTCATTTTATTGTTTAATTATGCGATTTTATTTTTCGATCTTGTGTGTTAATTGTTGTTAAGGGTTGATTAATATCTTTTTAAAATAATCTTGGTTTTACAATTCAATTTAGGAATTTTGGTTTTAGGAATTAAAAATAAAATAGAAGAAAAAGAAGAAAACAAGAGAAAATCGGACTGGGCCAATTTTAAAAGAGAGTTCAAGCCCAGTCCAAATACCCTTTTTACCCGGTCCAATTAGGCTGGCAATACAACCGTCCAAACGACGTCGTTTTTGTCACTCTCAATCTGGGTCGTTGATCTCACTTGATCAACGGTCCAGATCAACTCCCTCACAGCCCGACCCGTCCATCCCAATAACCGATCCAACCCCGGCACTAAACCAAACGACCCTGTTTCCCTTCCCTAAGTTGATCTGAACCCTCCATCACCCTTAATCCAATGGTTCACATTGATTGACCCTTTTTTAATATATCAAACCCCCCCCAATGCCCCAAAACCCATCATACCCCCCTCTCTGTATCGTCTCCAAATTCAGAGACCAAATCCCCTCCGAAACCCTAGCCGCCCATCCACTCCTTCTCCGTAAACCAGGCGGCTCCGGCTCCAATGACCGCCAAAATAACACCCCTGAACCTCCTAACCACCCTCAACCTGAATCCCCACTCCGTTGTCCTCGAATCATTCCCGGCTTTTTCGAATCTGTGATCTAAGCTCAGGACCCAAAACCCTAGTTCATCTAATGAACCCCAAACTTACACCAGCTATCCACCTGACCTCTCTCGTGCCTAAAACGCCCTTGGTCTGGCTCGAATCTTGCTAGAACTGGTCGAGTTTCAAATCAATCGACGAGCCCTAGAAGAACAAAACCTAGGAGTCGATCCAAAAGAAAATTGAGGTTGTGGCCGATGTTAGTAGTGTGTTCTCAGTCGAGAACACTCGATTAAGGTCCGTCTCGGCTTCAAACCTCAAGTCGAAGGTTCGATTGGTACAGATTGGGTTTTGGCCTGTAGTTTCTGAGGTATTTCTCTTCTTTTCCTTTTTTCCTTTTGATTGTCGTTTGTGTTTGCCTAATTTCATCGTTGTGATTGTCAATTACTTCTTCCCCCCTCCTTCGGACCTTTTTCCGGTCCAAATATCCATCGCTGTATTAATTGGATTTTTTTTAGTTAATTGGATTTGGTTGAAATCGCTCGAACCCCTGTCTGTTTGTTTTCCCTCTATATTAGTTTCCTCTTTACATTGTTGAATATCTCGGTTTAGGCAAGTTCAGCGAGTGATTGTATAAAGCTCTGATCGTTTGATATTACTGTTGGTTCAAATTGTCTTATTATGTTATGATGGATTCTTTACTCTCCATTTCCAATCAGCTTAGTTGCATATGAATTTGGGATATTACAATATTTCATTCATTTTTGTTAGTTTTGGTTCAGAATGGTGAATGCAGTCAGTTATTCCCATGTACATGTGCATCTTAGTAATTTAATATCAGTTTGATGTTTGATCTAATCTGTGTAGTTTGAGTTGCTGTTTGATTTTGATTAAGGAAATTGGTTATAGCTGATAAGGTACAAGGGATTGGACTAGGACAGTAAATCACAGTAGTTTTAGGGGTAATTTGGGAATTGAAGAGTTCAGAAATTGGCTAGTTTAAGTGGGCTGTCAGTAAAATATTAAAGTACCATTAAACTAATGAATTGTTTAGTATTAGTGGGGAACAAAACATAAAAGCATGGGGGATTAATTGAATATTATGAGCTGCCTGTACCTTTGGGCATAAGACACTTGATAGTGGACTGTAAGGGAACATCATGGGCAGAAATACTTTCCTAAGTGCTGATTAGAGATGAAAAATAGGCTGAGGTTTTGGGTTTAAATATAGAGATTAGTAGAGACATTGGGGGGACCTTTTTTGAATGGGCGGTAAGGGTTGAGAATCAGAAAAATAGAAAAAGTCCAAAGATTGGCACACACTGCCGGACTTTGAAAAATATTGAGAAAACCTACTGTTGCATTAGTTTCCTGAAGTCAAATTAGAATTCCAGTTGATGAGTTGCATGTTTCTAGCTTGATTTCTGATTGTGAGAGTCTCAGAGGTTCCCTGGTTGGTTTTCTAGTGACTTTGGGTTTATTTAGGCTGGTTTTGAGTCGGTTCTGGTAATTCTGTTGGGTTTTAAACACTTCTGGATTTCTGGTTTATCGCTTGGGTCTGCTACATATGTCACTAGCTGTTGGTACCTGCGGTCTGGTACTCACAGTGATTGTTTGATGTTCTGCTGTGTTGTATTGCTACTGCTGCTGATCCTCTTCTCCTTCTTCTTGTCCTGTTTTTCCAATCCAGGTACACTTTTCGAATCGCCTTGATGTAGCTCCTTGAAGTTGAAAATGGAAATATTCACAGATTTGTGTTCATTTGTAGGTTGCCTGTTGTTTACAATTGGATGAGTTGTTAGTTAATTATATCTAGTCGATATTGATTATGTGTTTAGTATTATGTGAATAGTGGATACACACTGATTGTAATTAAGAGCTACTGAACTGCTATGTTCCTGTTGACATGCTGTTAGTTTACAAATTTGAGTTGCTAGGTTGTTAGTTGCTTTACCATAACAATTAGTACTAGATGAAGTTATTTGAACTCTTTATTCGTTATGCTATAAGGGATACATGTCAAAGTGGGCAACCAGTTAGGGACGATAATTTAATTAGAAACAGAAGCATCAGAATGTTCGAATGTGCGCTGATTTGTTTTGGGACTACTTGAATTCATGGTTATCTAGCAACTGCTTTAGTATAGATAGTGCTCACTTTAGTATAACACTATTTTGTTGAAAATCAAATTCAGAAACATGATTGGGGTTGCAAATGTATGATGGGTTATCAAGTTTGATTTCGAGTTAAACCTAATATCAGTAGGCATCAACAGTTTAGGCTAGTAATATCAGTAGGCATCATCAGTAACTTGTTTAAAATAAGCAGGCACCGTTAGCACTGACTAAACAAATTGGTCATGATAATTGGATATGAATAAGTAGTTAATTTGAACGAGCGTACGTCGTAGTATTTTATTACTATTTGGTAAACACACTCTGGAGAGTTGGAGTAATTGTGGTGTGCAAATGCTTATCCCGCGATCTTCTCGGCATGATCATGTTCATTTGAACTAGGCTAGTCCTAGGCCCACTTTGGGCCACTGAAAATTCACGGTTGGCCTGCACGAATTTTATGGCTTGGGCTCTTTGGGCCCAAGACTGATATGGCATGTTGGCACTTAAGGATGGACTAGGCTTTTAAGTTAGGTAGTAGATTCACATTAAAATGTTCGTCCTTTTGTTTGGATCCGGACTTGAACTATGAGGCCCGATTTTGTAATGTTAATTAATTAGGACTTTTCCTTTTTTTAGAGACAAATAAAGTAGAAAATTATAGATTGCTTTAGGTTTGCCCTTTTAAAATAAGAATGAGATGAGTCTCGCCAAATAAAGCACCTAGATTGCGGGGCCCTCGATAATTGTACATATTAAAATACTTAGATTTAGGGAGAGGCCGTTTAGCGAGTTTCACGGCCATTTCCCAAAATAACAACGCGTTAGTCTCTTTAAGCGCGTACTTTAAATAATATTACCTTCTTAAACCCGGGTGCACATTTATGTGACCCAAATCCAAATCTCAACGGAGTCGAAATATGTCGATAACCACGGGTACATTGATGTGACGTGGTTCGAGATACGTTTTCACAACGTTGCAATTCTTTGTTAAAATAATAATGATAATAATAAAAGCGGTTAAAAGGTAAAATTGGCACATAAGTTCATAATTGTATAAAAATCAGATAATTAAGCCAAATATGACAGTTGAGCGACCGTGCTAGAACCACGGAACTCGGGAATGCCTAACACCTTCTCCCGGGTTAACGGAATTCCTTATCCGGATTTCTGGTGCGCAGACTGTTAAACAGAGTTAATCTTTCCTCGATCCGGGATTTAACCGGTGGCTTGGGACACCATAAATCTCCCAAGTGACGACTCTGAATTAAATAATAAATCCCGTTTCGATTGTCCTTTAATTGAAAAAACTCTCTTTACGTCCCTTCACGGGGGTGTAGGTGAAAAAGGAGGTGTGACAATGACAATCCTCTCTTCTTTTTCCTTTGAAATTGTTATCAGAATGGCCCCCATAAAACGAGAGCTTATTTGCCTTTCTCTTTTAGTGTTTTGTGGTTCTCCCTCTTTGCAACGTATCCACTTTAAATCCCACAAGATACTACCTTTACGAAGATCCATAAAATTTGAGAGGTTTTTTTTTCAAATTTATTTTTAAATATCTGTTTATTTGTAAATTTTAACCAATTTTTAGTTTCAAAATCTTCAAATCCCAAAAACAACTCTTGTGTACTTTTTGAAGTATTATATATGTGAGTATAAACTTTAATTCATTCCAGGATCTTGAACATGATAATCTTACATAAAATTGTTACAGAAAATATACCTGAATCGTACGCCATTATCATGAAGCGGAAGCGTTAATTGATAAATTGGTTCCTCGCCCCTTGTCCTAGCTTTACGTTACTGCGCCTTTAGTGATGGAAGAAAGAAATAAAATATGGTAACCCTAATGGATGGGGAGAGGACCAATTTATAGAGGTTCTCACTTAATCCGGTACGTCCATCAAGTAACTAATCGGACGGATGAGATTTGCTCATTAATTAAATATTAATTATGGGCCTTAAACTTATTGGGCCACCAATAAATTAACGTAAGAAAATATTACATTCTCCTGCTTGGCCTAATAATCACATAATATTAATATTTAATATAGGAACATTAGTTGCGCATAAACAAATCTCTTCTATAATGTCCATCATAAATACCATAATACGATAAACTACTAAATATGAGTTATGGCGGTTATATATAATTTGTCTACATACTCCCTTCCATATACTACAACATTAGTAATTTATCGTATCAGGTTCATAAGCTATAAAATATTATGGTCCACAATAATATCTCATTGAGACTTATTCTGTAACATCTCAAAACAATAATGTGCACACCATTATGAGAAACAAGAAATTACTAATGTATATCAGAAACACATAAATGAGCTCAGAGTGTCGAAACATCATAAATACATCAATCATAAATACATCCAAGACCCATTCTATGTACATGTTCTTTAAATATCTTTGGCTGTAAACCTTTCATTAACGAATCTGCAATCATGAGATATGTTCTAATATGCTCAAGTGACACTCTTTGTTTCTGTACTTCCTCTTAAACGGTAAAATACTTTAATTCTATATGTTTGGAACTTTTGGAGTACTTATCATTCTTGGAGAAGAATACTGCTACAGAATTATCACAGTAAATTTTCAGCGGCTTGGTAATGGTGTCGACAACCCCAAGTCCCGAAATAAAATTTCACAACCATAATGCGTGAATTTTGGCTTCAAAACATGCCACAAATTCCGCTTCCATTGTGGATGTAGCAATGACAGACTGTTTGGCACTCTTCCATGATATTGCTCATTCAGCTAATTGGAACAAATAACCAAACATGAATTTTATAGTATCAATATATCCATCGAAATCTGAATCCAAGTATCCAATAACTTTCAAATGCTTGGATCTCCTATACATGAGCATGTAATCCTTCGTTCCTTTCAGGTACCTCAAAACTTTCTTTGCAGTTTTCCAATGATCAATTCCTGGGTTACTCTGATATCTTCCCAATATTCCGACCGCAAAACTAATATCTGGTCTTGTGAAAGTCGGAGCATACATCAGACTACCAACAATAGAAGAGTAAGGAATTGATTCCATTTCTTTTCGTTCTACATCATTCTTAGGGCATTGCATGAGACTAAATTTGTCCCCTTTTTGAATTAGAACAATTCCTGCTAAACAATTGTTCATGTTAAATCTCTCTAGAACTCTTTCGATATAGCCTTTCTGAGACAATCCCAATAATCCTTATGATCTATCACGAAATATTTCTATTCCTATCACATAGGATGCCTCACCCATATCTTTCATTTCAAAATTCTTAGAGAGAAAATCTTTAGTCTCACGCAATATGCCTAAATCATTAGCAGCAAATAGAATATCATCAACATATATGACTAAAAATATAAACTTGCTCCCACTGATCTTTTGGTATATACACCGATCAACGGTATTTTCCACAAATCCAAAAGATGTTATGGTATCATTAAATTTTATATACCATTGTTGTGTGGCTTGTTTAAGTCCATATATTGACTTCTTCAGTTTACATATCATTTGACCTTTTCCTTTAGTTTCAAAACCCTTTGATTGGTCCATATAGACTTTCTCTTTGAGGTCTCCATTAAGAAAGGTAGTTTTCACATCCATTTGGTGTAACTCTAAATCATAATGAGCCACCAAAGCCATAATAATTCTTAACGAACCTTTCTTTGAGACCAGTGAAAAGGTCTCTTTTATAATCGATGCCTCCTTTCTGAGTATAACCCTTGGCAACAAGTCTGGCTTTGTATCGTTCAATATTGCCATTTGAATCGCTTTTGGTCTTAAAGACCCATCTACACCCAATTCTTTTAGAACTTTCTGGCAATTCAACAAGATCCTAGACTTTATTGTATTCCATGGATTTTAACTCTTCCTTCATGGCATCAATCCATTTGTTAGACTCATTACTTTCTATGGCTTGTGAAAATGAAACCCGATCCTTATTAAGACCAATGTCAAAATCTGAATCTTGCAAATAAACCACATAATCATCCAAAATAGCAGATTTTCTAACTCTTTGAGATTTTCTTAATGGAAGTTCTTGTGATTCATTTGTGTCAGATATTTGTGAGTTAGTTTCTTCATGAAGTGTTTCATCCAAATGTTGATCGGTGTTGTTTAAGTGTTCTTCAACAACTGAAATAATATTTGATATTTGTGTGGAAGTAGGCACATTCGTGGGTAATAGAATATTGACCCTTACCTCTTTTGTTTCCACACTTTACTTTTCAACACTCCCACTAACTTCACCATTCTTAATGAATCTTGCATTACCGATTTCAACAATTCTCGAATTATGATTTGGACAGTAAAACACATACCCTTTAGATTTCTCTAGGTAACCAATAAAGTAACCACTTACTGTTCGAGAATCTAATTTTTTTCTTTTGGATTATAAACTCTAGCTTCCACTGGGCAACCCCAAACATGCAGGTGCCTTAAACTAGGTTTCCTTCCTGTCCACAGTTCAAAAAGGATCTTTAGAACTGCCTTACTAGGAATCCTGTTTAATAAATATACAGCAGTTTTAAGAGCATACATCCACAATGATTTGGGTAATGAGGAATTACACATCATACTCCTAACCATATCTATAAGTGTTCGGTTACGCCTTTCTCCAACACCATTTTGTTGAGGTGTTCCTGGCATAGTATACTGTGCACATATGCCATGTTCCTCGAGGAACTTTGCAAATAGACCTGGACATTGTCCTGATTCATTATATTTTCCATAATATTCACCACCTCTATCTGACCTAATGATTTTTACCTTTTTATCTAATTACCTTTCAATCTCATTAACAAACACTTTGAGAGCATCTGTTGCTTGAGATTTTTTTCCAGCAAATAGATGTATCTATAATGTGAAAGATCATCGATAAAAGTGATAAAAGATTTCTTTCCACCAAAAGATGAAACATCAAAGGGTCCACAAATATCGGTGTGTATAATTTCAAGAAGCTGGGTGCTTCTTGTGGCACTTTTCTTACTATGTTTGGTTTGCTTTCCCTTAATGCAATCCAAACATATAGTAAGATCAGTAAAATTTAGATTCGGAAGAATCTCATTCTTTACTAATCTTTCTAACCTTTCCTTGGATATATGACCCAAACGTCTATGCCACAAGTAAGCAGAACTTTCATCTAGTGAACTACGTTTAATTCCAACATTATGTTGAACAGTAAGAAAGGATTCAGAAAAACCAATATCGAATTTAACTTATATAAACCATCACTATGAAAACTAGAACCATAAAAAATAGCATTCTTATATAAATTAAAACATCCATTTTCAAACCTTAAATCAAATCCAGAAACATCAAGTCTTGAAAGAGAAATCAAATTCCTAGAAACTGAAGGTACATAAAGAGTCTGTAATAGATCAAGGTGACTTCCAGTCTCCATGATCAAACGATAAGTCTCTATCCCTTCAATTGGAGCCTTCATATGATTTCCCATGAACAAGAAATCTTTATTTGGATTTGTAGTTTGGATCGTAAGTAATCCCTGCAATGTAGTAGATACATGAGCAGTTGCACCAGAATCAAGCCACCAAGTATTATTAGGAATTTCTATTAAATTTGATTTGAAACATATAAAAGCACTAATTGTACCTTTCTTTTCGAACCAAGCTTTATGTTTCAAGCAATCTTTCTGATAGTGTCCTTTCTTGTTACTGAAACGACACGTATCTGCCTTATGTTCCTTCTTAGCATCATGTGGAGCTTTAGCAAGTGCTTTCTTCTTCTTGAACTTGTTAGCCTTTACTTTAAGTTACCAGCTTCTTGACCCATGAAATTAATTGAATGACTCCCTTGTTTCTTAAGTCTTGACTCCTCTTGAGTAAGCATACTGGACAACTCACTAACATTCCACTTATCCTTAATAATGTTATAGCTAATTTGAAAAGGTCCATACTCAGGAGGTAACGAGTTCAGAATAAACTGAACCAAGAAGGAGTCATCCATTTTCATCCCCAAGGTCTGAAGTCTTGCTGCAATGTTAGTCATCTCGATGATATGATTTTGCATACTACGCGACCCATCAAACTTCATGGTCGTGAGTTCAACCATTAGTGTACCAGCGAGAGACTTATTTGCAGAACGAAAACGTTCTTCCACAAACTTCAGGTATTCCCTGGTACTTTCTGTTTGTGGAATAGTACTCTTAATGTTGTTGGCAATATTCATTCGCATAAACATAAGGCTTAGCATATTAGAGCGTTCCCATGCTTTATGAAAAGACTTCTCATCCGCACTGCTCGAGTCAGTAATGGCAGCGGGTTTATCATTCAGCAGAGCCAAGTCAAGATCCATCACACCTCAGTGGGACTGGACTTGTTCACGCCATTCAGAGAAGTTCAATCCGTTGAACACAGTAATAGACGAAACAAGCGAATGAAAAGGAATAGCTACAAATAGATAATACATGCTCACAAATCAAAATGGATTCAACAAAATAGTTAAAGCATATCGCAATTTTCTTTTGGGTAAATACTACGACACACTATCATAATTTAAATGTCATTTAGTCTTTAATAGGTAATTAAATATTTTTAACCAAATATATATGCCATCTTTGGACAGACAATATATATTTGACTAAGAATATTAATTTACCTCATCATATTTACTATTCATAGAATAATTGATGCACCTTTGGGTAAACCATTAAGTTCTAGCAATAGTGAAAATTAATTTATCCACTAATTTTTAATCATAGGCATTTTATTAATTTCATGGATAAGCTATAATTTTATGTATTCATAATTTTTATAAACATACTAGTTTAGCCACTTTGGCGACTAACAAACTATATAAACATAAATGCACACATAAAACAAATATCAAAAAAAATTATACATGTGAATACTTTAAATAATCTAGTTTGATCATTTTGGTGACTAACAAACTATATTAAACATTAATCACATACATAAAATAAATAATAAATAGGTCTATCGACTTAATAGTCGAAACAATTTTAGTAGACCAAAATAAATTACTTTGTTACCTTCACTGAAAACGTAGGACTAAACTTAAGATGAACCAACCACCTTACGGATTTAAACATTATTCAAAATCTTACATAACTAGGCTATTAGATGTGTTTGGCTTAGTGCCTGAAGCGTTAACCCAAAATATCTTTAAAGGGTTTTGACCAAATCAAAGACTTACTATTAAAACAAACATATCATTATACAGTGAAGGTTCTAAGTCCTCTATAATTCCTTTGTTCCAAAACACATATACAATTTAGATCTAGTCATCTCTAGGGTAAGCAAAATTCAACTCGTTTTATTGTGCAAAAGCAGTAAGCATAAATCTTTCAATTTTATCTGTCTAATTATTCTAGGATTTTAAAAGCAATTAAAGGCTTTAGAGTTAGAATCATACTTTTGCGGCCGTGACATAACAGATAGTTAAAATATATGTAATTCCTTTATGAAGATTAACCGTTCAAACAATCCAGACTCATGATATCACATGTGAGCATAAACTCTAATTCATACAAGGATCTTGAACATAATAATCTTATATAAAATTATTACAGAAAATATACTTGAATCGTAAGCCATTATCTCGAAGCGGAAGCATTAATCGGTAAATTGGTTTCTCGCCCCTTGCCCTAGCTTTACGTTACCGCCGCCTTTAGTGATGGAAGAAAGAAATAAAATGCGGTAACCCTAATGGGTGGGGAGAGGACCAATTTATAGATGTTCTCACTTAATCCGGTACGTCCATCAAGTAACTAATCAGACGAATGAGATTTGCTCATTAATTAAATATTAATTATGGGCCTTAAACTTATTGGGACACCAATAAATTAACGTAAGAAAATCTTACAATACTCACAAAATTTTAAATTCTTAAAATGCATATCCAAATACAATTTCAACTTTCAAAAATTATTTTTCATCTCATCTTCAAAAACTCATTTTTTTAAGTTTCAGTCAAATCTATGTCCAAACGCTAGCTAGCCTAGAGTTAACGACCTTTTTCAATTGAAGTCCTAGTCGGTAAGTGTTGATTTGATAATGTCATTTTGGAAAAAGAATCCTTAAGACAAAGATGGTTGAGCATAATAGAGGTTTTCTTTTTATCTAAGCAAATTAAAAAAGCAAGAAGTTTATTTATCTATTTCTTTTGAAGTGGCTCGGGCTTGGAAGGGATGAAAAGAAAAAGGGAAAAGAAAGAGTTTCGTGAGAATCCAATTTTGTATTTGTAATATGTATAGTAACAACTTTAAACTATACAAGTTAACTGAACAGGAGCTACTCAATAAAAATGGTGGTAAAAATCAAAACTTAATAAGATGGCTTAGAACTATTTCATAAACTTCATAATATCGTTATTTGAAATTTATTCTTCTATTCTTTTTAGATTCAATAGTAATTGATTATAAAATTGTTCTAATTACCCCCCCCCCCCCGAAACAGAAAAAACTATACAAGTTAAAAGTAATGTTGAGGCCTCAAATTTATTAGGCTGAAAGGAAACCTTATTACCCTCAATGTTTAAGGTTAGAAATAATTATATTTAGTATACTAAATTACCATTTATATACCATAATTTAAAACAGGGATATAATTAATGGGGCATTTATATGAGGCATAATTATAGGACCGTATATTCCCACGTTTCTCTTTCCTTTCAGCTCAACCCTCCCTCCCCACGTTTTACCTTTACCCGTAACTCTCCCCACGTTTAGCATCTGTTTTCTTCTTTACAAAACAAAAGCTACCCACGTTCTTCATTATTCTCCATTTAAATTCATCAAATATTGAAGTTATCATTCTACAAAATTCGTTCCCATCTTTAGTCAAGTTGAAGTTAAACATGAAGAACATCAAATCTCCCAAAAAAATACCTAAAAATCTACAATAGGTGATATCTCCTCTTTCGATTTGGGTGTTTTAACACCAAAATCACCACAAAAACAAGTAAAATCTACACATGCAATGGAACCTACTACTCACAGTTCATCTCCTAGACAAATTCGTGCCGAGATGAGAACAAAGCAAATGCATGATGTAGATGCTGGAGGAAGTGCTACAACTGGCGGCAAACAACTCAAAAGAAAGGGGAAAGAGGTATGTGTAGATGACGACTTTGTTGAAGATGTCCCTAAAATTCCAACAGTTAAAAAATTCAAGTTGTCTCCTGCTTCCTTAAAACAAAAAAAAAACGAAGAAACAGTCCCAAAAACTCCCAAAATTGGTTCAGAAAAAAAATTTAGTGAAGGTAAACATTATTATTTTCGTTTCCAGTTTTTTAGTTTTGTTTTGGATGTAAAAATCTCTGTTTTAAGTGTTTTGGTAAATTGTAGATTAGTTGTCTTAATTTTGTAGATTATTTGTAGTTGTGATTTTCTACAGTTTATAATTGTAGTTATTTTATAGTCGTTTTGTAGTTATATTGTCGTTAGCTTTTAAATTTTGAAACAGAGCTATAGTTACTTTTTTCTTCCTGCATTTTTGTAGATAATGTTTATATCTGTAGATGTCTTGTAGTGTTTTGTAGTTATATGTGTGGGTAGGCTGTATTTTTTTGAAGCAGATTTGTATGTATATTTTCTTCCTGATTTGTTTTTAGCTATTTGTGTAGTGATTGTGTAGTTATGTGTAGATAATATGTAGATTAATGCTTCAATTTTATGCAGTTTACTAATGCGAAATAATTTATCATTTTGTGCAGAATGGACATTATTTTGCCCCACATAATATGGATTATGGGGTGCTTAAATTCCACACTTTGTGTGATCCTAGCATTCCTAGCCAGATAAAAGAGTTATTGTCTCCAAATGCTTTAAAGCTTTTTAAAAACACTTGTTTTGGTTACTTACCGTCTCTCCCCTCCATTTGCATGCAAAACCAAGCTATTCATCTTCTGATGAAGGATGAACTGTCTAAGTCTAATGAATCATTTTTTTAGTCCACTTGAAGGGGAAAAAATTGAATTTTTCATTGAGAGAGTTTGGTTTAATTACCGGTTTAAATTGTGTGAATCAGTTTACAGATTATGGATATACTTCTAGTTATGTTAGCAAGTTAGTAATAGCTATTTTCCTAACAAAAAAAAGAGTAGTGAAGTGGTATTTGAAAAACATAGTAACAAATAGATCTTGGGTAAACGATGAGGATGCAGTCAAGTTGTGCATTCTTTATCTTTTAGAATATTTTGTTTGCCCTTATGAAAAAGACCACGTGTCTTTTATAGACCACTTTAGGTTCTATTTGGTAGAGTCTGGTCAGTTTGAGTCATACCCATGGGGTATTAAATCGTTCAATCAAGTTATGGAATCCGTTAGGCATCGTCTAAATCCCCGTGTACATTCTTATCTCATACGGGGATGCCCATTAGCCTTGTAAGTGTGGCTTTATGAGTGTTGCTCGACCGTCAGCACAGAGCTTGCTACGAGGTGTTCTGACTCAATACCTCGCATATTAAGATGGTCAGCTACTAAGGAGCAGATTTGGTTAACTGTCTATGAAGAGAAGATGATCAAGCCTGAGTAGATTAAGGTTTTTTTTTTCAGTTTTATATGTTGTTACATTTACCTTCATAATATCTACAATTAGTCTACATTTTCTGCCTTAGTGGAACTAATTATTTTTTTCATCATTCAGTTCACAAGTGTGACTGAATCTGGAGAAGAGATTGGAGTGCTTACTCTGCCAAACAAGATTAAGTATGAAGATGAACAAGGTGCACAATCATCAGAGGTTCCAAATGCTGATTCTCCAACATTGGAACCCAAACATACAGATTGTCAAGAGGACAAGGAATCTGTGGCTAAGAAGCTCCGGAAGCTAGAAAAGGGAATTGAGCAGGTAATATTATAACTACAATATATTTACATATTTTCTACAATTTATCTACATTTCATAATAATTTATGTAGTATACATTGTAGGTAAATTGTAGTATAATTCTATAGTCATCCATGTTGGGATTGCACATATTGTAGTTAAATTGCAGTATAACTGTAGCAATTTATAGACAATTATGAAAACAATACTGCCTCGTACATAATTAAACTAATTTGTAATTTATTTGAATAAAATTACCAACTAACTATATTTTTAACTTTTAGGTTGATGGAAAGTTAGAGGATTTTAGGAAGGCTGTATTTGAGGAACTCCATGACCTTCGAGTGTTTATAGATGATTCTGTGAAGAGTGTTTTGAATTTGATAAACAGGAGATATGATGCAGATGAGGCAAAGGTAAGAGTTGACATATATTTATATACCAAAACAAATTATGATATATGAAACAATATACTCAAACTAACACAAAATCTTTAGTTTGCTGGTAGTTCAACTAAAAACAATGACCAACAACAAGGAGTGAACAACCAGCAATTTCAGTTCAATATTGGTGAGCAAGTGCATGCATGCACAAGCAACACAGGTATCTACAAATACTTACAAATATATATACTTAGTATAAAGCTTTATAGAGCATAGTTTTATTATTCACATTTTATCTACAACTTCCTACATATATATACAAATTTCAAGGCAGAATTATCTAGTATTATTTACCTTTTTTTAATTATAAATTGAAGTTGCAGTTTGTCCAGAACATGTTCCAGCACATGTTGACTTATATTCAGAATTTCAAGAAGCAGCTGAGGTAGAACAAGCAGGTATAATATCATATTGTCATTCAGAATAAATAATTGTTGTTTATACAATTTTACATTCATGTTAAGTAAGTTATGTTTTATATAACAGATATTGAAGATATCAATGCACAATCCCCAATTCACGGAGTGACTATAGCAGCTGACAAAACAAGTCATTGAGAAACGGCTAAATGAAGGTGATGATGCACAGCATATTGATGAAGTAGTTTCTGAAGGATCAAGCATTGATAAGAAGGGTGTGACATTGGATGACTTTGAGTTGCCAAACAACTTAACACAATTGGTTAAGTATGGCGAGCCCATACCAGATGAAGCAACCCCTATTCATCCGGGGAGAACTAGGCAACTGGGGAAACATGCACGATCACCTTTCATACCTCTATATAGTTCTGGAGGCAGCAGCTCTATTGGACCTAAATTTTTCTACCTCAAGCACCCCTTCACAACTCTTATAGGTGAAAATGTAGATTCTGATATGTTAGATAAGTTCAACAAGTGGTTATACCATCGTAGTCACAAAGTATCTAAGAGGTATGAATGCTTAATTTGACACTTTCATTTCAGCATTTTAAAGTTTAAATATGTAATTCATTCTGTGATTTTTTTTTGATTGGACATTTATTTGTTGTTATAGGAGGAAGGCTCCCTTTCCCATAAAGGATAACCAAATCAAGCCTTGGTTAGACCTTGGAGTTGAAAAGGTAGATAAGAAGCACTGGTTTTATTCCCTTGCTCACCCCGGACAAGTCCTCAATGACTCGGTAAGTATCAAAGAATAAATTCACAAGATATATTTTATCTTCTGTTTTGTAGTATAATTGTAGTTATATTGTAGATATGAAATATATGTGACCATGCCTTTTATTATAAATTGTAGATATAATGTAGACATTTCTTATAAATGCGGCTCTTATTATTTATAGTGTGATTGTATTTAGGTTGGATCTTATGTATCATATTTGATGATGAATTGTACGTAAAAATTGTATATTTGGTAATTTGGACAGAATTGGTATATCTGTATTTCATGATTGTAGTTAATTTGTAGTTAAATTGTAGAGCAAGTCGAAGACTTATAATATTAATTGTAGTTTGAATGTAGATATTATTGAGACCTTATGGTAGTTGTTGTGTTCCATTTGTTGCTGTGTATAGCAGCTAAAGTGTAGTTATTTGTTAGATTATTTGAATTCTGGCTTTGTAGTTTAAAGTGTAGCTGCTTTGTTGATAATTGTAGTTACACTGTAGATTATAGTAGATTTTATTTTATTTTGCAGCACATTGATGTTATTATGTATTACCTGAGAAAAAGAGACAAATATGGCCCCAACAACAACAACACTAGGTTTACAACAACCGATTGTTTGTTCAAGTCAAAGATTGAACAAATCTATGAGAAGTTCATAAGTTCTCCGCCAGAAAAAAAAAAGTATTCGGTTGTTAAACCCGATGATGATGTTGCAGAATATATTCTTGGGTATAGACTTCTTGCTAATGTTGCCTGGGATGAATTTGACTATGTCATCATGCCCGTGAACATTGTAGAGAATTTCCATTGGTTGTTGGTCGTTTTCGACATAGCGGACAGGCAATTTTATGTGTATGATTCCATGGTGTCTTCACACCATCATAATGTTGTTGAATCATGTGTTGATAAGCTTTCAATCATTATCCCTCTATATTTGTCTTGCACTGGTTTCTACGGGAAGCGTAAAGATATTGACTTCAAGACCACAAAGACATACATTGAGAAACCAGTTACAGACCCTCTCAACATACAGTGGATGGTTGCGGAGATTCCACAGCAAAAGGAAGGATCACTATAAAAAACTATTCTCTCTTTCTATATGTTTAATTATTATTTTTTTATAATTATTTGTTAAATAATTAAATTTTTTTGTCTTATGCAACGATTGTAGTGTATTTGTTGCTGCTTTTGCGGAGTATGTTAGCCTTGGAGATTTATCAATCCCTTCAGAAGACCTTTCGGATATCGACCAACACCGTAGATGCTATGGAGCTCTCCTATGGGACTATGCTACAAAGAAGCAAGAAGATGGATCAATCAGTGAAAGTGAGGTTACAGGCAGACTAGCAAGGAGGAAGAGCGCTCCTGCTTTGAATGAGAAGACTAGAGTCCAGAGAAAGAAGAAATAATGTCTTGTTTTCCTAGTTTGTTGATGCCAATTTGTAGTTGAAGGAGAATACACTACTTTATGAACAAAATTTTTATTTTTTTATTGCAGCATACCTTTTTGTTTTATTATTTTATCTTTCATTATTAGTTGTTCACTTGAATATAAATTGGTTGTTTACAGCACTGTATCTTCATTATATTAAACATGAGTATTTTGATGTTAGAATACAATTTGCCTACAAATAATCTTCACAATATCTACATTTTGGAAACACTCAATGTAGTTATTGTATATAATTTTGTAGTTGTATATGTTCATAATTTTTACGAAATACCTTCAAGTTCTAGGTAATATCTGTATATAACTGTCAGTTGAAGTTAAATTACACAACAAACAGAAGAAATAAATACTCCAATCCTAGAAATATATTATCCACAATTTATCTACAAATCATCTACAAATTATTACCAAGACTACAATTTAACCACATTTAACCTATATTTTACCTACAATCTGGAAACACTTTACATTATTACTTTTTTGATATCAGTTGTATTGTAGATAATAAATATTAAAATTTAATTACACTATATCAAAGACAAATTTCGATGCCTGGCACAATACATAAAAGCATGTTAAACACACATAAACAAATTGTAGTCTACTTCATAATGATCTTTAAAAACTTAAACGATTACACAAAAAATCTGCTAACTTTAACTTACTAACAGTTAGTTTGAATAACTATTCTAACTACATGATATTCATTTCTTCTTGGGCGCATTCTTGCAAGATCTTTTGTTATGCCCTTCACCTCCACAATTTCCACATGACATCTTGTATTTCTTTGACTTTATTTCATCATATGTTTTATATCTTTCCTTTTGAGGTCTCCCTGGCTGCCTTTTATCTCCCGTCGGTGGATTTACTACTTCATCCAAAATATATTGTATCACATTCCATTTGCTTTTATCAGGAAGAGGATTTACTGGTATTTCATACGTACGCGGAAAGCTCTCCCTTGTATAATACGGAGATCAATATTTTTCATATGTTTCATTTCTGTGCCTTAATGCTGCCAAAGAAGCGCACATGGAAGTTCTTCAAGTTGGAATTGGCCACGGCTACATTTATTATTTTCTAGACACACAATGTACCGCTTCACATCATCTAACATAGTATGTATATGATCTGTTGAAGCCCTCACCTACAATTGCAGAACAAACAGAAAAAATCTTATTTCAATCATAAAAATAGATTATCTACAAATATTCTACACCTTATCTACAACCTACAATTATCTTCAATTTGACTACAATTTATCTACAATCTGGAAACACTGCATATTAAGTAATTTATTTTTTCTGCACCAAATAAACAGATCTTACCCTAAGCTTCTGAGATAATATTCTGTTGTTCTCTAATTCTTTGTTGAATTTGGACCCAAGAAATGTGAAAGTACCCTTCGCCTTCAATAACTTCTCGTTGGTCCAACGTTCTAGCAGTGTCCGCATATACTCTAAAAGGTCAAATATCGGCAGCTCTCTTGCATCTTTTGTTACAGCGTTCAACGACTCTGCAATATTTGATGTCATTGTCCACGTTCTATTCACTGTTGCATGTACTCTTGACCATTTATGATAGCCAATATCATATAGGTAAGATTTCACACGCGGGTCTACCTCTTCAATCTTCGACATCCTTTCATTAAATTCATCTAGAGTGTATGACTGTGTTGTAGCAAAGTACAATTCATGTAATTGTAGATGACCCTTCTTGAATTTTGACCTTATATTTGTCCAAATATGTCACATGCAAGAGTAGTGTGTCATGCCCGGATAGACAATTGATGTTGCCTTCAGTATACTCTCATTCCTATCTGAAACAGCCCACATTGAAGGTCTTTCACCATATGTCTGCTTGAATTGCTCAAAGAACCACTTCCAAGATTCGTCATTTTCAGAATCAACCACAACACATGCCAAGGGCATACCTACATTATTAATTCATAAAATATTAATTGGCAGCTTTGAAAATGTATATAAAAATATAAGTACATAACAACTACAATATATCTTCATAATATAGACAATTTATCTACATTTCATGTAGTAGCTACAAAATAACTACAAAATTATTACAATGTATCTACATTTTCTAGACTGCCTACAAAATAACTACAAAAGTTTTACACTTTTTACCTGCTGCATCCATGGTGCTTACTGTCAGCATAATCCCCCTGTAGGCTGACTTTAAGAATGTCCCATCAACTACTACTACTGGCTTACAATGTTGCTAACCACTTATTGATGTACAAAGAGCAACAAATGCGTATAAGAAGCATTCATTTGCTGTCTTCTTCAATTTAACAACCGAACAAGGATAAGTCTCCTCAAGAATATAAAAATATTTGGGTAATTTGCTGTAGGAGTCAGCCGGATTCCCTCTCAAAAACTGTAAAGTCTTTTCCTTTGCTCTACATGCTTGCATGTAGCTTAGGTTCACTCCGTGTTCGGATAACATGTCAGTTTGTATGTCCTTTGGTGTGTAAACAGTCTTAGGATCACAATACTTTCGAATGACCATGCTACCAACTACAGCTGCAGTACGTTTGCGTTGTATGAATGTTTCGTCCATTAAGGAGCATGTGTGTTGTCGGTTGAAACTCCTTATCTTGAACATTGCGGAATCATTAATTGACGTTGCCTTGAAGTTCCATTTATAGTTTTTACCAACGCATGCAAGCCAGTAGCTACAAAAAAATACAATATTTAATACAGATCATAAATGTAGATGCAACAAAAGGACTGTTTTAACATAAAGTAACATAAACTACAATGTAACTACAATTTATCTACAATGTTTAAAAAACACATATCTTGAGTAAAACACTGTTTTTAATGATCTTCTCACCACAAATATCTCCATACCTTCTATGACTAGATATTTTATCTCAGAACTGGAACTTGTGCATCACAAAAAAGTGCTTCATTGCAGCAGCTACAGTTTGCTTGTCCTGATACACTTGTCTTTCTTCAATAGCAGTTTGCGTATATTATGTTATTATTTCACTTTTATATTCCTCTACAGCTGGAGATGATGGCATATCAAGTAACTTTAGGGATCCGGACGAACCTGCGTCATAATAAAGATAAATAGTGTCATTATAATTTTGTAGAATCTTTGTAGATAATTTGTAGATATAGTAAAAAATTTGTAGTCATCCATTTTAGGATGTCAGACATTGTAGTTAAATTGTACTATAACTGTTGCAATTTGTAGAAATTTGTGAAAACAATACTGCTTCGTGCATAATTAAACTGATTTGTATTTTATTTGACTAGATTTTGTTCTAAACATAGATTGTAGTTTTATTTGAAGACAACATTTTGAAATCAACAATTTCTAATCATATATTGTAGTTTATTTTGTCGTATAAATGTAGTAACTTTGTAGATAATTTTGAAAACAACATTGCTTTATTCTTTTATTAAACTGATTTATAGTTTAATTGTAGGTAAATGTAGTAATTTTGTAGATAATACCGTAAAACCATAATTCTATGCAATTTCGAACTATACAAACCTGCACTTGTGTTATCGTTGGTGATTGCCAATTCCATATTGAAATATCATACACTTATGCATAACGGATATGAACCTAAGTTTTTATTCTCCTTTTTGGTCTCCATATACACACGAACCCCCATATCATTCCTAATCTCCATTGGGGGACAATTGTCGTTCACCATGTATTTGATTTCTATAATTTTTTCTGAAGTATCAATCGATAGTTGTTCTGCAATTGTAGAAATCAGAATACTGTAGCTTGCATTCTCATTTACCACAATGGCAACTTCAAAATCTCTAAATCTGCCATAGTTATCCCAATTCCCATTCAGTTGTAGCATGATTGCGATTATGGATATGATTGCGTGTTGTTGTTGATGTATTATTCTAAATTTTTTCGTTTTTTTGGATTTCTAGATTGAGGGAAAAAAAAGATGAAGAACAGATATACGATCGCCAATTTGATTTCTGAAAACGACGAAGAAAAGAATACTCTACAATTTGAATTCAGTTTGTTGAATCTCGAAGATATGTTCTGCAATTGTTGCGAAATCTCCTTTCCGTTTCAAAACTTGAATTTAATGTAGAATCAATCAATCCCAAGATTCTTTCCTGATTTTTCGCGCATTATTAGGGGAAGATTCTACCCTATTAATTTCTAATAAACGAATGGTACAAAAATTGTAGGAAAAATGTGGACTAGGCGGGTAATGTAGATACTATGCACATATTTGGTAATAAAGTTTCATATATGGTATAGGAAGGAAAAAATTCCAAATCTTTACTTGCTTGATATTGGGAGATTTGCACAAATAGGATCATTTAGTACCGTGCTATTTATATTTTGGCCCGTTAAGAAATTTTTTGAAAAATTAATCCCGCTGCCAGAATTTTGAAGCACACTATCAAAATTTTGTAATATGCTGTCATATTTTCATCAAAATTTTTCTTAACGGAGTCAACATATAAATAGTGATTCTAAAAAGAACTGAATATCCATTTGTCTTTCTTTTATTTTATAGTATTTGGGATCTTTTTCTTCTTCAATAGTACACAAAGAAATAATATGTTGTCTTTTTACTATATATGTAGATTGATACCAAGAACTCCTCGAGGATTTTGTGCTAGGACGAGGAAATGATGGTTGAAAAGATCACAAATGGGCTATGCTTATGCTTAGTGATATTGGGCTATACTTCTCCACCAGTTTCAGAGTTTGTGGCTTATTGCAGAAAATAGCAGAAATAAGATGCCACAAGGGCTGATTTTCAACTTGGGATTTTTTCCTTCCTATACCATATATGAAACTTTATTACCAAATACGTGCATAGTATCTAAATTACCCGCCTAGTCCACATTTTTCCTACAATTTATGTACCATTCGTTTATTAGGAATTAATAGGGCAGAATCTTCCCTTAATAACGTGCGAAAAATCAGGAAAGAATCTTGGGATTGATTGATTCTTCATTAAATTCAAGTCTTGAAACGGAAAGGTAAAACCCATTAATTTGGCATAAATCAGATCAAATCATATTCTTCCAGATATTCCTATTTAGACGCGCTACAATTATGGAAGTAAATATTTTTTCAGATATTTTCCACTATTGATAGCCATTAAAAAGCTTGAAAGCTTTGAATTCAAAATTGGGTTTTCAAAAATCATTATTTTTTTGGATTGAGTGTTGTTGAAAATAATCGGGAATATGGTTTGGAGTTTATATCTCAATTTTGAGGGGTTTTGGTGAAGATTAGACTTGGTTTTGACTGAATTTCAAATTGAAACTCGAAGAAGAAGAAGAAGAAGAAGAAGAAGAAGACATATTGCATAAATTGTAGATTATTTGTATTCTGATTGTAGATGCTTTATTTTCTGTTTTCACAAATAAAAAACGGCTAAAACTCCTACAAATCTTCTGAAAAAATGCAATTATGTCAAAAATTAAAATTATGCTACAATTGGATGGGAATTGGGATATAAAAATTTAATGTATCCAGTTTGTAGATATTTTGTAGATAAATTGTAGATTATTTGTATTCTGATTGTAGATGCTTTGTTTTCTATTTTCACAAATCAAAAACGACTAAAAATTCTACAAATCTTCTGCAAAAAATGCAATTACTCGAAAATGCCAATTATGCTACAATCGAATGGGAATTGGGATATTAAAATTCAATGTACCCAGTTTGTAGATAAATTGTAGATTATTTGTATTCTGATTGTTGATGCATTGTTTTCTGATTTCACAAATCCAAAACGATTAAAACTCCTACAAAATCTTCTGCAAAAAATGCAATTATGTCGAAAATACCAATTAAGCTACAATTGAATGGGAATTGGGATATTAAAATTTAATGTACCTAGTTTGTAGATATTTTGTAGATAAATTGTAGATTATTTGTATTCTGATTGTAGATGCTTTGTTTTCTGTTTTCACAAATCAAAAATGACTAAAACTTCTACAAATCTTCAGCAAAAAAAGTCTACAATTTATCTACAATTTCTGCAATATGTTTTCTTCTTCTTCTTCTTCGAGTTTCAATCTGAAATTCAGCCAAAACCAAGTCTAAATCTTCACCAAAACCCCTCAAAATTTAGATATAAACTCCAAAACATATTCCCAATTATTTACAACAACACCCAATCAAAACAAATAATGATTTTTGAAAACCCAATTTTGAATTCAAAGCTTCAAAGCTTTTTAATGGCTGTCAATGGTGGAATTGCTGCTCTCTTGTCTCTTTGAAGGTTTGTTCTTCTTCATTGAAAAAATTTGAAGCTGAAGGTAAATGTGTGTATGAACTTTGAAGATTTGACTTCAATTTGATGAACTTTGTTGTTCTTCATTGATGAACTTCAACTGGAGTAAAATGGGGAATCAACTTTGTTGAAGGGTTTCTTTAATTTTCTGTGAATTTAGAGGGAGAATTTGGTTTCAGAAGATGGAAAATGGTAAAAAGAACGTGGGTATGGGTAAAACGTGGGTGGGACTGAGGGGTTAGGAGAGAGAAACGTGCAGATTCCTTTAATTAAGGAGTAAAAAATGTGCAATTAATTATACCCTTAATTAATTATGGTATAAAATTGGTAATTTGGTATACTAAGTGTAATTAAGTCAAACCTTAAACATTGAGGGTAATAAGGTTTCCTATGTGGCATAGGAATGTAAAAACTCCTTTCAACTTTTGGCCTTGAAGGTAGGTCACTCGACTAATGGACAAATATTCAAGGTTAGAATTAACATTTTTACCTATTGGTTAGATGACCTATCTCAAAGGTCAAAAGTTCAGGACCGTTCCTTTCAAGGTCATTTGTGAACTTAACCCAATTTTCCCCTTAGAGCTAGTTGGCACAAAGCCTTAAGATTTTGAGAACAGAAAAGGGATAAAGTACCCATGAAGTATCGAATTTGGTACAATAATGTCATTCTTTCACCTTTTCAAATAAAAATGCACCTACCGTTTAATTTCTAGCTCAACTATGTCCATATTGCTAACAAACTTTTATTTTAAATTTTTTTTTACTCCACGTGTAATATGTTTATTACACCCCATTAATCCTATTATACTAACCCACCCGTAACCCACCCCATTGCCGACCTGCCTCCCTTTAATTCGTTTTAACCCAAAGAACCAATTCCTGCCCCCACACAACAGCTTCTTCTTCCTCTTTTCATTAGATTCTTCAAATTTTCCATCTTCCATCTCCTACCTCCCAACTTTGTATCTTCTTTTGAAATTTACATTAATAACTATTAGTCCGCAATAAAGGAAGAAGCAAAAGAAGATTCAGACATTTGAAGCTAAAGGAAGAATAGTTAATGTAAATTTCAGAAGAAGAAAAATTACAAAGTTAGGAGGTAGGAGATGGGAGGAGAATTTAAAGAACCCTGATGAAAGAGGAAGATAAATATATTACATGTGGATTAAAAAAATTAAAAAAATAAATTTCTGTTAGAAACAAGGGTGTGGCTAAGCCAGAAGTTAAATGGTAGGTGCATTTTTGTCACGACCCCGGTTCGGCCCCGTGAACCATCGTGTCGGCACCTAGTCTCTACGACTAGGTAAGCCTAACAATGCGGAAAAATAAACCAATTTGCGGAAGAAATAATTAAAAACCAAAGTAGTGAGATAAAACAATAATTTTAAGTGTCGCTTGGCATACACAATAATAACTCTCGGAAGCTAAATACATTTTCCAAAACCCGAAAACTCATGATCACAAGCCTTTGAAAGTCTACAAATGTCTATCTCCAGAATATCTAACAAAGACACAAAATAAGAAGGGCTAATACAAAAGGCGGAAGTAGAGAGGGACTCTTCGGTCTGCAGACGCGACAGATATACCTTGGAGTCTCTATGAACGTCTCGTCTCAAGAGTGATAAGTCTGAGTGGAGGTACCTGAATCTGCACATGAAAAACATGCACAGAAAGGACATGAGTACACCACAGCGGTACTCAGTAAGTGCCAAGCTTAACCTCGATCGGGTAGTGGCAAGGAAGGTTAGGGCCCTACTGAGATAAAATAAAAATATAAGGTATGATAGAATAAGATAAGCAGTACAGTTGAAAGCTAACAATAAGAATTTAATACAGGAAAAATAAGGAATTCAATAACTGAAACAGAGGCAAAAACAATCACAAGGAAATACCATGCTTCACAAGGATAATAACCGGGGATCTCTCAGTATCCCGAGGATCTCTTAGTACCCTCATTATATTCCAGGGATCTCTTGGTATCCCAAGGATCTCTTCGTATCCTCATTATACGTACTAGGGATCTCTCAGTAACCCGCACCTCAGCTCAAATCATAAATACGTGCAGGGGATCTCCCGGGATGTCGTCCCATAGTCCCAAAGTAAAACACGCAGCAACAACACAAGGAATACTCAATTAAGCTCAATTTCGTACCAAGTAAAATAGTTAATTCTAACTTAACATGCTTCACATAATGCAATTAAGGCAGTTTATGCAAATAAGTAATTAAGTCAATTAAACATGCTTTTCTAAGTTAACAACAGGCTTAAATTTGCAAGTAGTATAAAAAGGGGAAAAGGAACACAATTGAGATTACTTAAAGAAAATCGGATTTTCAACAATTTGCTCAAGTACGCACTCGTCACCTCACGTACAAGGCATTTCAATTATCACATATACCAAATCCTAAGGAGAAGGTCACCCACATAAGGTTAGGCAAGCCACTTACCTTGAACCAGCTCAAATCAACCTGAAACCACGTTCTTGCCACGATTACTCGACTTCAAATAGCCCAAATCTATTCAATTCAATTGCATAATATAAATAACACTTCAAGTAACTGATTCTACAATTAAATTCTAAGCTAATACCCGAAATTAGGTAAAATGACCAAAACGCACCTCGGGCCCACATCTCGGAATTGGGTAAAATTTATATTTCCAGAATCCTCACACTCTCACGAGTTCAGTCATACCAAAAGTACCAAAATCAGACCTCAAATGGTCCCTCAAATCATTACTCAAATGTCTCTAATTAATCAAGTCCTAACCCTCAATTTGCCATTGATTTTTCCTTAATTTTCATGCTTAGAATGATAAAAATTACTATAATAACGAGTTTAGGTTCCAAGAATCTTACCTCCTCGAAGCTCTCTTGAATTCCCTCCCCAAAAACTCATTTCTCGGATAAAAATGGTGAAAGAATAGCTCAAATTCGCGAAGGCAACTATTTATATGTTCTGCCCAGTTAAACTGCTTCTGCGGTCATGGGACCGCACCTGCGGTCCCTCTTTTGCGGAATAAAAGTTGCATCTGCGACAGCTCATTAAAATCTTGAATCTGCATCTGCGACCTACACACCGCATATGCGGTCACGCAGGTGCGTAAATCCTTCCGCACCTGCGACTCCTACTGTTCCTCCCCAGTTCCGCTTATGCGACGACCGTGCTGCTTTTGCGGCTACGCACCTATGGGGCCCAACCACAGATGTGGTTATGACAGAAGATCAGCAGCTGAAGCTGCTCAAACAATTCCCAATCCTTCCAACAACCTTCCAAAATCATCCCGAGGCCCTCGGGACTTCAACCAAAAACACAAACATGTTCTATACCACTATTCAAACTTATACCAATCCTTAAATCACCTAAAACAACATCGAAGCACCGAATTAACCATGTATCGAGCCTAAGAACTTCAAAAACTCTCAAAATACGCTTTCGATCAAAAACTCTATCAAACCTCGTCCTAATGACCTGAAATTTTGCACACATGTCACATTCCACCCTACGGAGCTACTCCAACTTCCGAAATTCCATTCCAACCCTCGAATCAAAATCTCACTATCAAACTGGAAACTTCAAAAATTCGACCTTTCGGCATTTCAAGCCTAAATTAGCTACGGACCTCCAAAACACAATCCGATCGCGCCCCTAAGCCCGAAATCACTCAACGGAGCTAACAGAACCATCGAAATTCTATTATGAGGCCATCTTCACACTGTTATGACTATGGTCAAATTTCCAAAACTTAAGCTCTCATTTAGAGACTAAGTGTCCCAAAACTCTCCGAAACTCAAAACCGAATATCCCGGCAAATCAAAATAGCAAAAATAAACATGGGGAAAAGCAGTTAATAGGGGATCGGGGCGTAAATTCTTAAAACAACTGGCCGGGTTGTTACATTTTTATTCGAAAAGGTGGAAGGAGGGCATTATCGTACCAAATTCGATACTTCAGGGGAACTTTAGGCCCTTTTTCGTTTTGAGAATTGATGGTTTAACAACAGTAGCATACCCCAGTGTAAAACATTATGGCGTGGGGAGGGTAATGTATACACATATTTTACCCCTACCTTGTAGGTGGTAGAGAAGTTATTTCCGAAAGACCCTCGGCTCAAGAAAAATTATTCTAATTAGGTTTCAACATGAGAACAATAATAAGGAGGTCATGTTGATGTAGCGACCCGGCCGATCATTTTAAGAATTTATGCCCTGATCCCCTATTAATTGCTTTCCCCGTGTTTGTTTCTGCTGTTGTGAGTTACTGGGGGAAATTATTGGGAATTTCAGAGAGTTTTGGGACACTTAGTTCCTAAATAAGAGCTTATGTTTTGGAAATTTGACCATAGTCAGAACAGTGTGAAGACGACCTTGAAATGGAATTCTGAGGGTTCTGTTAGCTCCGTTGGGTGATTTCGGGTTTAGGAGCGTGTTCGGATGGTATTTTGGAGGTCCGTAGCTAATTTAGGCTTGAAATGCCGAAAGTTGAATTTTTGAAGTTTTCAGTTCGATAGTGAGATTTTAATCCGAGGGTCGGAATGGAATTCCGGAAGTTGGAGTAGCTCCGTAGTATTAAATGTGACGTATGTGCAAAATTTCAGGTCATTCGGATGAGGTTTGATAGACTTTTTGATCAAAAGCGTATTTTGAGAGTTTTTGAACTTCTTAGGATTGAATCCGATGCTAAATCGGTGTTTTGATGTTGTTTTGAGCGTTCCGAAGATTGGGACAAGTTTGAATGATATTTTAGGATTGGTTGGCATGTTTGGTTGAGGTCCCGGGGGTCTCAGGTGTGTTTCGGATGCTCATAAGCAACCTCCCCAACATGCCTCAATATCTCAAAAGGGCCAATAAACCTCAGACTCAACTTCCCTTTACTTCCAAATCTCATAACGCCCTTTATAGGCAAAACCCAAAGCAGAACCCGCTCTCCAACCATATAGGAAATATCACGAACCTTCTGGTCTGCGTAACTCTTCTGTCTGGACTAGGCTGTACGAAGTCTATCCTGAATCACCTTAACCTTCTCCAAAGCATCCTAAACCAAGTCTGTGCCCAATAATCTAGCCTCACCCGGCTCAAACCAACCCATCGGGGATCTACACCGCCTACCATATAAAGCCTCATACGGCGCCATTTGAATGCTGGACTGATAGCTATTCTTGTAAGCAAAGTCCGCCAGTGGCAAGAACTGATCCCACGGCCCTCCAAACTCAATCACACTCGTATGTAGCATATCCTCAAGAATCTGAATAGTTCGCTGGGACTGTCCATCCGTTTGAGGATGAAATGTTGTGCTCAACTCCACCCAAGTACCCAACTCATGCTGAACGGACCTCTAGAACCGTGATGTGAACTGAGTACCTCTATCTGAAATGATGGAAACTGGAATACCATACAGATTAACAATCTCCCGGATATAAATCTTCGCCAACTGCTCCGAAGAATAAGTAGTACACATAGGAATGAAGTGCGCGGACTTGGTCAGCCGATCCACAATCACCCAAATGGCATCGAACTTCTTCACAGTCCGTGGTGATCCTCTCCCACTTTCACTCCGGAATCTCTAACTGCTGAAGCAATCTACCTGGTCTCTGGTGCTCATACTTTACCTGCTGGCAATTGAGGCACCAAGCTGCAAATCCAACTATGTCTTTCTTCATTCGTCTCCACCAATAGTGCTGCCTCAAATCCTGATACATCTTCGCGGCACCCGGATGAATGGAATACCGTGAACTATGGGCCTCCTCTAAAATCAACTCCCGAAGCCCATCAACATTGGTTACACAGACCCGATCCTGCATCCTCAATACCCCGTCATCACCAATAGTCACATCTCTGGCATCACCATGCTGAACCTTGTCCTTGAGTACAAGCAAATGAGGGTCATCATACTGACGCTCCCTGATACGATCAAATAAAGAAGACCGAGAAACCACGCAAGCTAGAACCCGACTGGGCTCCGAAAGATCCAACCTCACAAACTGGCTGGCTAAGCCTGAACATCCATCGCCATAGGCCTCTCCGATGCTGGTAAATAAGCCAAACTCTTTACCCGGCGACTCAAGGCATCGGCCATCACATTGGCCTTGCCCGGGTGATACAAAATAGTGATATCATAGTCCTTCAATAACTCTAGCCACCTCCTCTGGCACAAATTTAGATGCTTTTTCTTGAACAGGTGTTGCAAGCTCCGATGATCAGTATAAATCCCATAAGGAACATCGTACAAATAATGACGCCAGATCTTCAAGGCATGGACAATAGCAGCTAACTAAAGATCATGGACATGATAATTCTTCTCATGTACTTTCAACTGTCTGGACGCGTAGGCAATCACCCTACTGTCCTACATCAATACCGTTCCAAGGCCAATCCTCGAGGCATCACAATAGATAGTATAAAACCTCGAACTTGTAGGCAATATCAAATCTGGGGTTGTAGTCAAAGCTGTCTTGAGCTTCTGAAAGCTCGCCTCACACTCTTGTGGCCACTGGAACGGAGCACCCTTCTAGGTCAGCCTGGTCATAGGTGCTGCAATAGATGAAAACCCCTAAACAAATCGACTGTAATAACTCGCCAAGCCAAGAAAACTGCGGATCTCTGTAGCTGAGGATGGTCTAGGCCACCTTTGCACTGCCTCTACTTTCTTCGGATCCACCCGTATGCCCTCACTCAATACCACGTGACCCAAGAAAGTCACGGAATCCAACCAAAACTCACATTTCGAGAACTTTGCATATAACTTCTTTTCCCTCAAAGTCTGAAGCACTGTCCTCAGGTGCTGCTCATGATCTTCCCGACTCCGGAAGTATACAAGAATATCATCAATAAAGACAATGACGAAAGAGTCAAGATACGGTCGGAATGCACTGTGCATCAAATGCATGAAGGCTGCTAGGGCATTGGTCAGCCCAAATGACATAACAAGGAACTCATAATGACCATACCGAGTCCTGAAAGCAGTCTTCGGGATATCTGGCTCTCGAATCTTCAACTGATGGTAACCTGAGCACAAGTCAATCTTAGAAAACACCCATGCGCCCTAAATCTGGTCAAACAGATCATCAATACGAGGCAAATGATAACGGTTCTTCACTATAACTTTGTTCAACTGGCAATAATCAATACACATACGCATAGAACCATTATGTTTCTTCACAAACAAGACATGAGCACCCCAAGGTGATACACTAGGCCGAATAAAACTCTTATCAAGCAATTCATGTAACTAATCCTTCAACTCTTTCAACTTAGAAGGAGCCATACGATACGGAGAGATAGAAATGGGCTGAGTGCCTAGCAACAGATCAATGCCAAAATCAATATCTCTATCAGGCGGCATGCCCGGAAGATCAGCTTGAAACACATCAGAAAAATCTCGTACTACAGGGACTAAATCAATGGAAGGGGTATCAATACTGACATCTCTCACATAAGCTAGATACGCGTCACACCCCTTCTCAACCATACGCTGAGCCTTAAGGAAAGAATTAACTCTACTGGGAGTGTGATCTAAAGCACCCCTCCACTCAACAAGCGGTACACCTGGCATAGCCAGTGTTACGGTTTTGGTGTGACCATCAAGAATAGCATAATGGGGCGACACCAGTCCATGCCCAAGATAATATCAAAATCAACTATGCTGAGTAACAATAAATCGGCTCTGGTCTCAAAACCACTAAGAGCAACCAAACACGACCGATAAACGTGGTCCGCAACAAGAGAATCTCTTATAGAAGTAGAAATATATATAGGGGAACTCAAAGAATTCCGAGGTACACTCAAATACGGAGCAAAATAAGAAGACACATAAGAATAAGTGGAGCCTGGATCGAATAGAACCGATACATCTCTATGACAAACCATGACAATACCTGTGATGACAGAATCAGAGGCAACAGCCTCGGTACGGGCAGGAAGGGCATAATATCTGGCCTGACCTCCCTCTCTAGGGCGACCTCTATCTCCCCAACCTCCACCTCTAGCTGGCTGAGCAGGTGGGGTACCAACTGGTGCTGTAATCATAGTCTGAGAACTCTGCGGGGTACGCTATGGCTGAGAAGTCTGTGGAGGCGCACTCCTCCCAAGTCTAGGTCAATCTCTCACCACATGGTATGTGTCACCACACTCAAAACAAACTCTGGGAGGACATGGTGGTTGTGACTGGCTCGGTCCAAGTCTACTGGACTAACCTTTGAAAGCACCCCGCGCAGGAGGCGTGCTGGAAACTGGAGGTGCATAATAAGGCTCCTGAGGCCTAGGAGGAGCTGGAATACCACTGGCTACTGGAAGAGCTGAATGAACAGGGTGACTCATATAACCTATACCATGACGACCTATAGTTGGGGCACGAGCATCAGAATAATGGCCCGACTCTCGAGACCTCTTGGCCTCCCTCTCCTCTCTCTCCCTAGCATGCATACCCTCAATCCTCCTAGCAATGCTCACCACCTGCTGATAAGAAATATCCATCTCGAACTCACGAGCCATGCTAAACCTGATGTTGGGAATAAGACCCTCAATAAACCGGCGAACCCTCTCGCGAACAGTAAAAACCAAGGCTGGGCATGTCTAGCCAAACTGGTGTAACGGACAGCATACTCCAAGACAATCATAGCACCTTGGCACAAATCCTCAAACTCTGCGCACCATGCGACCCTGAGGCTCTGAGGAACAAGCTCCCTCATGAACATATCTGAAAACCGAGTCCAAGTTAGTGAAGCTACCTCATCCGTACTATCTAACTCATAGGTGCGTGATCGAAGCCAATCCTGTACTATTATTGAGTAGCGAGAGAGGTTGAAGCAGCTTTTACCCGATTAAGGTCGGGGTCGATTTTCACAAGGAGCTAGAAGTTGGAGTCGGGTGTCTATCTAAAGTAGAGTTGTGTATTTGATCCAAATTGCACTTCTAAACATTTTTGGGTTTTTGTTTTACTTATAATTATATAAAACTACAATGCTCAATTAAACTAAAATAAGCTAAGATTAAACTATTGCGAGTTGTTCAAATAGTTAAAAGGCACTAGCGTAGTGACTTTCGCCTAGATGGTCAATTGATGGACACTTGGGTCTAAAGTTGGATTGTCATATTTGGGGAGTATGATATAACCATTGCACGATTCTACTCACTCTACACCTCTCGGTAGTTCGAGTAATTTTTCCCGAATTGACTTTCTCAAGACCAATTGGGTATGCAAATTTGCACAAGCAATCAACGTTCAAGTTGGGTATTACTATCTCTAGGTTTAACCCTTTAATTGGGGCTATCAATCTCTTGAGTACGTCCCATTTCCTTATTGGACCAATTTTAGAGACTTAGGCTCTCTTTTCGAGAAGAGCCAAAGTCAACTAAACACAAACTAGTGTTTGCAATCACTAATTCAGCAATTAAACAAGAAGTTAGTCCAAATATCAAACACCCATAGCCAATCAAGCCTTAAAATACAAGACCCATCAATTACCCTCACTAGGGTTGAGCCACAACCCTAGCTTATGGGTTTAGCTACTCATAAATAGAGAAGAAAACAAAGAAATAGATGAAGAAAAACTCATATTAATTAATTACTAAATTAAACTAGAAGATTCAATGTTGAAATGAAGCTAAAATTTCTCAAAATAGCTAAAAATATCGAAGTCACGAGCGCAGCCCAGTAGAAAACTATCTGTTAACCTAAAAATGGGAAAAAAGCTATTTATACTAAGCTGAAAAATCTGGACAAAAATACCCCTACAGGGTTAGTGCGGACCGCACAAAATCACGTACGGCCGCACTAGGGCTCTGAACTTGAATAAACGGCTCTCTGAACTCGGGCAATGTGGACCACACAGAATCGAGTGCGGTCGCGATGGCTTCTAGTGCGGTCCGCATGAAATGGAGCGCGGACCGCATTGGGCTTCAAACTTGGAATTGGCAACTCTTTGAACCTTGGCTCTGCGGACCGCACTAAATCGAGTGCGGCCGTATTGATCCCAGTATGGACCGCACAAAACCTCGTGCGACCGCATTGCCTTTTTGCCTGAATAGCAGCCTCTCTGAACCTCACTTGTGCGGACTGCACAAAATGATGTGCGACCGCATTAGCCCTGTTTTGCCTGAGCTTGTCTTGTATTGATACTCGTGCAAGTTTCACTCCTTTTTGAGCTGATCTTTGACATCTTGTCACCTTGTTGATCAAACCTGCAATCAAGCACAACTTGTGAGCCTTCTTGAGATTATTTTGTACACATTTCTAATCAAAACTTTAGCATGAAGGAGTATAAAATGTATCAAAATCCTTAGTTATCAACTCCCCCGAACTTAAGCTTTTGCTTGTCCTCAAGCAAACAAAATAAAACCTACTCCTTAAGAGGGAATCCAAGAAAATTCAGCTGTCCTAAAGTGACCTCATCTAGCATCAATTGGGACTAACAATTGCCCTCAATAAAAATGAATCATTAACAACATTTACTCTTTTAAACACCAAGGATTAAGTGCGACATAAGAGCATCAAGAGTTTACTTAACATATCAAGAACTCTTTCTATTACTTTGGTCATTGTGGAACCCAAACTCACACATCCTCAGCTCTCCCTAAGCAAACCTCACCTTTAGAATAGTAGCACTCAGAATGAGGTTAATGGAAAATCACTCATCTCTCTCAAGGAAAAGTCACAAGTTCGGCTCTAAGTACCATATGTGTGCCCCTTATGTGAGTCACCACTAATGTAAGGTTCATTCAACTAGAGATCATATAGGGATTTTGTGGAGACATAGTGAAGGCTTTTAGTTCTGGGTAGGCAATGTTTGGTCTAAGTAAATTCCATCTTCCCTTAAGCACTTCTTTTGTTTCATTTTGGCACAAATTCACTTGACTTTTTGAGTCTTTTCACTTCTTTCTAAGGGGTTAGAGAGACACACTATCACTCTTTCTTATACATTTTAAATCTTTTCTCCTTTCTCAACTTTCCACACCTTTCATTCTTTGCTTTTCTTGAATCCCTTTTTATTCAATTCTACATTGAGCATTCTTTTTGTCTTATTGCTTTTCTTTCTTTTTTATTGCCTTTCCTTTTCTTCATTTTGTACCTTTTTACCACTTTGTTGCCATCCTCGTCTCTCCCCACCAAACTTATACTTTTTCTATGTGCTAAGGAAAGATCGGGTGCCAAGAGAGGGTATCTTTTAGAACGGGTAAAGGCTTGTATCATGGTTCTTGAGGGAAAAAGATCTAAGGCTCAAATGGGTTGACTGGAGATTTTATCATTGGTAGGCTAAGGAAGTGTTCAAGCTATCATTTGGGTCAAGGAGAGCCTATAATCATGTCTCAAGTCAAAATTCACTTAGGATTTCGCCTCAACAAACATTCAGGGCAAGTTCTAGATCAATGGCTCGGGACTTGGACTTGCAATGCAATTTCTCACCACACAAGCTATGGGATCACTAAAGACGTAGAGTCGGGGGACCACAATGACTTAGATAAGATTTGAGCACACAATGGTCCCGAAAAACCACTTGATGATTATCCGTCAATACAAGAGTCTCAAGGTCACGACTTTCACCATCATAAACACAATAATTTGTTTTTGACCATGAGATCAAAGGCAAATGTGCTACACCTAAGTGAAGCTTTGCTTGAGGCACCCTTAACCACTAACTACTAAAAGCAAAAAGAAAAACGGACTCAAACCCTTAAGAAGGTTGTCACGCCATCCATCATTGGAAAGAGCCACCCGGTTCACACAAACTCCACTTTTGGAAAGAACCGTGGCATTAAGAAAACCAAAGGCTTATTGCAAACGTTCAAAACAAGAAGCTACGAACATAAGTAAGAAACTACGGAAAAGAAAAATGCGAAAAGTAAAATGAATATTTATAAGAGGGGATTTGATCGAATATACAATAGAGGGGATGAATATATACAATGTAACATAAACTTTATATACAAACTCAAAGTAAAAAGTACGAGAAATGTAAAGAAATGCTAAAATTATATACATACCAAAGATGAAAAATAAAGAAAACATAAATTTGTCAAATATATACAATCATCCAAATCAATAAAAGTAGGGCCTACCCCCTCAAATGAAAGTTGGCATTGTCTTTAATGCCAACCAAACAAAATAAGCACAAAAAATAAGAGGGAAAATGATATAGAGACTCCCTATGGCCCGTCTGTCTGCATGGGATCCTGAGTGGTCCCTGGGTCCTCAATATGCTCAAAAACCTCAGACTGATTCCATATGGCCTATTGCTCTACTGCTGGGACCTGGGTCTGGACCTGGACAGGCTCTTGGGCTGCATCCTGTGGCTGACTGTAGGAGGCCTCCGATGGGTCTGCCAACTGGATGACTGCATCATCTGCTCAGGGAATCATCCTCTTCCTCTTGGGAGGCCTCTGGACTGCTCTAGCTGGGGATGAGCTACTGGCACAGGGTCCTGTAGCAATAAATCCAAAGGCAGATGATCTGCCTTCAACCTGTCAACCTCAACCCTCAACTCCTTCACAGACTCCTTGGAAGCCCGAGTCTTCTCATCTTCTTGGCCTCCCTAGAAATCTCCTTGAGAGCTTTCCCATGAGAATCCACAACATCCGTAAGAACTTTCTGAGTGTCAAGGATTTGCTTCTGGTTGTCCAGAATATCCTTGAGGGTGTCCTCAATAGACTGTGGGACCTATGTAGGTTGAGGTGCCGACGGAGCTTCCACTGTAGTAGTAAAGGCAGACAACTTAGAGGAAGTTGTCTGCATCCAGTTGTTGATGCTGAGAAGGGTCTGGCTCAGACGGTGGGCAGTCTATGTTGGCCATGGTAGAGGGTATGTCTGAAACTGCTGAAGTGGATGGACCAGGGGGCAAGTCTGCTAAGGTGGACGAAGGCTGAGTAGGAGCCATTACCACTACTGGCTCTTCAAACTGACCAGTTGTAGGAGTGGTTGTTCGCTTATAGTTCTTGATTTTAGGGTTGTCATCACCCTGTATGTTGTACCATGAGAACGGGGCCTTTGCTTTCACTTTGATATCAAATGGCCGCTTTTTTACCTTTAGGTCTGTGAAGTACATGGTTAAGAAGCTGGGGAAGGGGTAGTTTATGTCATCTTCACTGCCTACCTGTGTAATCACCCAAGACATCACCTTCCCGATGTTAATCGGGTACCCCACCATGGTTGATGCTACCAATACTGCCCGGTGAAGAGGGAGTGAGTTGTCATGAGTAGTGGGGTCCAATCTACTGCACACACATGTTTCCCACCCCTTGGCCTCAAAATTCAAACTTCTTCCTCAAAATTTTTACTCAGGCATTCAACCAATCGGGGGTGGTACCTGGGATTGCCAGATACTGTGCCAACTAAGGACGGACCTCCTCACCTAATTCCATCTTTGCCAAATACAGCGACTCATCCTCCTCATCGAAGCCCAAGTAGTCATTTATTGTTTTCTCATCAAACAACACTTTCAAATTGCGCATCTTGGTCATTTTAGTGCCCTTCTTGATGTGGGCAACATTGGAGTAGAATTCCTTGACTAGGTGCTCGTTTGCATCCTCAAAGTTGTTTAGGAAATACTCCCAGCCCACTCTTTCTCTAAACTATCTTCTCACATTGGGGTTGTGAGGCAAGAGGTCTCTATCAACAAAACTCCTCTCCGAAATCAATTTCCTCAGAAGCCACCATTCTCTAAATTTATGGTAGGCCACCTCACTCGCAAACTGGTCTTGCCACACCTCCGGTTTTCTGGTCTAGCAATTCCTCCCACCTGAGGTTCACCCCTTTCTCCTACTACCTTTTCTTCTCCTGCTGCATCATCTTCTCCTACTACACCTTCTTCGGATAATGAAGCTGTGGGAGAGGTGGAGTATTCATCCCCACTACCTTCAGTTGAGCCCTCAGACGACCTAGAAGATACATTTACTAACGCTTAGGCAGTGGTGGAAGGTGGAGGAGTGTCTCTTAATCTGTTTCTCTCCGGCCAGTCAGGGATGTACTCTGGGATTGAGTCTGAAGATATATCCTGAGAGGGCACGTATTCACTCCCAGACTGGTCAATGGCCCTATCAGCAGCTTTAATGAGCTTCCTCATGTTTTTAATGTTTTGCCGGGCTCAAGGAGTCAATCTTAGCATCTCTTGTTTCCCTCCCCGGGAGGATTCTCCTCTACCAGCTTGTTTAGAACCTTTGCCTCTTTGTTTCACCATTGTCTGCAAACGTCAGTCATTAATCTTGTTAGTATCCAGAAAGACAATGAAGTTCGCAGTTGCAGGAAATAAAATGTTGCGAACAATATTAAAATGTTGCAGAGTGCGGACCGCGCAAAATGTAGTGCGACCGCACTGAGGCCAATGCGGACCGCACAAAATGCCAATGTGGTCCACACAGAGGTGGGGGTCAGACTACCCACTCTCTGAACAATCGCTCCGCGGACCGTACAAAATGCCAATGCGGTCCGTATTGAGGCACCGCGGACCGCATAAAATACAATGCGATCGCGATCCTCAATGATCAGATTCCAAGACTTGTAGCAATGCGATCCACACAAAATTCCATTACGGACCGCACAATTTCCACTGCGGTCCGCACTGAGTGCCCAGTCACAACACTAACTTAGGGTTCAAGATAATTTGATTTTTCGTCCAACTTTACGCCTAAGAAAGGTCCCTAAGTGTTTTCCCACTGTTTTTAACTACCTAATCTAACAATAAACAAGAATTTATTAACCCTAGTCTACATTACTGAAAGAAATAAGGGTATGGCAAGAAGAAGAATAAGAAAAACAAAAATTAAAATAAAATAACAAAATTAAAACAATTAAAAAGAAGTTGAAGTTACCAGTTGAGAGAAGAGATGAAGATTAACGATTCCTAGCAGTTAATTACGAGCAATAGGGATGATGAACAATGATTTTATGAGTTCTGAGAGCAAAAGGATTGAAAAGTTCAAATGTTGGGCCTCAGGTACTATTTATAGAAAAAGTCCTGGGCCCAGCTTACCTACCCCAATGTGGACCGCACAAAATGGCAATGCGGTCCGCACTGCTCAAAGTCACAAGATTCAGACAAGGCAGCCATTGCGGTCCGCACAAAATGCATTGCGGCTGCAGTGGACCACCGCGGACCGCACTAAATGCAATGCGGCCGCGGTGGTAAACTTCAGAGAGCAGATCTTTTACTCCTTTATCAGTGTGGTCCACACTAAGTTTGTGCCCCCCGCATTAGGTTTTCTGCGGCCTCACAAAATGTAGTGCGGTCCGCATTGAAAACTTCAAAGACTTGAACAATTTTTTCACCATGTCCTGCACTGCATTAACACAAACCTATAACATCTCACAATCAGTCAGTCCAAAAATAAATCCTATCCTACAATGTAAATCAAAGAAAAACAAAAAGAAAAACACATGGGTTGCCTCCCAAGAAGCGCCTGATTTAACGTCGCAGCACGACGCAGGTTACCATCAAATCATTTGAGATGAAGAAGTGCCACCACGTGGCTGTTGTCAATCTTTCCCAAGTAGTGCTTGATCCTTTGCCCATTCACTCTGAAAACTTCTCCATTTTTGTTCTTTAAATCAAGTGCACCAAACGGGGTCACACACACCACTTCAAAAGGTCCACTCTATTTTGATTTAAGCCTTTTCGGAAACAGACGTAACCGAGAGTTGAACAAGAGAAGCAAATTACCCACGTTGAACTCCTTGCTACGAGCATATTTATCATGAAGGTACTTCATCTTGTCCTTGTACAAGGAAGAACTGGAGTAGGCATGGAATCGGAATTCATCAAGTTCATTAAGCTGCTCCACACGAAGATTGGCTGCAACATCCCATTCAAGATTTAGCTTCCTCAAAGCCCACATGGCCTTGTGCTCTAACTCAATCGGTAGATGGCAAGCTTTCCCAAACACCAACCAATACGGAGATATACCAATCGGAGTCTTGTAAGCAGTCCTATAAGCCCATAGAGTGTCATCCAACTTCTTTGACCAATCGGTCCTATTAGCATTGACCGTCTTTGACAATATACTTTTGATTTCCCTGTTGGAGACTTCAACTTGACCACTTGCTTGAGGATGATAGGGAGTAGAAACCTTGTGATTGACACCATACTTCGCAAGCAAAGTGTCAAAAGCTCTATTGCAAAAATGAGACCCCCCATCACTTATGATTGCACGACGAGTACCAAACCTTGTAAAAATGCTCTTTTTGAGAAATGCAACAACACTCCGGGCCTTATTGTTGGGCAAAACCACGGCTTCAACCCACTTTGAAACATAGTCCACCGCCACAAGAATGTATGTGTTCCCACACGAGCTAACAAATGGGCGCATGAAATCAATGCCACATACATCAAAAATATCAACCTCGAGGATGGTATTGAGAGGCATCTCATCTTTCTTCGAAATTCCACCCACTCTTTGACATTCGTCACACCTCTTCACAAGTTCACTTGCATCTTTGTATAAAGTTGGCCAATAAAACCCACAACTAAGAACTTTGGAAGCCGTCCTCACCCCACCATGATGGCCACCATAGGGAGAGGAATGGCAAGCCTCCAACATACTCAATTGCTCTTCCTCCGGGAAACACCTTCGGATCACACCATCCGTGCAAATCTTGAACAAGTACGGCTCATCCCAATAGAAATCCAAACTATCCCACTTGAGCTTCTTCCTTTAGTTAGAAGAGAGCTCACACGGGATTATACCAGTCACAAGGAAATTAGCAACATCCGCAAACCATGGCATATCATTCATCGACACCGAAAGGAGTTGTTCATCGGGAAATGAATCATTGATCTCTAGGCCATCACGAGGCCTCCCTTCCTCCTCTAAGCGGGACAAGTGGTCCGCCACTTGGTTTTTACTACCCTTCCGGTCCACAATCTCCAAATCAAACTCTTGAAGAAACAAGACCCATCGCATCAGTCTAGCTTTGGAATCCTTCTTCGCCATCAAGTACCGGAGTGCATCATGGTCGGTATGAACAATAACCTTAGCACCCATGAGATACGGACAAAGTTTTTCCATTGCGAACACAATAGCCAAAAGTTCTTTCTCGGTCACCGTGTAGTTCACTTGAGCATCATTCATTGTCTTGCTCGCATAGCACACCTGATGAAACATTTTGTTCACTCTTTGACCCAAAACCACCCCAACCGCAACATCACTCGCATCACATATGAGCTCAAAGGGTAAGCTCCAATTAGGTGCGGTAATGATAGGAATGGTGGTCACCTTATGCTTGAGAAGTTCAAAGGCTTGCATACATTTTTCATCAAACATGAACTTGGCATCTTTTTCCAACAACTTGCACAAGGGATTCACCACCTTCGAAAAATCTTTGATAAACCTCCGGTAGAACCCCGCATGCCCAAGAAAACTCCAAACTCCCTTGACAGATGTAGGGGGAGGGAACCTTGAAATCACATCAACTTTTGCTTTGTCTACCTCAATACCATGCTTTGAAATTTTATGCCCAAGAACTATGCCCTCTTCTACCATAAAGTGGCATTTCTCCCAATTGAGAACAAAATTGGTTTCTTCATAACGGGCCAAAACTCTATCAAGATTCTTCAAGCATTCATCAAATGAATCTCCCACAACATTGAAGTCGTCCATGAACACCTCCAAAATGTCTTTCACCATATCGGTGAAAATGGCAATCATACACCGCTAGAATGTAGCCGGTGCATTACACAACCCAAAAGGCATCCTAGAGAAAGCAAAGGTGCCATATGGACAAGTGAATGTGGTCTTCTCCTGATCTTCCGGAGCAATAAATATTTGGTTGTACCCATAATACCCATCCAAGAAACAATAGAAGGCATGCCCAGCAAGTCGGTCTAACATTTGATCAAGAAAAGGCAAAGGAAAGTGATCCTTACGGGTCACTTTATTCAACTTGCGGTTGTCCATGCATACCCTCCAACCGGTGATGATTCTGGTAGGAATAACCTCATTTTGTGAATTTGCAACCACGGTCATGCCACCCTTCTTCGATACACATTGCACCGATGAAGTCCAAGAGCTATCAGAGATGGGGTACACAACCCCGACATCCAACCACTTGACCACCTCCTTCTTCACAACTTCTTGCATTGCCTCATTCAACCTCCTTTGATGTTCCAAGGAGGGCTTTGCATCATCTTCTAGAATAATTTTGTGCATACAGAATGCGGGGCTTATCCCCCGAATATCAGCTAAAGTCCATCCAATTGCCTTTTCCGCTTCTGAAGCACCACCAATGTGGCATCAACCTGCATGTTAGTAAGATAAGAGGAAAGAATAACTGGCAAAGTAGAATTTGAGCCTAAGAACTCATACCTAAGGTGTGGAGGCAGTGGTTTCAACTCTAACAATAGAGGCTCCTTAATTGAAGGTTTTGTTGGTGGAGTCTTCCTATTCTCGAGGTCCAAAGATAATTTCCTAGGCTCATAAAAGTAAGAGCCCATTCCATGTAAAGCATTCACGCACTTCACTCGGCCCTCATTATCATTGACATCAAGATTCAACAATACGGCCTCCAATGGATCCTCCAAATTAATCATTGCACTGGTGTCATCAACTATCATTGATGTGACGAGGTCCACAAAAGAGCACACCTCAGTACTGTTGGGCTGCTTTATTGATTTGCAAACATGAAAGACCACTTTTTTATCACCCACCCGGAAGGTGAGTTCCCCTGCTTCCACATCAACTAAGTCCTTCCCCGTAGTAAGGAAAGGTCTCCCCGAAATGATAGGAACTTCATAATCCACCTCACAATCCAAGATCACAAAGTCAGCTGGCAAGATAAATTTTTCCACCCGGACAAGCACATTATCAATAATACCCAATGGTCTCTTCATCGTTTTATCCGCCATTTGCAATATCATGGAAGTCGGCCTAGGTTGCCCAATACCCAAAGTTTTGAAAACTGATTAGGGCATCAAATTGATACTAGCTCCCAAATCACATAGAGCCTTAGCAAAATTCGCACTCCCAATAGTGCAAGGAATGGTGAAAGCACCGGGATCTTCAAGCTTCTAGGCCATTGAATGCACTATTGCACTAACTTGGTGAGTCATTTTTATAGTTTCACAATCCATAGACCGCTTCTTTGTCACCAAGTCCTTCATGAATTTAGCATAGCCCGGCATTTGTTTAAGAGCCTCCACCAAAGGCACATTAATGGATAAGCTCTTCATTATGTCAATGAACTTTTTAAACTGATTCTCATTTTTCTGCTTCGCGAGCCTTTGAGGATAAGGTGGATGTGGCCTTGGCAAAGGAGCCTTGGCTTTAGGCACAACCAGCTCCGGCATGTCTATTATGTGTTCCCTAGACGGGTTCACATCATTTTGAGTTTCCACCTTGGTATCTTGAATATCAATCCTCACTTCTTCATTCACATTGTCATCAATCACATTTTCAACCACCAAAGGTACTTTATCTTCTTGCAACTCAACACCATCACTCAAAATTTGCTTTTGTTTGAAGGCATTCACATTACCGCCTCGTCCACTCCTTGTAGTTACCGCCATAACATGATTGTTCCCACCCTTCGGGTTTACTACCGTATCACTTGGTAGTGAACCCTTATGGCGAGTGTTCAAGGACTATGAGATTTGGCCTAACTGAACCTCCAAATTCCGAATCGAGGTATTGTGGGAAGATAACTGAGCATCGGAATCCGCACTCTTTTTCATCATATGTTCGAATATCATTTTAATTCTCCCCATATCATTGCTAGAAGAACTGGGACCTTGAGATGGAAAGGGGGTGGATTGCTCAGTTGTTGGTACATTGGGGGCCTTTGAAAGCCTTACCTCCGATTTCCTTGGTTTCCATTATTCCATCCACCTTGATTGTTGTTTCCACCCCGATTGTTATTACCATTCCAATTTCCTTGATTGTTTTGATTGTTGTTATGATTTCCCCAGTTGGAGTTTTGGTTGTTGTTCCCCCAATAACAATTTCCTTGTTGTTGCTGATTACCCCAATTGCCTTGGGGTCTCCATTGTTGTTGGTTGGAAGAATTGTCCTTTTGTCCTTGATAATTATTCCTGTATTGCACCTCTTCACTCTGTCCGTCAAAACCATCATCTTGAAATCCACCACAATCATTGTCAAATTGCTCTGAATTCTCTTGGTTTTGTTGACCTCTTTGTCTTCTTTTGTTGATAAGCATGTTAACACCCTCCATGGCATTCACTTGGCGAGGATTTTGAACTTGTTGCAACTGTGCCTTTGTTAGTTGGTTCATTGTAGTTGTCAATTCAGCTATAGCCTGCCCATGATCATGTAACTCCTTGTGCAAATGAGTGACCGTAGGGTCACCCTGGGGCACATTGGCTCTACTTTGCCACGCATAAAAAGTGTCAGCCATCTCGTTAAGAATGTCACAAGCCTCATCATAAGATAGCTTCATAAAGTTTCCCTCAACAAGTTGGTTCACTATGCATTGGTTTGTTGTGTTGATTCCCCGATAAAGGTTTGTTAGATCATCGCCTCAGTCATATCATTGTTGGGGCATTCCTTCACCATTGTTCTATAATGCTCCCAAATCTCATGCAAAGGTTCCATGGGCTCTTGCTTGAACGCCAAGATCTCATCTCTCAATGCAGCCATATGTACCGGTGAGAAAAATTTCGCAATGAACTTATCTGTCAACTCATCCCAAGTAGTGATGGAATGGTTGGGAAGTTGCTCAAGCCAATCAAGTGTTTTCCCTCTAAGTGAATGGGAAGAGTCTCAACCGGAGAGCATCCTCGGATACGTTAGTTTGCTTGCTCCCCCAACATGTATCCACGAACCCCTTGAGATGTTTGTAATCATTTTGATTTGCAGCGCCCGTGAAATACCCACTCTGCTATAGCAAAGTTATCATCACATTGGTTATTTGAAAATTGCCTTCCCAAATTCGGGGTGGCACAATAGCACTTGCATAGACCTAGTTCGGAAGCACTCTAGGAGCCACTCTTGGAGGCGCCGGGGGAGGGTCTGGAATATTATCATTAGCCTGGCGGCCTCTCCTTTGTCCGTGAGGAACAACATGGACCTCATCTTCAACATTATCATCTACTTCCTCCCCCGACGGAAGATCTCCAAGAGGTGCATTGTTTAAGTTCGCTGCCATTTTGTACCTGAAGTTGTGACACAAACAAATTAGTAACAAAGAAAGAAAGAAGAACAATAAACAAATCTATCTAGATAGATAGCCAAAACTATTAGTTCCCCGGCAACGGAGCCAAAAAGTGATCGAAGCCAACCCTGCACTACTATTGAGTAGCGAGAGAGGTCGAAGCAGCTTTTCCCGATTAAGGTCAGGATCAATTTTCACATGGAGCTAGAAGTTGGAGTCGGGTGTCTATCTAAAGCAGACTTGTGTATTTGATCCAAATTGCACTTCTAAACATTTTTGGATTTTTGTTTTACTTCTAATTATATAAAACTACAATGCTCAATTAAACTAAAATAAGCTAAGATTACACTATTGCGAGTTGTTCAAATAGTTAAAAGGAACTAGGGTAGTGACTTTCACCTAGGTGGTCAATTGACAGATACTTGGGTCTAAAGCTAGATTGTCACATATGGGGAGTATGATATAACCATTGCACGATTCTACTCACTCTACACCTCTCGGTAGTTCGAGTGATTTTGCCCGAATTGACTTTCTCAAGACCAATTGGGTATGAAAATTTGCACAAGCAATCAAGGTTCAAGTCGGGTATTACTATCTCTAGGTTTAACCCTTTAATTGGGGTTATCAATTTCTTGAGTACACCCCAATTCCTTGTTGGACCAATTTTATAGACTTAGGCTCTCTTTCTCAAGAAGAGCCAAAGTCAACTAAACACAAACTAGTGTTTGCAACCACTAATTCAACAATTAAACATGAAATTAGTCCAAATATCAAACACACATAGCCAATCAAGCCTTAAAACACAAGACCCAACAATTACCCTCCCTAGAGTTGAGACACAACCCTAGCTTATGGGTCTAGATACTCATAAATAGAGAAGAAAACAAAGAAATAGATAAAGAAAAACTCATATTAATTAATTACTAAATTAAACTAGAAGATTTAATGTTGAAATGAAGCTAAAATTACTCAAAACAGCTAAAGAAATGGAAGTCACGAGCGCAACTCAGTACAAAAACTATCTGATGACCTAAAAATGGGAAAAGAAGCTATTTATACTAAGCTGAAAAATCTGGACAAAAATATCCCTGCAGGGTTAGTGCGGACCGCACAAAATCACGTGCGACCGCACTAGGGCTCTGAACTTGAATAAACGGCTCTCTGAGGGCAATGCGGACCGCACAGAATTAAGTGCAGCCGCGATGGCTTCTAGTGCGGTCCGCATAAAATGGAGCGCGGACCACATTGATCCCACTGCGGACCGCACAAACCTCGTGCGGCCGCATTGCCTTTTTGCCTGAATAGCAGCCTCTCTGAACCTCACTTGTGCGGATCGCACAGAATGGTGTGCGGCCGCACTGGCCCAATTTTTCCTGAGCTTGTCTTGTCTTGATACTTGTGCAATTTCACTCCTTTTTGAGCTGATCTTTGACATCTTGTCACCTTGTTGATCAAACCTGCAATCAAGCACAACTTGTGAGCCTTTTTGGGATTATTTTGTACACATTTCTAATCAAAACTTTAGCATGAAGAAGTATAAAATGTATCAAAATCCCTAGTTATCAGTGCGCCACCACTCATAGGCGGCTCCTTGAAGCTGGAAGGCAGTGAAAGACACCCCACTCGATCCTGATATACCCATAGTGCGGAGGATACGATGACACTCCTCCAGAAATCCCAGGGCATCATCTGAGGCTAACCCACTAAATACAGGAGGATCATACTTCTTGAACCTCTCAAGCCTCCGCTACTCATCCTCTGAAATCGCCGCCCTGTTCTCGGGCTGACCTAGGGCTACAGGCAGTATAGAAATAACCTCGGGAACCTGATCCACATGCACTCGCGTCCTCGACCTCTAGCCCGACCCCGACCTCTGACAACTACAGTAGGGGGCGCGAGTGCCTAATCATCTCGGGTAGCGCGTGTCCTCACCATATGTGAGAGAATAGAAGATAGAAGTTTAAAATTGTGATATCAAAAATCTTGCATGACATGGAAATCAAATGAAGTGAAAATTTTCCTAATAGTTAAATAGCCTCTCGTAGATAAGTACAGACGTCTCTGTACAGATCAGTGAGACTCTAATAAATCGGTTTGTGATTCATGACCCCTATGAACCTAGAGCTCTGATACCATCGTGACGGCACCTAGTCTCTACGACTAGGAAAGCCTAACAATGCGAAAAAAATAAATCAATTTGCGGAAGAAATAATAAAAATGAAATAGTGAAATAAAACAGTGTTTAAAAGTGCCGCTCGACATACACCACAACAACTCTCGAAATCTGAATACATTTCCCAAAACTCGGAATCTCATGATCACAAGCCTTTGAATGTCTACAATTATCTAATAAAGGAAAGGAAAATACAGAAGGGCTAATCCTAGAAAAAGGGGGAGTAGAAAAGGACTCTTCGGTCTGCAGACGCGGCAGATATACCTCGGAGTCTCTACAAGCGCCTCGTCTCAAGCGTGATAAGTCTAAGTGGAGGTACGTGGATCTGCACATGAAAAACATGCAGAGAAAGGGCATGAGTATACAACAACGGTACTCAGTAAGTGCCAAGCCTAACCTCGATCGGGTAGTGACGAGAAAGGTTAGGGCCCTACTGAGATTAAATGAAATATAAGGTGCGACAGTATAAGATAAAGCAGTACAGTTGAAAGATAACAATAAGAATCAATACAGGATAATAAGGATAACTACAACTGAAACCGAAACAGAAACAATCACCAGGAATACCGCTCTTCTCAAAGATAATAATCGGGGATCTCTCAGTAAACCCGAGGATCTCTTAGTACCCTTAATACATGCCAGGCATCTCTTGGTATCCTCAATATACGTGTCCGGGATGCCGTCCCATAGTCCCAAAGTAAAACACACAGCAACAACACAAGGAATACTCAATTAAGCTAAATTTCGTACCAAGTGAAACAGGTAATTCTAACCTAACATGCTTCACATAATACAATTTTGGCAGTTTAAGCAATAAAGTAATTAAGTAAATTAAACATGCTTTACTAAGCTAACAACAGATTTAAATATCAAGTAGAGTAAGCAGGTAAGGAAAACACAATTAAAGCTACTTAAGTGGAAATAGGATTTTCAAGAATTAGCACAAGTACGCATTCGTCACCTCACATACAAGGCATTTCAATTACCACAATACCAAATCCTAAGGGGAATGTCCCCCACACAAGGTTAGGCAAGCCACTTACCTCAAATCGGCTCAAAAGTCAACCCGAAATCACGTTCTTGCCATGAGTACTCGACTCCAAATGGCCCAAATCTATTCAATTCAATTGCATAATGTAAATAACACTTCAAGTAACTGATTCTACAAATAAATTCTAAGCTAATACGCGAAATTAGGTAAAATGACCAAAACTCCCCTCGGGCCACATCTCGGAATTGGGTGAAATTTACATTTTCAGAATCTTCATACTCTCACGAATACATAACATGAACATTGAAATCGGATTTCAATTGATCCCTCAAATACTCATGTTAAAGTTTCTTAATCTCAAGCCCTAATTATCTATTTTTCCCAAATTTTTCACCACTAATTAGGTCTTTAATCACGTATAAACGAGTTATGAAGTCAAAAATGTTACCTCCATGTGATTCCCCCTTGGTTTCCTCAAAAATCACCCTCAAAAGCTTCAATCTCGTTCAAAAATGGTGGAAAAATGAAGAAGGGGCGTGGATGAGCTATTTAAATACTGCCCACAATATTTCTTCTTCGCGAACGCGGAAGGCCCCACGCATTCGTGAAGCAAAAATTCACTTGGGTCCAGATTCCTTCATCGCAAACGCGATGCGCAGGTCGTGAACGCGATGCAACACCTCCTCCTCCTACGCGAAAGCGGGAACAACATCGCGAACGCGTAGGTATGAAACCTCCCAGCTTTCCGAATGCGGGAGACTCTTTGCGAATGTGAAGCACAAAAACTCCCCCAGCCCCAGCTCCTCTTCGCGAATGCGAGACCCTACTCACAAACGCAAAGAAGGAAACCAGAATTGGGCTGCTGTAGTTTTCTGCAATTTCAACAAGTTCCAAAATGCCCTGATGAGCATCCGAAACACACCCGAGGCCCCTGGGACCTCAACCAAACATGCCAACCAATCCTAAAACATCATTAAAACTTGTCCCAATCTTTGAAATGCTCAAAATAACATTAAAACACCAATTTAGCATCAGATTCAAGCCTAAGAACTTCAAAAACTCTCAAAATACGCTTTCGATCAAAAAGTCTATCAAACCTCGTCCGAATGACCTGAAATTTTGCACACACGTCATATTCAACACTATAGAGCTACTCCAACTTCCGGAATTCCATTATGACCCTCGGATAAAAATCTCACTATCGAATAGGAAACTTCAAAAATTCAACTTTCGGCATTCCAAGCCTAAATTAGCTACGGACCTCCAAAACACCATCTGAACACGCTCCTAAAATCGAAATCAACCAACGGTGCTAACGGAACCCTCGGAATTCCATTCCGAGGCCATCTTTACACTGTTCTGACTACGGTCAAATTTTCAAAACTTAAACTCTCATTTAGGAACTAAGTGTCCCAAAACTCTCCGAAACTCCCAATAATTACCCCCGGCAACTCACAATAGCAGAAACAAACACGGGAAAAGTAGTTAATAGGGGATCGGGGCATAAATTCTTAAAACGATCATCCTGGTCGTTACATCAACATGACCTCCTTATTATTGTTCTCATGTTCAAACCTAATCAGAATAATTTCTATTGAGTCGAGGGTCTTTCAGAAATAACTTCTCTACCACCTACAAGGTAGGGGTAAAATATGTGTATACATTACCCTCCCCACCCCATAATATTTTACACTGGGGTATGCTACTGTTGTTAAACCGTCAATTCTCAAAATGAAAAAGGGCCTAAAGTGCCCCTGAAGTATCAAATTTGGTACAATAATGCCCTTCTTCCACCTTTTCAAATAAAAATTATAACGACCCAACCGGTCATTTTAAAAATTTACGCCCTGATCCCCTATTAACTGCTTTTATCCTTATTTATTTCTGCTATTTTGATTCGCCGGGATGTTCGGTTTTGAGTTTCGAAGAGTTTTGGGACACTTAGTTCCTAAATGAGAGCTTAAATTTTGAAAATTTGACCGTAGATAGAACAATATAAAGACGGCATCGGAATGGAATTCTGATGGTTCTATTAGCTCCGTTGAGTGATTTCGTGCTTAAAGGCGCGATCAGATTGTGTTTTGGAGGTCCGTAGCTAATTTAGGCTTGAAATGCCGAAAGGTCGAATTTTTGAAGTTTCCGATTCGATAGAGAGATTTTGATCCGAGGGTCGGAATGGAATTCCGGAAGTTGGGGTAGCTCCGTAGGGTGGAATGTGACGAGTGTGCAAAATTTTAGGTCATTCGGATGAGGTTTGATAGACTTTTTGATCGAAAGCGTATTTTGAGAGTTTTTGAAGTTCTTAGGCTCGAATCCATGGTTAATTCGGTGTTTCGATGTTGTTTTAGGTGATTTAAAAATTTGTATAAGTTTGAATAGTGATATAGGACTTATTTGTGTTTTTGGTTGAGGTCCTGGGGCATCAGGATGGTTTCGGAAGGTTGTCGGTGTCACACCTCCTTTTTACCTTACACCCCCGGAAAGGGTCTAAATAAAGGGAGTTTTTCCAATTAAAGGACAATCGAAACGGGATTATATTTATTAAAAGATTCAGAGTCGCCACTTGGGAGATTTATGGTGTCCCAAGTCACCGGTTGAATCCCGAATCGAGGAAAATATGACTCTGTTTAACAGTCCGCGAACCAGAAATCCGAGTAAGGAATTCTGTTAACCCGGGAGAAGGTGTTAGGCATTCCCGAATTCCGTGTTTTTAGCACGGTCGCTCAACTGTTATTATTGGCCTAATTATTTGATTTTAAAACACTTTTGGACCTATGTGCGTTTTAACCTTTGAAAACTGCTTTTACTTATTTAAAGAATTAATTCAAAGTTATTTAAAACATATCGCAAGCCACGCTATATGAAATGTACCCGTGGTTCACGACACGCTCTATTTAACCTTGTTGTCATTAGAACCAGGTCACATAAAATGCACCCTCGGATTTTAGCATATTTACTTTTTAATATTCAAAATTATGGTAGGGTCACATGAAATGCACACCCAAGCCCCTTTAATCTAATTTGACGTAGTTCAGTTGATGAATAACAACCCAATATCTATATTGTGACAACATCGTGTTCAGCTATAACCAATTCGAGTAAACATACGAGCAAATAACTAAGCGGGCAAATTCGAAATTACAACAAAACTGTGACTATCCAGCTAGAGGCAAAGAGCAATCTGTGTTGCTTGCTACAAAGAAAACCGAGAAGCAGAACAAGCCTTCACGCTTGCTAAACGAATCTGCAATGAACAAAGGATTCCACCACATGGCCAAGGCCGTTTCCAACAGGTTGCAAACAACTATTTGTGATGCCATGTAATAGAAAATTTTCAAACAAACATGTAACTAGATCAAAAGAGTAGAGTTTCAAAATAATCCAAACGTCCAAATGATAATATGTGATAATTACTAACATCATAGTTGCAAATACAATGCAACTTCAAAACGATAGCAATCAAGTTATGACAGCCAGGCCACAACTGAATGCTGTTCAAAACCATAAATAAGAATTTGGGCATAGCTCGCATTTCATTCAAACACCAAATCCATATCATCTTAACACTAAATTAAGATTAATCAGGTTGACAAAAGAAACGAGTTGAGAAATATGAACCTGAACTTTCGATGAAACACAGCTTAACACATAAGCATTGTTTTGATGCTCAAATAACAAACACGAACTCGAACAAAATGTAGCAGCACCGGAACTTCGCCAGAAATTCAAAACAGACGGAATCTCGGATAGCGTATCAACGAACACCTCGACGGAATTGAACAAATTCACTCGACCTGGATTTGGGTAGCGTTTCCGAGCTGACTTTTGCACTGATTTGGGTTAGTTTCAGGGAGTTTTGGAGCTAGGTTTACCGCTGGGTTCGAACCCGGTTTGCCGGATTCTACGGCAAGTCGTCGGAATCAAACATTTTCAGTCAGATTTGGTTCTGTCTGTATGTGCGTCCAACTGTTTCTCGTTTCTGTGCGTGTGTGTGGCTGTGTGCGTCGTTTCAGCTTTTGTTTTTTATTCCGGCGGTTGTTGCTGTTGAAGCAGACGACTCAACAGGGCGGGGGTCGTTTGTGTTCTGGTTGCTGGGGTGGTGTGAAGGAGATGAGGTTTCAAGGGGTGGGGTCGTTGGTTTGGTCGATGTAGAGAGCTGGGTCGTTTGGAGAAGAGGATGGGCAGGCAGGGGGGTCTCTGTTGAAACAAACGACGCGCAGGGTGAGGATAAGAAGACGACGCAGGGGGGATGGGGTCTTTTTCCAAAAGCTGCCCAGCCTTTTTTCAACTTTTGCTCAACCCTTTTTTTTGTCCGTCCTTTTATTTTTATAGTCTAGGTTTTTGGTAGGGTTTTAGGTTAAGGGGTATGGGCCTAAGAATTATGGGCTTGGCAATTGTGGGCTAGGTCCAAAATTAGGCCTAAAGATGGGTTGCTCGAGCCCAAGCTCTATTCTTTCGCTGCGAACGAGATTAAAAATACGGGCCCATTTGTTAATTATTCTTACTATTCAAATAATTGTTAAAATAAAACTAACCATTAAAACAAATCTATTTTTGGTATTTTCAAATATCATATTAAAATAAAAATATGATACTATTGTTGTATATATTTTTTAAGATTGTTTTTAGATTAAAATGACTACAAAACATTAATGAACCTATTTTTGTGATTTTTTTTTGTTTTCTTGTAATAAAATAAAGTAAAAGAGTCAAAATTACTTAAAATATCTATATTATGCCTAAATTAAATATTTTATGCTAATATATAAAAACTCTTGGGGAGGGTCAAAAATCACATGTCTACAACTGCCCCTCTTTGACTGGAAACGTACAGAATTTTCAGACAAAGACTGACTATACAGGTTTTTGACCCGACCCTTATTTGGAGAGATTAAAGCTAAGAGAGAAGGGAGTGTGACCGAGCCCTGGTATCTGGGCTGCCAACATATCCTTGGCTATAAAGGAATCAGGCCACGTGTAGTTCAGAGATGAGTGAGGTGATGGAGTATACCGAGGTGGAGAGCCGGTCGAGGTGCCGTTCCGTCGAGGTTCCGGTTCGCAGTCCTGCTATTATATCAAAATCAAAACATGAAAAAGACTAGCTAAGCCTATCAACTACGAGTTACAAGATTCCTATCTATAAGTCTTCTCAAGCTTGATCTTGAGTCTTGAATGGTTCTTCATGCAGACTTTAGATTTGAACCTTGGCGCTTGTTAGCTGCAGGTGCTAATTCATTTTTCCTCAGCTTTTCGGAGCAAACCGGACATGTAGTGCTTGTGACCTCAGTCGTGTCTTAAGCAGTTCACGTCTTCCATCAACTTCTGCATTTGGATTCACTTCTTGCCTTTCTCTCTTTTTCTTTATTGTGACTAACTTCTGTTGATCACCTCGGACTGTTGACTCGCATTCTTACCGCGAGATTCTTTGGTTGCTGACTTGAATTGCAATTTGAGATGCTTTTCCTTTTCTTCAGGTGGACGCCTGACTGTTGAACTCGAACCGTTTTCTTTTGTTACTTGACACTGTTTTCCCTTGCACCTTTAACCATTTCCCCTAAAACTTGAACTGTCTTCCTTCGAAACTGCTTTCCTTAGAAACTTGAGTTGTCTCCCCTTGTTCTCCAGGTGGGTGCCTGATTACAACAAAATAGACAAAACAAAGAAATTTTTCTGCCCCAGTTTGCACTAGGAAAATTTGTGAGTTGTTAGCAAGATTGTAAACCACTTGTACTATTGATGCAATGATGAAATTAAACTAAAGAATAGACTAGGAAAACTATAAACTAATCTTGACTAAAGTAAAAACTGACCTTATTCTCCAGGCGGGGCTTCTGACTGCTAACTTGAAATGTATTCCCTGCTCTCCAGGCGGACTCCTGACTTCAACTTAAAATGTATTCCCTACTCTCCAGTCGGGCTCCTGACTTCAACAAAATAGACAAAACAAAGAAAATTTTCTGCCCCAGTTTGGTAACTAGGCGATTTGTAAGTTGTTAGCAATATTGTAAACCAAAATATAACTTGAACTACCAAGACTAGGAAGTGCGTCTCCTAGGAATGAATTTAAATGACCGAGACTAGGAAGTGTGTCTCCTGGGGGTGAGAACTTCAGTGACTAAAACTCATACGATCCAAATTAGGAAGTGCGCCTCCTGAAAGTGTATCCTAAAAAACCCAGACTAGGAAGTGCGTCTCCTAAGGGTATAACTTTAATGCGTGGAACCAGGAATTGCGTCTCCTAGGGGAAAGCTCAATGTAGGAAGTGTGTCTCCTAAAATAAAAATATAACCTGAAAAACCCAGACTAGGAAGTGTGTCTCCTAGGGGTGAAACTTCAATGACTCAAACTAGGAAGTGCATCTCCTAGGAGTGAACTTAAATGAACCAAATAGGAAGTGCGTCTCCTAGTGGTAAAATCTCAATTTAGGAAGTGCATCTCCTAAAGCAAAATATAACTTGAAAACCCAGACTAGGAAATGCTTTTCCTGGTGGTGATGTGTGATCTTCTCAATAGCCTTTACGTAAGTAGAATTGGGGCAGTACACCTAAAAATTTCAACCTTCCAAGCTTTGATATGAACGTAGCTTCTGTCCCTGTTTTAGACAAAGAAAACTTGTGAGTTTAAACATGGTGGTTGGTTTGTGGCCTTGACTTTGCGACGATTGCTCCTTCACTTGCCATGATAACTTTGATTTCACCTTGAAATACATTGCTTGCTTATTGACTAACCAATTTCTCTGTCACCCTTATCACAGAAAATACCTCTTCTCCGTTCAGACCCAATACCCTCTATCTATTTCATTACTCATGAACTGACATTTAGTAAACCTTTGTGTTTCACATGAATCCCAAAGCACGTCAATTGCCACCCACTCAGTGCGTATGCTGTTCTTTCTTGACTTAAACCACTGGCCTTGACCTTGAGGCCTATTGCTCCTTCACTTGCCACAATAACTTTGATTTCTGCTTGGAAGACCTCGCTTGTCACTGGTTAACCACTTTCTCTGTCAACCTCATCACAGAGAATACCTCTGATCCGTTCACCCAACATCCTCTATCTGTTGCATTGTTCATGAATTGATATATACCAAACCTTTGTATTTCGTATGAATCCCAAAGCATGTTGATTGTTAACAACTCAGTGCGCACGTTGTTCTTTCTTGACTTATGCCACTTTGATGTGCTAGCCAAATTTTGTTCTATACAATTGGAAAGTTGGTAGCAAATTTTGAAGTCATTTCTCACTTGTTCTAACCAAATAGACTCAAGAAGGGGAAGTAAACAAAACAAAAGGAACAGAGTAAGGACAGTGGAAAGAGATGATTCCTAACAAGAAAAACTAAACACTTATCAGATGTAGATACCAACTCTAATGACCGTGACATACACCTTTGGATTAAATGGTCTAATCTGCCAAGCGAGTCTGATGTTCAACTCTTATTGTACTTCTTCGCCGTGAAACTGGGCTTCAATGCTCCGATTTTCCAATCTGATTCATGATCCTTACTCGACTTGTAGTGCCCGAAGGGTTTTCACCATCAAGCCTCTCTTATTTTGTTCTTTCTCTCAACTTACCGTCGCCTTACGGTGCCCGCGAGGGTTTTCACCAATAAGACTCTCTCATTTTTATTATATCTCTCGGTTTCATCGCCTTACGGTGCCCGTGAAGGTTTTCACCAATAAGACTCTCTCATTTTTAACATTTTCCTACTTGGACCAAAGTGTTGACCCTAATATGCATTACCTCTCATTGCTTGACCTGCCATTTTTCGAAGACTGATTGGAAGGTCTTTCTTTGGACCGTAATGTGGGATTTTGGATAAGGTTAGCAAGAAAGGGTATCAAAGGCTCAAAACAATTCAAGTGGATTCAGAATTACACCTTTTGGAATCAGATTTCTTGCAACAACCACAACTTCTGCCCCAGTTTCTTGCTTGGGGACTTTTGGATTTTTATTTTGATAAGACCGAACCGTAAGGCTGCCTACATATTCTTAAAAAGAATCAAGTCGAGCGTAGTTCATGACATAGGAATTGCTTCGTTTTTGTACTTTTCTCTCTCTCCTTTTTTCTTCTTTTCCTCTTTTTCCTCTTTTTTCTTTTCTTTTCTTTTCTTTACTCTTTTTCTCTTTTTGTTGTTTTGTTGTTTTTTTTCTTTCTTCTTTTTCCTCTTTTTTTTTTCTTTTTTCTCTTTTCTTCTTTTTTTTCAACTTCATTTTTCTTCTCTCCTTTTTCGTTTTTTTCTTTTCCTTTTCCTTTACTTATCTTTCACGCTTGTGTTTCTGATTTTTGCTACTGATTCCGAAAGAGGGGTATGAAAGAAAATAAATGAGGCTCAAAGGGGTAACGAAGGATAAAGTGTTTAGATAGAAGAACAAAATGCCTTCGTCATTGCAATCTCCAAAACATGCCAAGTGCAAACTACACAATTAAACAGACCAAGGAGAACATTTGTAGATCTTTTGATTGTACTAGACTTAATAACCATATCCACACATTCGCCTTTTACATCTATTAATTACCAAGCCTCATTTGACAACACCCTCACTCTCATTACCATGAACGACCCTCTACAAATTTGGGGCAAACTTGCCATTATATTTACCCGATGCAGCATGATGCATTTCAATAGTGTATTTTATGTTCCACCTGCCCCAGTTTCACACAATTCGGGCTTGAAGAGATCTCAAAATGTCTTCACTTATTTTCCTCCAATGTCCCTACATCTTCAATGTTGTTTCATTACTTCGTGACTAAACTGACTTTTAAAACCAAGCTGAGATTTACGAGTGCATGTCATGTCACTAGAGTCAACAGGAAAAAGACTATAAAAGGAAAAGAGAATTAAACAAAAATGACTAAGAATAACAGAAAACAGAAAATTGCATTAGACAGATGGTGAAAGGGTTTGAACAACAAAACAAGCAAAATAAACTGGGTTACAACCCTAGAACAAACTTAGACAACACTAAACGAGTTACTATGAAAAATAAACTAGGCAAAATAAAAGGATAGAAGGGTTTGAATCACAAGACAATATCCGGATTACAACCCTAAAAATAACCCGGACAGCAGAAATGACAACAAAATAAACCACCAAGACTCCTCTCCAGCTAGCCAAGAGATGAAGCGTCTTTCTAATTACCAAGCATGGCATCTTAGCCACTGGGTTTCACATCAATATTGCCAAAACCATTAACAACTTCAATATCACTAACTTCAGTCTGCAAGTTCCCAAGAGGATCGCATGCTCCCTGTCACTGTCATTGATCACAATTACCCCTTCTTGAATCATTCTTTCTATTTCCCTTTTCAAAGAATGACAATCTTCAATGCTATGCCCTTGGACATTAGAGTGGTACATGCATCATACAGTAGGATCAAAGCCTTTTGCATATGGGTCTGGAGTATAGCCGAGAAGCGGCTCAATCAAGCAGAATGCTTTAACTTTTCAAACAAGCTTGTGTAGGACTCCCCAATTGGTGTGAAACTATTTATTTGCCTTTGTTCCCTTCCCTGCCCTTGTTTTCTAGGGTTGTTGGGTGCTCGAAAATGTTGTGAAGGAAAGAATGCATTATGTGGTACTGGCGCTCGCCATAGGGAGTGACCTGGTGGTTGGACATATGACTGGACATTATTCGGAGGATAATACTGAGGTGGATTATGTGGAGCTTGGGGACAGGTTTGGGGTTGGAGTTGAGGCTGGGTATATTGGGCAGGCGGGCCCTTTGGTCCATGTCGTGACTCTAAAATAACCATGGTAACATCATCGTGTTCCTTCTGACCTAGCAAACTTCTTGTGTCGTTCTAAATTGCTTATGTTGTGGCTTTTAAAGTAGAATAGCTCACGATCTTGCTCGACTTCAGCCCATCTTCTACCATTTCTCCCATTTTTACCACATCATTAAAAGGCCTACCTACAGCCGTGATCAAATGCCCAAAGTAAGTTGGTTCTTGAGCTTGAAGAAAGTACTCGACCATCTCTTTTTCTTCCATAGGAGGATGGACTCTGGCAGCTTGCTCTCTCCATCTGAGCCCGTATTCCCTAAAGCTTTCATTAGGCCTCTTTTCTATCTTGGCGAGGGACATACGATCTGGGACAATTTCTATATTGTACTGAAAGTGCCTGGCAAAGGCCTGAGCCATATCATCCCACGTGTAGCACCTGCTAGCGTCTTGGCAGGTGTACCACTCCAGAGCTGGCCCACTCAGACTCTGACTAAAATATGCCATCAATAATTTGTCTTTCCCACCGACGCCTCTCATCTTACTGCAATAACCTCTCAAGTGGACCACGGGATCTCCGTGCCCGTCATACAAATCAAACTTTGGCGTCTTAAACCCAACATGCAGTTGGACATTAGGAAACAAACACAAGTCTTTGTAAGACACGCTCATCTCGCTCCCTATCCCTTGCATGTTTCTTAAAGACTGCTCTAAGATTTTCACCTTCCTGGACATCTCATCTTGCTCCACTATCTTAGCAAGCTTTTCAGTTTCGCGGGGAGGCTCAAAATGAGGAGCAGAAGAGTATGAATCTGAGACTTTGAAAGTTGGTTCTGGTGCATAGTGTTGGGCATCAGGGACTTTGAACACAACCTCGTTACAGGATCGAGGAAAAGTAGCTGCGGGAGGAGCTATAAGATCATGAGTGGCCAAAGGAGCGGGATACGAGGTGGTTTTGGCGGGTAGAGTGTGAAAAGGTTGTGGGGTGATATCAGCAGCAGTGGGAATCTGGATTTGGGATAGTGGTGGGATAGTTGCAGGGTTTTCGGTGTAGTTAGTGGGGAATGAAGGCGGAGGATGCCCCCTGATCCAAGACTGATACATTTCTGCCATCTATTGTTTCACCCTTTGCAACTCCTCTTTTAATTCAGACTCTGACTCCACAAACTCCCTTGACGGGTCAACAACTCTCGTGCCCAAGTTTTTGCTAGTCATGGCTACATTGCCCTTTGGCCTTGTGTTGAATGGATGAGTTGTCTTAAGATCCACAAACCAACCACCCTTCTACTACAATAAGGAGAACAAAAGGAACAAAATAAAGTCATCATGTTAGCGTTAGAGCATTTAACAGCTAAAAATATCACATTTCGTGCCATGCACCTAGCAATAATTTACGGTCCAAGAATGACTTCGAGGGTCGCAAGGTCACTTGGCATCATCCCAATTTGTTCATTTCAACCTCTCTTCTCTTTGTTTTTCTGGTACTTGTTGGCTTGCCCATTTTCCTTCATTTCTTTTTCTCTTTTTTTTTCATCACTCTTTTCTTTCTCTCATATCTCACATCCCACAATTTCACCTTTTTTTTGTTTCCTTCTTTTTTTCCTTTTTTTTCTTTTTTTTTTATTTTCTTTTAACAGTAAAAAAATGATTCGATCGAACACTATGTAGGTTGCCTACGTATCATGACGCTGCATGAATCAGATCTTTGCGTAGTTATGGAAGATCAGGAATAAAGAAAACAAACTGACGTTCCCCGTTTCTACCCTAATGACTCTGACGAGAAAAGAGAAATAAAAGAAACAAATCTTTTTTTCTAAACTTAATGTTCTATAACCTATTTTAAACTCAAGCTTAACGGATTTTTTTTATTCTTTGAAACAAATACTCTATTAAGGAAAAACTCTAGAAGAGAAAGATATTTTTGATTCCCTTTTTTTAGGAAGAAAATCTAAAGAGTGAACCACAGAAAAATATTTAGAATTTTCATTTGATATTCTGTTGCAAGGTTTCGAAACAAGCAATGAAAAAGATAAAACAAAATATTTTTGGATTTCAATTTTTATTACCTAAAAAAATTCTAATGATGAACAAAAGATAAAGTATTTTTCTATGTACAATATCCTAAAGTTCTAATGAAAATAAAAAAAATCCTCAATTTTCACTAATTTCCCAAAGAGACACCTCAAAGAAAATCTTTTTGGATTTTGGAATTAATACCCTAAAGAAAGCTTTTAAAGAAATACTACAAGAAAATTCTCTTTTTTTTTGAATTTTGGTCCTAATATACTAAAGGAAACTTGAAAACAATTCATTTTAAGTCCTAGATATTAATTGCCTAAAGGAAAAACAACCTCAAAATTTTCTCATTTCTAGAATTAGCATTCTAAGGAAAATTTATAACGAAATATAAAATGCAACATCTCTTTTTTGGATTTTTGAGTTACAACACATTTTTTCAAATATAAAACAGAAAATAACAATAATAAAAAGACTTGACATTACTGTACAAAAGTAGAAAGTAAAAGACGACATAAAATAAAGAACAGACTCAAAACTTAAAAGTAAAACAAATCTCCTCAAGCAACTCCTGACTGAGCGATCCTAACCGGATGGTCACAGGGTGTCTGTCATGCTCAACTTCGGTAAATAAATCCGCACCTTTTGAGAAAACTTTAAATCAACAAAATATGAGACAATAACACTCCCTACTGGACACATGGAAGACATGGTTGAGGCTATTTTTGCAAACTGACTTATTTGGCCACAAGGTGGCTAGAAGTGCAAAATTTGCTATGACCCTGCAAAGCCAAGAACCTAAGATTTACTAGGAAGACCGGACCCTATGTGGGTTACCTACGTATCGCGTCCCGAAAGACGAGAATCAGGTATGCGTAGTTCGGGCAGATTGGATACGGGCGAGAATAATAAAAAAAACAACTGACATATAGAAAACACACCTTTTCTCTTCTTCTTTTTTTTCGAAAAATGATGAAACATATAAAATCTTTTTGGATTTTCTTTTCTTTTTTTTTCCGATGTTTTCTTTTATTTTTGAAAAATGATAAAGAGTGCAAAATCTTTTTGAAGTTTCCATGTTCTTTTTTTCTTAATAAAATGTAACAAAAATATAATTGGGCCCTACTCGCTTCATCCTCACACTTCAACCTCTCTCTTTTTCTTTTTTTTTTCTTCTTTATTTTCTCATTGTTTTTTTTCATTTCTTCATTTACCCTCAGTAATCATTGGTCTGTCAAATGACCCTTTTACCCTTGAATAAATGCAACATGTAGCACAAAAGATGTATTAGGATGGTCCTTTATTTTTTGGGGTATACATGTCCTAGACTGACCCAACCCCTATGTTGAGTCCCCAAAGTCAAATGCACATGATGCAAACAAACGTGCCTACTAGAGATCCGGCATGAGGCTGAGTTATTCTAGGTTCAAAACCTGGGTTTATTGTTCTAGACCTGGCCTACCCGAGCGGACAGCTCGAGCCGGGGGGGAGGGGGGCAGTGTACCGGGAATACGAAGCTTCGACGGCTTTGCAACTTGTCCGAACCTCGTTCTAAATTTAGAATATGACTCTAACAGAAAAAAAGTCATACGAAGTGCACACTTCTTCATGATTTAGAAGACTTAGAGTGAAGAGGGATTTCGCAACAGTTTATATACAGTTCACGGAATATCAAAGCGGTAAAAGCAATCAATTAGCATATTAGGCCCAAATCATGTAACAAAATCAGACAATGAATAAAGCTAACTATAACAATTATTCTAAGATCGAATTCTTGAACCCTGAACCAGAGATTCTAGGTTCTGTCCCTAGTAGAGTCGCCAGTGTTGTCACACCTCCTTTTTACCTTACACCCCCGGAAAGGGTCTAAATAAAGGGAGTTTTTCCAATTAAAGGACAATCGAAACGGGATTATATTTATTAAAAGATTCAGAGTCGCCACTTGAGAGATTTATGGTGTCCCAAGTCACCGGTTGAATCCCGAATCGAGGAAAATATGACTCTGTTTAACAGTCCGCGAACCAGAAATCCGAGTAAGGAATTCTGTTAACCCGGGAGAAGGTGTTAGGCATTCCTGAGTTCCGTGTTTTTAGCACGGTCACTCAACTGTTATTATTGGCCTAATTATTTGATTTTAAAACACTTTTGGACCTATGTGCGTTTTAACCTTTCCAAACCGCTTTTACTTATTTAAAGAATTAATTCAAAGTTATTTAAAATATATCACAAGCCACGCTACCTGAAATGTACCCGTGATTCACGACACGCTCTATTTAACCTTGTTGTCATTAGAACCGGGTCACATGAAATGCACCCCCGGATTTTAGCATGTTTACTTTTTAATATTCAAAATTATGGTAGGGTCACATGAAATGCACACCCAAGCCCCTTTAATCTAATTTGACGTAGTTCAGTTGATGAATAACAACCCAATATCTATATTGTGACAACATCGTGTTCAGTTATAACCAATTCGAGTAAACATACGAGCAAATAACTAAGCGGGCAAATTTGAAATTACAACGAAACTGTGACTATCCAGCTAGAGGCAAAGAGCAATCTGTGTTGCTTGCTACAAAGAAAACCGAGAAGCAGAACAAGCCTTCACGCTTGCTAAACGAATCTGCAATGAACAAAGGATTCCACCACATGGCCAAGGCCATTTCCAACAGGTTGCAAACAACTATTTGTGATGCCATGTAATAGAAAATTTTCAAACAAACATGTAACTAGACTCAAAAGAGTAGAGTTTCAAAATAATCCAGACGTCCAAATAATAATATGTGATAATTACTAACATCATAGTTGCAAATACAATGCAACTTCAAAACGATAGCAATCAAGTTATAACAGCCAGGCCACAACTGAATGTTGTTCAAAACCATAAATAAGAATCTGGGCATATCTCGCATTTCATTCAAACACCAAATCCATATCATCTGAACACTAAATTAAGATTAATCAGGTTGACAGAAGAAACGAATTGAGAAATATGAACCTGAACTTTCGATGAAACACAGCTTCACACACGAGCACTGTTTTGATGCTCGAATAACAGACACGGACTCGAACAAAATGTAGCAGCACCGGAACCTCGCCGAAAATTCAAAACAGACGGAATCTCGAACAGCGTATCAACGAACACCTCGATGGAATTGAACAGATTCACTCGACCTGGATTTGGGTAGCATTTTCGAGCTGACTTTCGCACTAATTTGGGTTAGTTTCAGGGAGTTTTGGAGCTAGGTTTACCGCTGGGTTCGAACCCGGTTCGCTGGATTCTATGGCAAGTCGTCGGAATCAAACATTTTCGGTCAGATTTGGTTCCGTCTGTATGTGCGTCCAACTGTTTCTCGTTTTTGTGCGTGTGTGTGGCTGTGTGTGTCATTTCAGCTTTTGTTTTTTATTCCGGCGGCTATTGCTGTTGAAGCAGACGACTCAACAGGGCGGGGGTCGTCTGTGTTCTGGTTGTTGGGGTGGTGTGAAGGAGATGATGTTTCAAGGGGTGTGGGTCATTGGTTTGGTCGATGTAGAGAGATGGGTGGTTTGGAGAAAACGATGGGCAGGTAGGGGGGTCTCTGTTGAAACAAACGACGCGCAGGGGGAGGTGAAGAAGACGACGCAGGGGGTGGGGACTTTTTCCAAAAGCTGCCCAGCCTTTTTTCAACTTTTGCTCAGCCCTTTCTTTTTTGTCCGTCCTTTTATTTTTATAGTCTAGGTTTTTGGTAGGGTTTTAGGTTAAGGGGTATGTGCCTAAGAATTATGGGCTTGACAATTGTGGGCTAGGTCCAAAATTAGGCCTAAAAATGGGTTGCTCGAGCCCAAGCTCTATTCTTTCGCTGCGAACGAGATTAAAAATACGGGCCCATTTGTTAATTATTCCAACTATCCAAATAATTATTAAAATAAAACTAACCATTAAAATAAATCTATTTTTGGTATTTTCAAATATCATATTAAAATAAAAATACGATACTATTGTTGTATATATTTTAAGATTTTTTTTAGATTAAAAATGACTACAAAACATTAATGAACCTATTTTTGTGATTTTTTTTGTTTTCTTGTAATAAAATAAAGTAAAAGAGTCAAAATTACTTAAAATATCTATATTATGCCTAAATTAAATATTTTACGCTAATATATAAAAAATCTTGGGGAGGGTCAAAAATCACATGTCTACAGTTGCCCCTCTTTGACTGGAAACATACAGAGTTTCCAGACAAAGACTGACTAGACAGGTTTTTGACCTGACCCTTATTTGGAGACACTAAAGCTAAGAGAGAAACAACAGGAGTCACAGGTGCGGAAGGATTTACGCACCTACGTGACCGCAGATGCGGTGTGTAGGTCGCAGGTGCAGATTCGAGATTTTAATGAGTTGTCGCAGATGTGACTTTTGTTCCGCAAAAGCGGGACCGCAGGTGCAGTCCCATGACCGCACAAGCGGTTTAACTGAGCAGAACATATAAATAGTTGCCTTCGCAAATTTGAGTTATTCTTTCACCATTTTTATCCGAGAAGTGAGCTTTTGGGGAGGTTTTTGAGAGGGAATTCAAGAGAGCTTCGAGAAGGTAAGATTCTTGGAACTTAAAGTCGTTATTATAGTGATTTTTATCATTCTAAGCATGAAAATTAAGGAAAAATCAGTGGCAAATTGAGGGTTAGGGCTTGATTAATTAGAGACCTTTGAGTAATGATTTGAGGGACCATTTGAGGTCCGATTTTGGTACTTTGGTATGACTGAACTCGTGAGAGTGTGAAAATTCTAAAAATATAAATTTTACCCAATTCCAAAACGTGGGCCCGAGGGGCATTTTAGTCATTTCACCTAATTTCTCGTATTAGTTTAGAATTTAATTGTAGAATCAGTTACTTGAAGTATTATTTACATTATGAAATTGAATTGAATAGATTTGGGCCATTTGGAGTCGAGTACTCGTGGCAAGAACGTGGTTTCGGGTTGATTTGAGTTGGTTCGAGGTAAGTGGCTTGCCTAACCTTGTGTGGGGGACCTTCCCCTTAGGATTTGGTATATTTGATAATTGAAATGCCTTGTACGTGAGGTGACGAGTGCGTACTTGAGCTAATTGTTGAAAATCCGGTTTTCTTTAAGTAATCTCAATTGTGTTCCTTTTTCCTGTTTTAGACTACTTGCAAATTTAAGCCTGTTGTTAGCTTAGAAAAGCATGTTTAATTAACTTAATTGCTTATTTACTTAAACTATCTTAATTGCATTATGTGTAGCATGTTATGTTAGAATTACCTGTTTTACTTGGTACGAAATTGAGCTTAATTGAGTATTCCTTGTGTTGTTACTGCGTGTTTTACTTTGGGACTACGGGACGACATCCCGGGAGATCCCCTGTACGTATTTATGATTTGAGCTGAGGTGCGGGATACCGAGAGATCCCTAGCACATATATTAAGGATAGCAAGAAATCCTCGGATACCAAGATATCCCTAGCATATATTGAGGATACCAAGAGATCCTCGGGATACTGAGAGATCCCCGGTTATTATCCTTGTGAAGCGTGGTATTTCCTTGTGATTGGTTTTGCCTCCGTTTCAGTTATTAAATTCCTTATTTTTCCTGTATTAAATTCTTATTGTTAGATTTCAACTGTACTGCTTATCTTATTCTGTCATACCTTATATTTTTATTTTATTTCAGTAGGGCTCTGACCTTCCTCATCACTACCCGACTGAGGTTAGGCTTGGCACTTACTAAGTGCCGTTGTGGTGTACTCATGCCCTTTCTGTGCATGATTTTCATGTGTAGATCCAGGTACCTCCACTCAAACTTATCACGCTTGAGATGAGGTGTTCATAGAGACTCCGAGGTATATCTGTCGCGTTCGCAGACCGAAGAGTCCCTCTCTACTTCCCCCTTTTGTATTAGCCCTTCCGTATTTGTGTCTTTGTTAGATATTCTAGAGATAGACGTTTGTAGACTTTCAAAGGCTTGTGATCATGAGTTTCCGGGTTTTGGGAAATGTATTTAGCTTCCGAGAGTTATTATTGTGTATGCCAAGTGGCACTTAAAATTACTGTTTTATCTCACTACTTCAGTTTTTAATTATTTCTTCCGTAAATTGGTTTATTCTTCCGCATTGTTAGGCTTACCTAGTCGTAAAGACTAGGTGCCATTATGATGGTTCAGGGGGGCGAACCGGGGTCGTGACAAGTTGGTATTAGAGCTCTAGGTTCATAGGAGTCATGAATCACAAGCCGATTTATTAGAGTCTCGTTGATCGGTACGGAGACGTCTGTACTTATCTACGAGAGGCTATGTAACTGCCAAGAAAATTCCACTTCATTTGATTTCCTTGTTGTGCGAGATTTTGATAACACAATTCTAAACTTCTGTCTTCTATTCTCTCATAGATGGTGAGGACACGTGCTACCCGAGATGATCAGGCACTCGTACTCCCTACTGCATCCGTCAGAGGCCGGGCCCGGGGTAGAGGTCGGGACGTACACGTGTTGCAGCCAGAGCACCCGTGCGAGCTACCACCAAGGTACCACCACCAGTTCCAACCGGAGTCCAGGCACCTGATATGCCTGCTGCTACTACTACTCCAGCACTTCAGGAGACTTTGGCATAGTTCATGAGCATGTACACCACTTTGGCTCAGGCAGAGTTGCTTCCCTTTGCTACAGCCACATCTTAGGCCGGGGGAGGAGCACAGACTCCCGCCGCCCGCACTCCTGAGCAGCAGGTGCATGTGGAGAGTGGTATTCCTGGTGATTGTTTCTGTTTCAGTTGTAGTTATCCTTATTATCCTGTATTGATTCTTATTGTTATCTTTCAACTGTACTGCTTTATCTTATATTGTCGCACCTTATATTTCATTTAATCTCAGTAGGGCCCTAACCTTCCTCGTCACTACCCGACCGAGGATAGGCTTGGCACTTACTGAGTACCGCTGTGGTGTACCCATGCCCTTTCTGTGCATGTTTTTCATGTGCAGATCCAGGTACCTCCACTCAGACTCATCACGCTTGAAACGATGCGCTTGTAGAGACTCCGAGGTATATTTGCCGCGTCCGTAGACCGAAGAGTCCCTTTCTACTCCCTTTTTTTTTGGGATTAGCCCTTTTATATTTTCCTTTCCTTTGTTAGATATTCTAGAGTTAGATACTTGTAGACATTCAAAGGCTTGTGATCATGAGATTCCGGGTTTTGGGAAATGTATTCAAATTTCGAGAGTTTTTGTGGTGTATGTCGAGCGGCACTTTTAAACACTGTTTTATTTCACTATTTCATTTTTATTATTTCTTCCGCAAATTGGTTTATTTTTTTCGCATTGTTAGGCTTACCTAGTCGTAGAGACTAGGTTCCATCACGATGGTGCACGGAGGGCGAACCGGGGTCGTGACAGTTGAAAATATTAATGATAAGAACATTAACAACAAAAATAATAAAGCATTAATATAACCAATCAACGGAAACAACGGATGTAACTAGACCCCAAGAATTAGAAAATACTAAAATGATATACAATCAAACCTCTCTATAACAGCTTTGTTTGTTTCGGATATTTTTGGATGTTATAGTGAATTGATATTATATAGAACATATATTATAACAAAAATGACATTTGGTTCCAAAAAACTTGGCTTTTATAGTGAAGTGTTGTTATATAAGGATGCTGCTATAGAGAGGTCTGACTGTACTAGTACTGAGTCCTAAACTCGAGTACCTACTAACTCTCTGCCCTAATCTTCGACCTCTATATCTGTCTATCTATGTTCATATCCTCAGTAAGCTGGAAACATGAGATGTCATATAATCACTTCTCCACAATACTTCTTCGAACTACCTCTACCTTTTCTCAGACCCACAAAAGCCAACTTCTTGCACCTGCTCACTGGGGCATCTGTGCATCTCCTCTTCACATGCTCGTACTACCTTAGCCTCATTTTCCTCATCTTGTCGTCTACGGAGGGTACTCCCACCTTGTCATGAATAATTTTGTTCCCAATCATATCTCCCATATTATGCCCACACATCCACCTCAGCATTATTGTCTTCGCTGTTTTCTTCTTCTGAGCATGAGAGCTCTTGACTGTCCAACATTCTGCCCAATACAAATAAAGCTGGTCTAAAAGTCATTATATATAACTTATTTTTAAGTCTTGGTGGCACCTTTTTATCACATAAGATATCGCATGCGAGTTTCCGTTTCATCCATCCTACTCTAATATGATGTGTGACATCATCGCCGATCTCACCATTCCCTTAGATTAGCGACCCTAGACACTTGAAACTCCCTCTCTTACGGATAACTTTCATATCAGTCCTCACTTCCACATTTGCCTCATGGATTACATTACTGAACTTGCACTCCAGGTACACCATCTTAGTTATACTCAACCTAAAGCCTTTAGACTCTAGGGTCTCTCTTTAGACCTCCAACCTCGAATTAACTTCGTTGTGCGTCTCGTCTATCAATATTGTTTTGAGAATAACATAAATCATGACACCCCTTCGTATATATCGCGTCAATACATCTATCACCAAGGCAACCTGATCCTTGGGGCATTCCCATAACTGGGAAGTACCTCGAGTCTCCTCCTATTGCTCTTACCTGGGTTTTGGCCCTATCGCATATGTCCTTAATCGAACTAATATATGCCACAAATACATCTCTTGCCTCCAAACATCTCCATAGGACCTCCCTCGGAACATTGTCGTATGCTTTTCTAAGTTAATAAATACCACATATAAGATTATTTGAAGGTTTGAGGTTTGAAAAAAATCTAAAAACAAATATTTCAAGGTTGAATATATGTTTCTATATAAATTTTACTTGAAAAAATTTAAGATCTTGTGGGTCGAAGTATTTTTCACTTCCTCAAATAAGTTTTTCAACTTTAAATTTATCTATTACAAGTTAAAATTGAAACAATGAAAAATATTGTTGGCTAAACTTCAACTTATAAATAATAAGATTTCAGTGTTTGACAAGTGAAGTAATGATACACATTGTGAGCACGTGATTTTTGTTTCGCGCGACAATTGCTCCAAAAGAAATAAAAAAAGTAATAACAATTGATCCTGTTGTACAATTTTTGGATTCTTACATGGCACTTTGTTAATTATTTATGATTTTCGCCCATTTTTACTTTATTAAAACAAGATACAAAAAATGTACGTGTCATGCGTAATCTGAACCGTAACACGGTTGTTAAATAGAAAATCATAAACAGGCATCTTTGTCCGTGATTTTGTTTTGTTTGATTTTTACTTGTTTTGAATTATTTTAATGTGTGTGCAAATAATTGTATTAAGTGTTTATTTAATTTTAATTTGATTTTACTTAGTTTTATTTTATTTTATTTTTTTTTAAAAAAAATAAAGAAGAAAAGGAAATAATAAAAAAGAAAAGCCCTTCCTTCTTTCGGACTTGGGCCAATTTATTAAAATTGGCCCAAACAAACTCAGCCCAAAACCAGGCATGCCCGGTCCACACCAGCTAAACACCCAGAGCGTCCAAACGACGTCGTATTAATCCAGGTTGATCTGGGCCGTTGATCTCAAATTGATCAACGGTCAAGATCGATTCCCCACAACCCACTAAGGAAACCGACCCGTCTCCACCCGGACCAACCCAAACCTTTTACCCTTGAAACGACGCCGTTCCTTGTTAGTCGAAGGATCCTGGCCCTTCATCACATCTCATCCAACGGCCAGGATCCACCTACCCACTAACTATATAAACCCTTTACCATACCCTGCCCCCCCTATCCAACACCCCAGCCTTCGTCTTCACCAAACCCTTCCCCTTCAAACCCTAGCCGCCCCTGTGTCCTTCACCATGAAAGCCGGCGGCATGGACGCCGGTGACCCTACCCTTAACACCATAGAACCCCCTTGCCATCCAGAACACGGATCTGCTAACCACATAGTTCGAATCCCTTCCCACCTTCTCGAATCTTCATTTGAAGATTCGAGTCGGAACCCGATTTACACCAACCGACCTCAACTTCACACCAGACAGTCCCCAGACCCCCCTCGTGACCAAACCATGCTTGGTTTGGTCCGAATCTAACCAGGGAAACACGAATCCCAGATCTAATTTTTTGACCCCTAGTTCTCCCTATGTATGTTCCGTGTCTGTTCGAGCCAAAGAGATTAAGGTCTAATGGACCTTAATCGAAGTGTTTCTCAGATGAGAAACACTTCGATTAAAGTCCGTTCAGCCTTAAGAAAGGTGTGTTCGAATCCAAGTCAAGATTTTCTGATTTTTTGGGTTTTAAGGTGAGTTTGCTTTTCTTTATTTGTTTTAGTCCGTGTGATTTGTTTTAAAAGCTGTTCATGATTGTTGAAATCTGTTGTTTTGAGTTTTTATTAACTGTGTCCTGTCCACCTTGCCCGAGCCTTTGTGTTTGATTATCTTCTTTCTTCTACTTGTTCACTGATAATGGCATGTGTAAGCTGTGCAATCAAGTGAGTATTGAATTGGTTCATTCATTTAGCTCCTAGGGCCCTTCTGTGTTAACATTGCAATATGAACCCCTTGTGTGATACTGTTAAATGTCTGATTTTTGGCTACGATGGTATGTGTTATAACTAATATAGTCGAGTCGACATGTGTCGTCAATTAGTTTCAGATGTTTGAACAATAAACAAATCGACCTGCTTCTGTTAAGCATTGCCTGAATCGATTAGGAACTGAGTTTAGTTACTTATAATTGCTAATTTGATTTCAGAAATCTAAGGTGTAGGCTGTAATGGTAATCTGAATTGGAGGGCATGTGCACTTGTACACAACATGTGCATAAAGGCCCTTTTTAATTAAAATAGTTTGACAGCATATGCTGTCAGACTACATTTTGCTGCCCATACTTTACTTTAGCCTCAAAAATAATAAACATTACTTAAAGTGAATCTGCCAGGGAATATCATGGGGGGGGGGGGGTTTTGTTTATACTTAATTGACTAAGTGGAACTGAAAAGAGGGCAGCACATGGGAGGTTGTTCGAATGGTCTAAATAGGCTGTTTAAAGGGATGATTTGAGGCTCAATAAAAGGGGGGACTTCCATCAGTTCTGGGGGGAGGATTTGGAAAAGAGAGAGAGGGTGATACACACTGAGAGGTATACACACACAGACATACATAGAAGAGAATCAAAAAAGAGGGGAGAGCAAAAAGACATACATAGATACACATAGATACAGAAATAGAAAGAGAGTAAGAAAGATATAAAACAGATTAGGAAATCAGAAACTTGGTTTTGTTTGGCTGAAGTTCATCTGTTGTCAATGTGTTAGGCAGTGTTGCTTCTTCTAAGTTTCAATCGAGATTATTGTTAGTGTTTTGTTGCATTAGGTATATCTTAGAATTGGATTGTCTGGAGTTTTGTTTCCACCACACTGTGTGCTGCTCCATTTGGCTGCTTTCTCTTCAACTATAGCTCCACTTCTTGCAATAGAATCTGTTCTGTTGTGTTGTTTCGATTGATGTTGTTATTCTGATTCCTGCTGCTGCTGATCTTCCCTGTTATTCTCTTCTTCCTCTTTGCATTTCAGCATTCCAGGTACACATTTCAAATCCTATGTGGGTGTAAACTGTAACAGTTCGAAAGCATGAAATGAAAGGAGTTCCAAGAAGTTTAAATGTCTGTTTGTAATGCTCATGGTCTATTGATTTCTTCGTATAAATTGATCAGTGTGTAATTCAATAGCAAAAAAATCTAGTTAGTTAATACTTAACTGAGTTTTAGCCTCTTGTATCTTGGTTTATAGTTGTTTGTTGATATGAGTTAAGTAATGGTGCATGTACGTAGAATGTACAAATATTTGACATAGTGACTGACCGGATTCTTGTTTTAGCTATAATGATATGCATAGGATAGGATACTTCCACCTTACGCAATGATGTTCTGTTTTATTTTAGTTTCTTTCGTCAAAACCCGCTAGGCAGTATATAGGAGCACGTTCAAACCCCCAGTGATAATAATGCCTAGTGGGTTAATTCCCTTAACCTAGCCTAAATGAGTCTAGTTTGAATTCAATTCAAGAGATGTTTTGGATATGAGCATAGCATTTGTCATGTAATTTCTTTGTCAAAGTAGAACATTTCTCATAAAAGTAGGACGTCTTTTTTACTTTATAAATAATTAATCAGAAATTGATAAGAATTAGGCCCAAAGCATATACTTGAATTGACGTGTATCTTCCTTCTTCTATTTTAGACTGAACATAGTAGAAATGTAGCCACTTTAGGATATCCTTTCTAAATAGAGACGAGCCTCGCCAAATAAAAAATGCAAAATTGCGGGGCCCTCAATAAATAATCATAATAAATATTTAGAATTCAGGATAGGCCGTTTAGTGAATTTCATGGCTTCCTACAAATAATAATGCGCTAGACTCTTTAGGCGCGACTTAATTAAATTACATTCTTAAACTCGGGTGCACATTGATGTGACCCGAATCCAAATCTCAACGGAGTCGAAATGTGTTAACAACTACAGGTGCATTGATTGTGACGTGGTTCGAGATGCATTTTCATGACGTTGCAATTCTATAAAAAATAAATGATAATAATAAAAGCGGTTTTAAACTTAATAAAAGCACGTAAGTCACAACATGTATTTAAATCCGATATTTTGCCATTATAACAATTTAAATGACCGTGCTAGAACCATGGGATTCGAGGGTGCCTAACACCTTCCCTCGGGTCAACAGAATTCCTAACTTAGAATTTGTGGTTCGCAGACTTCATTTGGAAAAGTCGAAAATTTCCTCGATTTAGGATTCAAGATAAACCGGTGACTTGGGACACCAAAAGCCAAACCTTTCCCAAGTGGCGACTCTGAATTAAATAAATAATCCCATTTCAAATATTATCACTTAAATTGGAAAAACTCCCCTCGCGCATTTAACCCTTCGGGGCGGGGCGCGGATAAAAGAGGTGTGACAGCTCTGGCGACTCTGCTGGGGAAACTAAACCCAGAACCACTGGTTCAGGGTTCAAGAATTCGAGCTTAGAATAATTGTTATATTTGGCTTTATTATCTGATCTTTATTACATGTTTTTGCATAACGTGCTAAATGTTGTCTTTTACCGCTTTGATATTATCTGAACTGTATATAAACTGTGCCGAAACCCTTCTCTTCTTACCTCCGGGGAGAAGCTCGCTGGTCGAGACTCCCTATTCTGTTAGTGTCAATGCCTGAAATAAAGAAGAGGTCGGACAAGTTACAAAGCCGGACGATCTCGCGGGTCCCCAGTACGTAGCCCCCTCCTCGACTCGAGTTGTCCGCTCGGGTACACAGTCTAGAACAAATACCCAGGTTATAAACCTAGTATAACGAAACTTCATGCCGGATCCCTAGTAGGAACGCTTATTTGCATCATGTTGCATTTGACTTAGGGGACTCAACACAGGGGTTGGGTCCGTCTAGGACAGGCAACCTGAAGTGAAAAGACCATCATGCTGCATTCCTATCTGTGTTGTGCATTTATTTGCTTCGGTTCCGCATGTCGACCGGTTCCTAAAAAAGAAAAAATAGCAGCGTAGGGGAGATAATTACTTATTTTGGAAAAATAAAACCAATGTCCAAGTAGTGTCAAAACCTCGCCGGAATGAAAACAAAATTTGTCTTTTATTGAGAGTTAAAAAAATATATAATATAAAAATTTTCTTTTCATCACTTTCAAAATCAAAAAAAGAGAGAAGGTATTTATTTTAAAAAGTAAAAAAAAACAGAAAATTCATAATTCAAAAAAAATGTTGTTTCTTTCGTAGTACCCCTTTTATGAATTCAAATTAATAGTCCAAATTTTTCCTAAAAAAAAAATAATAATAAATATTTTCTTTAGTCTTTATCTCTTTTCAAAAATAATAAAAATACGTATTCTTGATTTCTAGATTTATTCGATTTTCCCTATTTACGGTATACCCGAACTACGCCGGTTTGATTCTCACCGGATGTGAGATACGTAGGCAACCCTGGTCGGGTTCAACCCCATTTTGCCAAAATAGCCAAAATCAATAAATAAAAAAAAAAAAGAGATGTGTCAAATTTTTAAAGAGTCATAAATAAGTCAGGTGACGTTGTTTTGTCATAAATAGTCAAAGGTTCCCGAAAGGGACGCCGGAAGGCTGACTTTGCATAAACAGCCACCTTTGGGTCTTGTTTAGCATTTTTGTCCAGTTGACCCATATAGCCTTAAAATCTTCATCCCCGAAGTGTTTAAAGGCCGTGTTCAAAACTTGATCCCCTCTGTAAAATATTTTGAGTCAAGTTATTTTGTTAAAATCACCTTAATAAATGTGCAGGATGAGCACGATGCAAAATGAACATTTTTCAATAATGACCAAAATCCCTGTCAAGTTACGGCTATGGTGGAATGATCTAGGTGTTGAAGGACAAAACGAGGTTAAGAAATATCTGAAAGGTCTTGTGGGTTTGTTGGAAATTCAGCCTCGGGGAGATATCATAAGAGCTTTGGTTACCTGTTGGGACCCGGCGCACAATGTTTTCCATTTCTCTGATTTTGAACTCACCCCGACTTTGGAAGAAATGGCCGGATATATCGGGAATACTGAACTTCCCTTGAGGGAAAAATACTTGGTCGCCCCAAGAGTCGTCACGGTACATCGGTTCTTAGATTCATTGAAGATACCTAGAACAGTCCACAACCCGGATCTGGCAGCCGGATTTTGTACTCCATGCTTCATATATGATAGGTACGGTCATGAGGGGGATTCAATAATCCAATCAACAAACTGTGCAGCAAAGGAGTTCGTCAGAAGTGGGACGAGCACAGACGGGTAGCGTTCATGATAATGTTCCTGGGTCTTCTGGTATTTCCAAGGAAAGATGGAAACATTGATTTGAAGATATCTGGGGTCGTCAGCACTTTACTCACGCAAAGTGACAGTACTCTCGCGCCAATGGTGGTATCTGACATCTTTCGGGCTCTCACAGCTTGTAAAGCTGGGGGAAATTTCTTCGAAGGTTGTAACTTGCTCCTACAGATATGGATGACCGAGCACCTCTGCCATCATTCCGAGATTTTGAGCCATGGTTCCCCGGAAAAGACCTGCATAGAAGAATCTTACACGAGAACCAAAGAGATCATTTTGCCCAAAGGAGTCCTGGCATGGACCTCGTTCTTTCAAGCTCTTACTGCCAGCCAAATACAATGGACGTTGGGATGGTTGCCTGTTGATGAGATCCTATATATGTCTGCAGCTAAAACTCATTTCTTACTGATGGGGCTTAAGAGCATTCAACCTTACGCACCCTGCCGAGTTTTGAGACAGTTCGGAAGATGCCAGACAGTACCTCATGAGGAAGATCTTAGCACTCAAGCAGTTGAAATAAGTCCTAACGGACAATTCCCAGAAGCAAAGATTCGCCAAATCTGGAGTGAGTGTCAATATTTGAAATCAGATACTTGCGTGCGGGATCGAGCCAAAGGAGAGACGGCGCCAGGTTACCTTGCATGGTATAGAAGGGAACTTGAGCATGAAAGGCCAGCTAAGAGACCCCACATCCGGAATTTCACCGAATCATCGCAAAGACAGTGGGATTGGTTAGCGAAGGAAAGAGGCTATTGCGCCGAAATCAGCAGGTTAAAGCAACAAGTAGAAGGCTTGAAATATGAGCACAATGTGCAAACTACTACCAATTTGGGAGAACGGAACAGGTTAGTTCAGGAGAACGAAATGCTCAGGGCCCAGATCAAACAGATAAGGGTGGATGCGGATAAACAGCCAAGGCGTCGATCAGACGAACACCTGATAAAAAGGCTAAAAAGTGAAATCAGGGAATGGCAAGATGGTTTGGAGAAATCTGAAAACGTCATAGCAGAGCTCAGGGCACAGTGGGATGCAAGAGCAGATGAGCATCGCCGATACCTGAATCAATTGGAAGGCAACCACGAGAAAACTGTTGCTAAAATAAAGAGAGAGATGGCTGCATCTGAGATCAAAGCAGTTAATCAGGCCAAGGTTTTCCAAATTGAGAGCAGATACTGGTACGACTCAATAGCCCAGATGAGGTTGGAAGTACGGCGACTGAAGCATCAGCATATACAGGATGCTCAAGTATTCAAGACATGCAGCGATCAGATAAAACGCCTACTCGTGGAGAAGAAGCAAACCAGAGATAGGATCAAGGCCATTGCCCATGCCATCACCAGACGATGTCTACGATGTGAGAACATGTCCAGCGTTACCGTCCTCTCGGCAGTAATGGGTTATGTCAAGCAGACTATGCACGAGCTGGAGCAACTTGAGAGGGATCTCACGCCTAGGACCGCGGCGAGGCCGAACGATGCCCCGCGGACACCAATTTTCAAAACCATAATGCACTCATAAGTCGAATCTGTATCTTAGCATTTTCTGCCTGTTTTTCCATCAGGGTGATTTTAGTCTATGTTGAGTCTAGGTTTATTTTCGAAGTTTGCTTTTTCTTTTGCAAAATGTAGTTTGTAATAGACCACTTCAACAATAAAAAGGTTGCTTCTTTTACGCTCATTTGTGTTTTTCGAACTACGTAATGATCTGATTCACGCAGGCATCGTGATACGTAGGCAATCCTCATCGGATCCGGTCGTATTTCTTTTACTGCAAAATAAAAAAAACATAAAAGAAAAACAAAAAAAGAGAAAAAAAGAAAAAGAAAAGAAAGGGAAAAACTAATAAGAGGAAAAATGCCGGAATGACGCATGCTCTCGTAGCAAACATATAGTAATCCACTTAACTGTATAGGTGCATCATGCCCAACGTGAGATTAGCTATCTGTTATTTGCTACAAATTAACCGTGCGTTTGTCGTTGAGTATTTCCAGGGTTTTTGAAAAGACGGTTGGTTTGGTGAAAGTCTGGCCTCGCACTCATACTTCACGAGGTCAAGGAGAAGTGTTCATCTACCTGTTGTTAGGACCAGAAGAAGTACTCACACTTACTTCACCAGGTCAAAAGTAAGTGTGGAAATGTCTTCAGAAATTCCATTGCAAACAATCCCTGTTTCTGAGGAAAGCTCGATCTCAGCCGTCCTCACACCTGAATCCGCAACTGCGAAGGAAAATAGAATCCTACGGCTCCGCATGTTGGAAATGCTGGACGATTGGAATAATGGGAAAGAGCCGCCAAGTGTCGTCCCCGGATTCCCTGAATTATTCTCCAGGTCAAGTGGGACTTCTAATGTCCCCATAAATTATCCTGCTACCCCATTCGGGTACCCAGCCACCTCAGCCTTCTCTGCTGGATCACCTTCCGAGCCTCATCCCCGAATGTCATCCACTGATGCAAGCATGAACATCTTTACTGCATCGCCTTGCCCGGTTACGGCACAGCCTACCACGTACAAGCCAAGCTTTGACTCATCCTCTTTTACATTCCAAGCACCATCGTTCTCAATGGAACCAACTAGGTTCGCTACCAGTACTAATCCTCTACCGCCTCAGTGCGAGCTTGCACCTGGGCAGGATCAGAACCCCAGAATTGCAGAACAAAATGAGATTGCCAAGAGAATGAGAAGCCTTGAACAAAGTTTGAAGAATATGCAAGGGTTGAGCGGACAAAAGAGCGTCTCTTACGCCGACCTGTGCATGTTCCCTCACGTGCACCTGCCAACTGGTTTCAAGACCCCGAAGTTCGAGAAATTCGATGGGCACGGTGACCCCATTGCACATCTTAAGAAATACTGCAACCAATTGCGGGAGCCGGCGGAAAAGAAGAACTGCTAATGGCATATTTTGGGGAAAGTCTAGTAGGGATAGCCTCGGAATGGTATATGGACCAAGAAATGTTCCGATGGCATATATGGGATGATCTCGCCAGAGATTTTGTAAAACAATTCCAGTATAACATCGACATTGCGCCAGACCGAAACTCTCTGTCAAATTTGAAGAAGAAACCTTCGGAAAGCTTCAGAGAATATGCTATTAAGTGGCGTGAACAGGCGTCGAGAGTGAAGCCTCCCATGGATGAAGTGGAAATGGTCACTACCTTTCTCCAGGCTCAAGAGTCTGACTATTTCCAAAACATGATGTCAGCCATGGGTAAGCCATTCGCGGAAGCGATCAAGATTGGAGAGATGGTGGAAAATGGCTTGAAAACAGGTAGGATTCTGAGTCAAGCAGCCATAAGGGCAACCTCCCAAGCCGTCCAAAGCGGGTCCGGAGGAACGACGAGGGGGAAGAAGAAGGAAGAAACGACTATGGCAGCCTCTGAAGCAAGGGAGTATCGTCATCCCAGGCCCCATTTTCCGGAAAGAGCCCCACAACACTACTACTCCCACTCAAATTTGGCATATGCTCATCAACCTTATATGGTCATGAATGCCCAACCTTATAACCATCCACCACAACAAGCCAACCGAGGCCCAGCTCCACCCCCCAGAAATCAGCCTCCTTACCACAACCGCTATAACCCACAACCCCCACAGAATAACTTCCGCCCTCAGGAGCCACCCAGAAGGCGGACTTTCACGCCCATCGGTGAGCCATACTCAACTTTGTTCCCAAAGCTGGTCCAGTTGGGTTTCTTGCAACCAATCCCTCAAACAAGGCAAAACCCAACATCGCCTTCTTACAAAGCCGGAGTCAGATGCGCCTATCATTCAGGGGCCGAGGGACATGATACAAATGACTGCTGGTCGTTGAAAAGAGTGGTCGAAAATTTGATAGAGCAAGGGAAAATAGTGCTAAGGGACGAGGAGATCCCGAATGTAACTAACAATCCATTACCTGCTCACAATAATGGGCCGCTGATCGGAATGATTTGCGAAGACAAAGAATTTGACCCTGCTTTGAAAGCCATAATTGCCATTGTCGACACGGGGAAGAGGCCTGAAATAGACCAGAAACCAGAAAAGGGGGAGGAGGCCAAGGCTATAAAGAACAAGCCTGAAAAGAAGGTAGAGAAGAAAGTGGTACCTGTAAAAAATGAAGTTCTTTACATACCACGAGGTCGAGCTGAGAAGACGCAGAACTTCGGGATCAAAAAGACAAAACCTATGTACGTGCCAAAAGGGGCCTATGTGGTCCGGGGGACGATTCAACCACCTCGGCTGAATGAGCCAGTGGTTATCGGACGCGTGCCACAAAAGCCAATGACCAACCCGTCCACAGTGCCGTGGAATTATCAAAAGACTTTGGTAATGTACAAAGGTAAAGAGGTCATGGGAGAACTTCCAGAAAATACTTTCATCGGAAGGTATTCAAATACCCAAGAACTGAACAACGCCACACAAAGGCGCTTCCCGCCAAAGAAGCCCGTGAGTGTTGAAGAAGCGGAAGTGTTCTTCCAACAAATGAAAATATCGGATTACGAAGTGATAGATCAGCTGCGCAAGTACCCTGAGCAAGCATCCATGCTGTCATTATTGATGAGGTCGACCGAGCATCAAAAGATCCTACTGAAAACCCTGAATGAAGCATATGTACCAGTTGAAACCTCGGTGGAGCAACTAGAGCGGATGACAGAAAGATTCTTCGCCGTCAACCAAATCTCTTTCAGCAAGAATGATTTACCCTCGGAAGGAGTGGCACACAACAAGGCTTTGCATTTAACAGTTAAATGCGAGGACTACTATGTCAAGCGGGTAATGTTGGATGGGGGATCAGGTGTTGACATTTGCCCGCTCTCCACGCTACAAAGGATGGAAATTGGGACCGGAAGAATCCGACCCAACAATGTCTGCGTAAGAGCTTTCGACGGCATCAAGAGAGATACCATGGGAGAAATAGACCTGTTGTTGGTCATAGGACCAGTCGAATTTCAAGTAACCTTCCAGGTGATCGACATGGATACATCCTACAATTTTCTCCTTGGCAGACCTTGGATCCATGCGGCAGGAGCCGTGCCTTCCACTCTTCACCAGATGGTGAAGTTCGAGTACGAAGACCGAGAGATCGTGGTCCATGGGGAAGATGAGCATGCCATTTATCGATACCCATCCATCCCGTATCTTGAACCGAGAGAAGGGAGCGAACATATGGTCTATCAAGCTTCCGAGATTGTACTGGCCGAGCAGCACGAAGAGGGAATACCCTGCCCCCAGCCTTTCTTGTCTAACGCCTCGGTTATGGTGGCCAAAGAGATGATCCGGCATGGATTTAGGCCAGGGAAAGGACTTGGACGAACCCTCCAAGGAATAACAGAACCCATTACCTTGCCAGTCACCAAGAAACCTTTTGGACTAGGTTTCAAACCTACTCCAGCAAACGAAGAATGGGCAAAGAAAAGGAGAAATGAGGGTTGGAAGTTACCTCAACCGCTGCCGGATTTATATGCAACTTTCATCAGGCCAAGGTACGTTGAAGAAGAAGATGATTAGGTCTTCACAGCTGAAGAAATCGAGGAGATATGTGGGGCGATGAGAGAGATGCTCTACGAGGTCCACATGGTTCAACCAGGTGAAGGCACAAGCACTGCTGAGATGCTGTACATGGGGCCGAGCGCCCAACTTCAAAACTGAGAGGCCACGCTATTCCCGACTAGACGGAAGTCCGGGTAGACCTGTCCTGCCACCTTTCCTGTGTCACAAGTTATCCCCAGGACATAACTTGAACGTTTTCTTCCTTTCAATTTTGTTTTGAATTCCTAAGTTGTAAACATTGTTGTCTTCTAACTTTCCAAAAATATAAAAAAAAAAATCAATCATTTCTTTCCATTCTTTCTTTTTGTTCTGATTTTTGTTATTTTTCCTTTTATCTTTCTTTTCAGTCATAATAATGCGGCTTTAAATATGACATGCTTGCGGACTTCACGCCCAGATCACAATGAGTTATTTAACTGCGAATTAACGAACCCAGAACCAGAATATGATGCGGAAGAGGCTTTTAGGGAGATAAACCGAGAATTGGAATATTTCGAGAATAAACCTAAGCCAAATCTGAATGACACTGAACCGGTAAATTTAGGAACCCCGGAAGAAATCCGGGAGACCAAGATAAGCATTCACATGGACAAGAAAATGCGAGAGGCGATAATTCAACTTCTTTTTGAATTCAAAAACGTGTTTTCTTGGTCATATGATGACATGCCGGGACTAGGTGTTGATCTAGTGGTTCATAAATTGCCGATTCATCCTGATTGTCCTCCAGTTCAACAAAAGCAACGAAAGTTCAAAATTGAGGTCAGTGACAAGATTAAAGAGGAGATCACCAAACAACTAAAAACGGGAGTGATTCGGGTAGTCCAATATACAACATGGTTGGCAAATGTGGTTCCAGTACCAAAAAAGGACGGAAAAACTCGAGTATGTGTAGATTACCGAGATTTGAACAGAGCAAGTCCTAAAGATAATTTCCCGCTGCCCAACATCCACATCCTCGTTGATAATTGCGCCAAGCACGAGATACAGTCTTTTGTAGATTGTATGCTGGGTATCATCAGGTATTGATGGATGAAGAGGACGCCGAGAAAACTGCCTTCACCACGCCTTAGGGCACCTACTGTTACCGGGTCATGCCATTTGGTCTGAAGAATGTTGGGGCTACTTACATGAGGGCCATGACTGCCATTTTCCATGACATGATGCATCAGGAAATAGAGGTGTACGTGGACGATGTGATAGTCAAGTCCAAGACGCAGGATAATCACATCCAAGACTTGAGGAAATTCTTCGAGAGATTAAGGAAGTATGACTTGAAGCTAAACCCAGCCAAATGCGCTTTCGGAGTTCCGTCGGGCAAACTTCTGGGCTTCATCGTAAGCAGGAGAGGAATCGAGCTAGATCCAACTAAGATAAAATCCATCAGAGATCTACCTCCCCCGAGAACAAAGAAAGACGTGATGAGTCTGTTGGGCAGGTTGAATTACATCAGTCGGTTCATTGCCCAGCTGACAAGCACGTGTGAGCCCATATTCAAGCTGTTAAGGAAAGATGCGGCGATCAAATGGACAACTGAGTGTCAAGAAGCCTTTGATAAAGTCAAAGAATACCTTTCGAATCCCCCAGTCTTGGTCCCTCCAGAACCAGGGAGGCCACTTTTCTTGTATCTGACAGTCTTGGAGAACTCTTTCGGCTGCGTCCTCGGGCAACACGACATAACCGGAAAGAAGGAGCAAGCAATCTACTACTTGAGAAAGCAATTCACCGGCTACGAGGCCAAATACACTCTGCTGGAAAGGACATGCTGCGCTCTCACATGGGTTGCTCAAAAGCTGAGATATTATCTCCAAGCCCACACTACATTCCTCATAAGCAGGTTGGATCCTTTGAAGTATATATTTAAGAAACCAATGCCCACTGGGAGACTGGCTAAATGGCAAATCTTGCTTACGGAATTCGACATAGTTTATGTCACTCGCACGGCAATGAAAGCCCAGGCGTTAGCAGATCATTTGGCCGAAAATCCAGTCGATGAAGAATACCAGCCATTGGATACCTACTTTCCAGATGAAGAAGTAAACACCGTAGAAGTGATCTCGGAGGAAGCTCATGTTTGGAATATGTTCTTTGACGGAGCCGTGAACGCCAAGGGTGTGGGGATTGGGGCAATTTTGATATCGCCTTTCGGTCAGCATTATCCCGCCACAGCTAGACTGCGTTTCTTTTGCACAAATAATACAGCTGAGTATGAAGCCTGCATTATGGGCATGCATATGGCAATCGATCAGGATGTCGAAGACTTACTGATTATGGGAGATTCTGACCTGATCATCCGGCAAGCTCAAGGCGAATGGGAAACTCGGGATGTCAAACTTATCCCATACCGACAACATGTGGAGGACCTCAGCAAGCGCTTTACATCAATAGAATTCAGGTATATTCCGAGGTGTCACAATGAACTGGCAGATGCACTTGCTACTTTGGCTTCAATGCTACCATACCTGGGCAACGCCCACGTCGATCCTTTGGAAATCCAAATCAAGGAAAGACACGGTTACTGCAATGTAATCGAGGCGGGATCAAATACGCAGCCTTGGTACCATGACATCAAGAAATTCCTGAAGACACAAGAATACCCCGAGCATGCTACCGGAGATCAAAAGAGGACCATCAGGCGACATGCAAGTGGTTTCTTTCTGAGCGGTGAATTGTTATATAAGAGGACCCCGGACCTCAATCTCCTAAGATGTATCGATATCGAGGAAGCGAGAAATATCATGCACGAAGTACACGCAGGTGTGTGCGAACCTCACATGAACGGGTATGTCTTAGCGAAGAAAATCCTTCGAGCAGGTTATTACTGGATGACCATGGAAAAGGATTGCTTTAGCTTCGTTCGGAAGTGTCATCAGTGTCAGGTGCACGGTGATTTGATTCATGCACCTCCCACGGAACTGCATCCCATGTCCGCACCTTGGCCATTTGTCGCCTGGGGCATGGACGTCATTGGACCAATTGAACCAAAGGCCTCGAACGGACACAGGTTTATACTGGTTGCCATAGACTACTTCACAAAATGGGTAGAGGCTGTCACTCTCAAGTCGGTCACTAAGAAAGCTGTGATGGATTTTGTACACTCAAATCTTATCTGTCGCTTCGGTATTCCTGCGACTATCATTACAGATAACGCAGCAAACTTGAACAGTCACTTGATGGGAGATGTATGCGAGCAATTCAAGATAACGCATAGGAATTCCATGCCTTATCGGCCAAAGGCCAATGGTGCTGTGGAAGCGGCAAACAAAAACATCAAGAAGATTTTGAGGAAGACCATCCAAAGTTCCCGACAGTGGCATGAGCAGTTACCATTTGCATTGTTGGGGTACCGCACTACGGTACGCACATCGGTGGGAGCGACTCCTTATCTTTTGGTTTATGGGACCGAGGCTGTAATACCAGCAGAGGTAGAAATTCCTTCGCTTCGAATCATTGTCGAAGCAGAAATCGAGGACAGCGTGTGGGTCAAGACTCGGTTAGAGCAATTGACGTTGATTGATGAAAAGCGAATGGTCGCAGTTTGTCACGGACAGTTATACCAACGAAGGATGGCCCGTGCTTACAACAAGAAAGTCCGACCCCGGAATTTCGAAGTAGGTCAATTGGTATTGAGGCGTATTCTGCCGCATCATGAGGAAGCAAAAGGGAAGTTTGCTCCAAATTGGAAAGGCCCATACATTATAAGGAAGATATTGCCGAGAGGAGCATTGTATTTAGGTGATATCGAAGGAAATGACCCCGACACAGCAGTAAATGCAGATGCAGTCAAGAGATACTACGTCTAAATCATACTCCAGTGGTCCTGACACATTTGAAAATGGCGAAGGTTTTATTCCCCACTACTCCCCAAACACTACCCAATTCCCTCTACAAACCTTTGAGCCGCTTACAAAAAAAAAAAAAGAAAAAAAAAAAGAAAGGAAAAAAAAAGAGAAAACAAAACAAAACATTGATTGAGGCCTGAACTACGTTTGACTTGATTCTGAAAGGATACGTAGGCAGCCTCTCCCTGAGGTTCAGTCACACCAACAATAAAATCTCATTCGCCCTGAAATTGAAACCGGGGCACGTCGAGCAGTTGAGAAGTTAGTATCATCTACCTCTCTTTACCAAGCACAAGCCTTCAAATCAATTACCAAATGTGGTGGAGAACCAATAAGCGTCACAAATGGAGACCAGCACACTCTGAATTGAGAGAAATAAAATGAGAGAGTCTCGTCGGTGAAAACCTTCGGGCACCACGAGGCGACGGGAGTAGAGAAACCAAAATGAGAGAGCTTGTTTAGTAAAAACTCACAAAGAGTGCTATCAAGCGATGACAGGAAGAGAAATGAGAGAGGTCAGCCAGCGAAAACCCGCAAAGGGCGCTGTTGGCCGGAAAAGAATGACTCCACCCCAAGGAGGTCTCGACAACGTTCCACCGGTTTGGAATCACAGATCCGTTCTGGTTCAGAGAAACGCAAGTTCATGGAATGGTCAGGCGCCCAGTCCAAAGAGCATGTCATGTCATTTAAAGCCAGCGTTATCTTCCTCAGATAAGTCTTTCTCGTCCCAAAAGGGACACTCTCTTCCTGAAATTTGTGTTCTCCTTTCTTTGCTTCTCTTCGAATCCCTTTTGTGTTTTAACCCCAAGTTCAGGATACACCGGAGAGGGCAGGTGGCAGGTTTGTTTGCACGGAATCCCGTCTCATGAAGGAAAGCGCCTCATTTCGTTGGTACGATTGCCCAAGCCTGATGAATCGTGACGTGTGGTGGTGTTTAAAGTAAAGAGGAAAAGAGAAATTTCCCCCCAGCAAGTCCACTTTCAGATAAATCCCACAGAGTCTCCCTCTGTACAAATCCCCACAGAGTCTCTCTTTTTGTACAATCTCCCACAGAGTCTCCCCAATATAATAATGAAAAAAAAAATCCCCGTTGGAATTTCCTCAGCACATCCCCAGCGAGTCCCTTTGTAAATATTCCCCAACAAACTTACCCCAACAAACCCTGGGAAACTCGTTTTGAAATAAATACCCAGCATGCCCCATTGTACAAACTCCACACAAAGAATCCACTTTGTAAATATCCCCCCACAGAGCTTCCTTTTGTACAAATTCCCACAAGAATACCTCCAATAAAATCCCCGTTGAGAACCTTCAATCAAAACGGGACAAAAAAAGAGGGAAAAGAAAAGGAGCCTTACGAGGCAAATCATCACAGAATCTGGAAATACAAAGCCTGAGTAGTCAAAAGAGTTTCGCCATTTGAATCCAATCAACGGCAGGACTTCGCGACAGAAATAAGGACGCAACAAAGCAACAGGAACGATCAAGGTCACCAAACCGACCGTCATTTCCGAACTAACAATTGTTCTTTGTCTGAAAAGTTGAAACAGGTATAATCCAAGACAACCGTGCAAGAAGCAGGTGTCACCCAAAGAAGAAGGTACACGGGTACAAGAAATACTTTGGCAATGATGAATTCACTCGAAAGGTAAGTTTCCACGAAACTCCCTTTTATCTTCTACTAAAACAAGAAAATTCAAAAAAAGAGATCGTTTAGTATTCTCGAACTTTGTCCCCAGCCAGTCAACATTAGGGTTTTAAACCCTAAACTGAACTTTTTTCCTTTCAGCCAGCATTACGGTTTTAAACCCTAAACTGAGCTTTTTCATGCAGTCAGCATTAGGGTTTTAAACCATAAACTAACCATTTTCCTTTAATCAGCATTAGGGTTTTAAACCCTAAACTGAACTTTTTTCCTTTCAATCAGCATTAGAGTTTTAAACCCTAAACTGAGCTTTTCCATGCAGTCAGCATTAGGGTTTTAAACCCTAAACTGACCCTTTTCCTTTAATCAGCATTAGGGTTTTAAACCCTAAACTGAACTTTTTTCCATTCAGCTAGCATTAGGGTTTTAAACCCTAAACTGAATTTTTCCTTTAGTCAGCATTAGGGTTTTAAACCCTAAACTGAACTTTTTCCATTCAGCCAGCATTAGGGTTTTAAACCCTAAACTGAGCTTTTCCATGCAATCAGCATTAGGGTTTAAAACCCTAAACTGAATTTTTCCTTTAGTCAGCATTAGGGTTTTAAACCCTAAACTGAACTTTTTCCATTCAGCCAGCATTAGGGTTTTAAACCCTAAACTGAGCTTTTCCATGCAATCAGCATTAGGGTTTTAAACCCTAAACTGAATTTTTCTTTTAGTCAGCATTAGGGTTTTAAACCCTAAACTGAACTTTTTCCATTCAGCCAGCATTAGGGTTTTAAACCCTAAACTGAGCTTTTCCATGCAATCAACATTAGGGTTTTAAACCCTAAACTGAGCTTTTCCATGCAATCAGCATTAGGGTTTTAAACCCTAAACTGAATTTTTCCTTTAGTCAGCATTAGGGTTTTAAACCCTAAACTGAACTTTTTTCCATTCAGCTAGCATTAGGGTTTTAAACCCTAAACTGAGCTTTTCCATGCAGTCAGCATTAGGGTTTTAAACCCTAAACTGAATTTTTCCTTTAGTCAGCATTAGGGTTTTAAACCCTAAACTGAACTTTTTCCATTCAGCCAGCATTAGGGTTTTAAACCCTAAACTGAGCTTTTCCATGCAGTCAGCATTAGGGTTTTAAACCCTAAACTGAATTTTTCCTTTAGTCAGCATTAGGGTTTTAAAACCCTAAACCGAACTTTTCCATTCAGCCAGCATTAGGGGTTTAAACCCTAAACTGAGCTTTTCCATGCAATCAGCATTAGGGTATTAAACCCTAAGCTGAATTTTTCCTTTAGTCAGCATTAGGGTTTTAAACCCTAAACTGAACTTTTTCCATTTAGCCAGCATTAGGGTTTTAAACCCTAAACTGAGCTTTTCCATACAATCAGCATTAGGGTTTTAAAACCCTAAACTGAATTTTCCTTTAGTCAGCATTAGGGTTTTAAACCCTAAACTGAATTTTCCTTTAGTCAGCATTAGGGTTTTAAACCCTAAACTGAGCTTATTCCTTTAGTCAGCATCAGGGTTTTAAACCCTAAGCTGAACTTTTCCCCAGTTGGTCAGTATCAGAGTTCCGACTCTAAAACCGAACCTCTCCCCAGCTAGTCGGTATCAGGGCTCCAACCCTGAACTGAGCATGCATATCCTCTTTCATCAATTTTATGAACTTCCTGGCGAATAATTAACGAAATTTTCCTAGTGAAACTGGGGCAGAAAATTTCGTTCGTTTGTTTTCTCCCGCATGTCTAGCCTCGAGCCACATGGATCGAAACGACCCACGAGATGAGTCCTAGTTCGGAATCAAAGAAGAAAAAGAAAAAAAAAAGAAGATGTCCCGAGATATTGGAGTAAAAGGAAGGCAGATTGACTCCAACATTTGGTTAAGGTTCTGAACCCTGCCAATCGCGTCTCACTCAGTATCTCAGAGATTAAACAAGTCGCCGCAACTCGCAAGCATCAAGATTCAGATCGGAGTCTACAAGCAGAATCAGCTAAGACCCAAGATCAAGTCATAAAAGAATCATAGATAGGAATCTTGTAACTAGCAGTTGACATGCATATAAGTAGTTAGTTCAGTTTCCAATTTTCGTTTGGTTGTAATAAGGCGGTCAGTGACGCAGCAGTGACAACAGCAACAGCAGTAGCAGCAAGCATTGCAATCCCATGGTAGTCCCAGCTACCAAAACTTCCCGAACTACATTGACCTGATTCCTGTTTAGCCCAGGATATGTAGGAAATCTTTGAAGCAAGATTCGGTCAGATCTTTCAAAAAAAAAACATGCTTCATACGGAGTAGTCCATAGGCAAAAATCGCTCATACACGCTCACTTTATCTTTGCACGAAAACTCTTCGTGTTTCCGAACAAAGAGGGGCAGCTGTGAGCACGTGATTTTTGTTTCGCGCGACAATTGCTCCAAAAGAAATAAAAAAAGTAATAAAAATTGATCCTGTTGTACAATTTTTGGATTCTTACATGGCACTTTGTTAATTATTTATGATTTTTTCCCATTTTTACTTTATTAAAACAAGATACAAAAAATGTACGTGTCATGCGTAATCTGAACCGTAACACGGTTGTTAAATAGAAAATCATAAACATGCATCTTTGTCCGTGATTTTGTTTTGTTTGATTTTTACTTGTTTTGAATTATTTTAATGTGTGTGCAAATAATTGTATTAAGTGTTTATTTAATTTTAATTTGATTAAATTGGCCCAAACAAACTCAGCCCAAAACCAGGCCTACCCGGTCCACACCAGCTAAACACCCAGAGCATCCAAACGACGTCGTATTAATCCAGGTTGATCTGGGCCGTTGATCTCAAATTGATCAACGGTCAAGATCGATTCCCCACAACCCACTAAGGAAACCGACCCGTCTCCACCCGGACCAACCCAAACCTTTTACCCTTGAAACGACGTCGTTCCCTGTTAGTCGAAGGATCCTGGCCCTTCATCACATCTCATCCAACGGCCAGGATCCACCTACCCACTAACTATATAAACCCTTTACCATACCCTGCCCCCCTATCCAACACCCCAGCCTTCGTCTTCACCAAACCCTTCCCCTTCAAACCCTAGCCGCCCCTGTGTCCTTCACCATGAAAGCCGGCGGCATGGACGTCGGTGACCCTACCCTTAACACCATAGAACCCCCTTGCCATCCAGAACACGGATCTGCTAACCACATAGTTCGAATCCCTTCCCACCTTCTCGAATCTTCATTTGAAGATTCGAGTCAGAACCCGATTTACACCAACCGACCTCAACTTCACACCAGACAGTCCCCAGACCCCCCTCGTGACCAAACCATGCTTGGTTTGGTCCGAATCTAACCAGGGAAACACGAATCCCAGATCTAATTTTTTGACCCCTAGTTCTCCCCGTGTATGTTCCGTGTCTGTTCGAGCCAAAGAGATTAAGGTCTAATGGACCTTAATCGAAGTGTTTCTCATCTGAGAAACACTTCGATTAAAGTCCGTTCAGCCTTAAGAAAGGTGTGTTCGAATCCAAGTCAAGATTTTCTGATTTTTTGGGTTTTAAGGTGAGTTTGCTTTTCTTTATTTGTTTTAGTCCGTGTGATTTGTTTTAAAAGCTGTTCATAATTGTTGAAATCTGTTGTTTTGAGTTTTTATTAACTGTGTCCTGTCCACCTTGCCCGAGCCTTTGTGTTTGATTATCTTCTTTCTTCTACTTGTTCACTGATAATGGCATGTGTAAGCTGTGCAATCAAGTGAGTATTGAATTGGTTCATTCATTTAGCTCCTAGGGCCCTTCTGTGTTAACATTGCAATATGAACCCCTTGTGTGATACTGTTAAATGTCTGATTTTTGGCTACGATGGTATGTGTTATAACTAATATAGTCGAGTCGACATGTGTCGTCAATTAGTTTCAGATGTTTGAACAATAAACAAATCGACCTGCTTCTGTTAAGCATTGCCTGAATCGATTAGGAACTGAGTTTAGTTACTTATAATTGCTAATTTGATTTCAGAAATCTAAGGTGTAGGCTGTAATGGTAATCTGAATTGGAGGGCATGTGCACTTGTGCACAACATGTGCATAAAGGCCCTTTTTAATTAAAATAGTTTGACAGCATATGCTGTCAGACTACATTCTGCTGCCCATACTTTACTTTAGCCTCAAAAATAATAAACATTACTTAAAGTGAATCTGCCAGGGAATATCATGGGGGGGGGGATTTGTTTATACTTAATTGACTAAGTGGAACTGAAAAGAGGGCAGCACATGGGAGGTTGTTCGAATGGTCTAAACAGGCTGTTTAAAGGGATGATTTGAGGCTCAATAAAAGGGGGGACTTCCATCAGTTCTGGGGGGAGGATTTGGAAAAGAGAGAGAGGGTGATACACACTGAGAGGTATACACACACAGACATACATAGAAGAGAATCAAAAAAGAGGGGAGAGCAAAAAGACATACATAGATACACATAGATACAGAAATAGAAAGAGAGTAAGAAAGAGATAAAACAGATTAGGAAATCAGAAACTTGGTTTTGTTTGGTTGAAGTTCATCTGTTGTCAATGTGTTAGGCAGTGTTGCTTCTTCTAAGTTTCAATCGAGATTATTATTAGTGTTTTGTTGCATTAGGTATATCTCGGAATTGGATTGTCTGGAGTTTTGTTTCCACCACACTGTGTGCTGCTCCATTTGGCTGCTTTCTCTTCAACTATAGCTCCACTTCTTGCAATAGAATCTGTTCTGCTGTGTTGTTTCGATTGCTGCTGTTATTCTGATTCCTGCTGCTGCTGATCTTCCCTGTTATTCTCTTCTTCCTCTTTGCATTTCAGCATTCCAGGTACACATTTCAAATCCTATGTGGGTGTAAACTGTAACAGTTCGAAAGCATGAAATGAAAGGAGTTCCAAGAAGTTTAAATGTCTGTTTGTAATGCTCATGGTCTATTGATTTCTTCGTATAAATTGATCAGTGTGTAATTCAATAGCAAAAAAAATCTTGTTAGTTAATACTTAACTGAGTTTTAGCCTCTTGTATCTTAGTTTATAGTTGTTTGTTGATATGAGTTAAGTAATGGTGCATGTACGTAGAATGTACAAATATTTGACATAGTGACTGACCGGATTCTTGTTTTAGCTATAATGATATGCATAGGATAGGATACTTCCACCTTACGCAATGATGTTCTGTTTTATTTTAGTTTCTTTCGTCAAAACCCGCTAGGCAGTATATAGGAGCACGTTCAAACCCCCAGTGATAATAATGCCTAGTGGGTTAATTCCCTTAACCTAGCCTAAATGAGTCTAGTTTGAATTCAATTCAAGAGATGTTTTGGATATGAGCATAGCATTTGTCATGTAATTTCTTTGTCAAAGTAGAACATTTCTCATAAAAGTAGGACGTCTTTTTTACTTTATAAATAATTAATCAGAAATTGATAAGAATTAGGCCCAAAGCATATACTTGAATTGACGTGTATCTTCCTTCTTCTATTTTAGACTGAACATAGTAGAAATGTAGCCACTTTAGGATATCCTTTCTAAATAGAGACGAGCCTCGCCAAATAAAAAATGCAAAATTGCGGGGCCCTCAATAAATAATCATAATAAATATTTATAATTCAGGATAGGCCGTTTAGTAAATTTCATGGCTTCCTACAAATAATAATGCGCTAGACTCTTTAGGCGCGACTTAATTAAATTACATTCTTAAACTCGGGTGCACATTGATGTGACCCGAATCCAAATCTCAACGGAGTCGAAATGTGTTAACAACTACGGGTGCATTGATTGTGACGTGGTTCGAGATGCATTTTCATGACGTTGCAATTCTATAAAAATAAATGATAATAATAAAAGCGGTTTTAAACTTAATAAAAGCACATAAGTCACAACATGTATTTAAATCAGATATTTAGCCATTATAACAATTTAAGCGACCGTGCTAGAACCACGGGATTCGAGGGTGCCTAACACCTTCCCTCGGATCAACAGAATTCCTTACTTAGAATTTCTGGTTCGCAGACTTCATTTGGAAAAGTCGAAAATTTCCTCGATTTGGGATTCAAGATAAACCGGTGACTTGGGACACCAAAAGCCAAACCTTTCCCAAGTGGCGACTCTGAATTAAATAAATAATCCCATTTCGAATATTGTCACTTAAATTGGAAAAACTCCCATCGCGCATTTAACCCTTCGGGGCGGGGCGCGGAAAAAGGAGGTGTGACACACATAATTCAGCTACTAAGGGACCTACTGCCAGCTCAGATGCCAACTAGGATGCCATGTGGACGAGTAGTTAACTTAGCATATTATTGTTGTACCGAAAATTCAAAAAGACGGAAGGGCGGAAAAGTTAGTTAGTAGGAATTTCAGCTCATTTGATCTTCTTTTGCATTTTATTTGAATTCCTTATATTAGTCATATAAATAGGATAAATGTAAGAGGGAAAACACATTATTGAATACTAAGAAAATTCTGAAATCTCTCTATCTCTCATCTTCTCTCTTCTCCTTTTTTCTTCTTATCTCTTTCTCTTCATTTCATCACTGTTGCATTGATCCATACCTACAATTTGGTATCAGAGCTCGTAAACAATGGGACCGCGTAGAGCTATTGATGTGGTGACGGAAAATCAACCCACTGATTTGCAGGAGCAATATGAAGATCTGGCTGCACAGCAGTTAGATCTCAGAGAAGAGCTACCTCAGAAGCAGCAGGAATTGCGAGATGATATTGATAAGAGACATGCTGAGTTGCTTCATATGGTAAGTTCTCTCAAAAGTTCATTCGAAGGTTGGCAATTGAATCAACAATCGAAGGACAGTGCGTCCACTTCGAATGCCAGGGATAAGGTGCTCCAATCCGGGCAAAGGATCTTAGGTCCCAATCCTTATTGTGCTAACACAAATCGAAGCCATTACTTACTTTTCCCTCGTTTCAATGGGGAAATTTTGAAGAGTTAGCTGTACAGGATCGAGCAATATTTCTCTGTTGATAAAACTCCTCTTAATCAAAGAGTGAGTCTAGTTGCAATAAATTTGGATGATGAGACCTTAGAATGGCATTAGTCCTATATGAAATGTCATGAATCACTTGAAGTGACTGACTGGGATGACTACTTAGCTTCCTTGGTTGAAACATTTAGGGAAGAGTTTTCTGATCCTATGTTAGAACTCAAACAATTAAGGCAAACATGTTCTGTGAGAGAATTTCAGTTTGCTTTTGCTCGACTTCTAGCTCAATGTGATTTGTCTGTCAGTCAAGCTATCTCTTGTTTCCTGGGAGGACTCAAGGAGGAACTAGTAAATCCTGTGAAGATGCATGAACCTCAGACTCTCTCTAAAACATACATGTTAGCTAGGTTGGCGGAGGCTACCTTGGCTGCTAATGCTTGAGCACATAGGTCCAATTTTAGTGGACAACCTTCCCTTGCTTTGAGACGATCTATTTATGACTCTTCACCAGCCAGACCACATATTCCTAATTCTGCTCCAAACATTAAGCTAGCTTTGCCTGCACCTAGAGCTCCAGTTGTTCCTAAGTATAGGAGGACAAGTTCTCCTACTGAGATGCAAGCTAAGAAGGCTCAAGGCTTATGTTACTTTTGTGATGAGAAGTATTCACCTGGCCACAAATGTACACTTCCAAAACAATTATTTGTATTGGACTTAGAATATGGAGAATGATGAGTGTTTAGAGGACTCAAACCTAAAGACAGAAGGTGATGCTACCAATGAAGATTGGTTTGTTAGTGACAGTGATCCTTCTATGATCTCCTTATCTGCATTGAGTGGAATACAAGGTGCTCAAATAATACATATGACTGGGTACAATAACAAAAGGCCATTACAAATTCTATTGGATGGGGGTAGTACTCACAATTTTATAGATTGTGAATATGCTAAAAGACTTGGTTGTACCATCTCTTCTACTAAGGTTGGTTATGTTAGCCTTGGTAATAATTCTATGGAGGCTACATCTTGAGTAGTAAGGGATTTCCAATGGATGCTGCAGGGCACTTCTTATACTTCAGACCTGATAGTCTTTCCAGTTGGGAGATATGATTTGGTTTTGGGAGCTTTGTGGATGAAAACATTGGGACCAGTCACTATGGACTACACTGACTTAACCATGTCCTTTACTTATCAAGTCAAGTTCCATTTGTTGAAGGGTGCCTCTGAAGAATGAAAGTTGTCCAGCACTAAGGCTATCAACAAAATGAATGGAGACCAAGTGCAACTCTTTATGCTGCAGGTTTTAGTTGTTGAGCCTGAGCTGCCTTCAGGAAATCAGTTTGTTGCATTTATCCAAAGAAATTCATGTTCCTGCTATAATCGAGAACCTTCTCAATCAGTACAAACAGGTGTTTGCAGATCAACATCCTTGCCTCCACAAAGAGGTACATTTGATCACAGCATCCCCTTGCAACCTAGGACTAAGCCTATCAATATTAGGCCTTACAGGTACTCTTCTCTAAAGAAGGATATTATTAAGAAGCTGATTAAAGACATGTTACAGCAGGATGTGATCCAATATAGCAACAGTCCTTTTGCATCTCCAGTGGTATTAGTAAGAAAGAAAGATGGAACATGAAGGTCATGTGTGGATTATAGGGAACTGAATCAATGTACTGTCAAGGATAAGTTCCCTAATCTTATTATAGACGATCTACTGGATGAGTTAGCAGGAGCAGTGATATTCTTTAAAATTGATCTTCGATCAGGTTATCATCAGATAAGAATGGTCTCAGCTGACATACCTAAGACAACCTTCAAAACTCATCTTGGTCATTATGAGTACTTGGTTATGCCCTTTGGCTTAACCAATGCCCCTTCTATCTTTTAGTGTCTTATGAACCACTTATTCAACCAATTTTGAGGAAATTTGTCTTAGTGTTCTTTGATGATATCTTAATATATAGTAGAAGCTTATCATAACATGCTTCTCATCTACAACATGTCTTTGATATAATGGTTACTAATAGTCTGCTAGCCAAACAATCTAAGTGTGTTTTTGGAGTCTCCAAGATGGAATACCTGGGGTACTTCATTTCTAGTAAAGGAGTCTCTATAGATCTTAAGAAGATCAGTGATGTTCAATAATAGCCTACTCCTACTACAATCAAACAACTAAGAGGGTTCCTTGGGCTTGCAGGATATTACAGGAAATTCATTAAGGTGTATGGTCTTATTAGTCGACCGTTAATTGAGCTTTTGAAGAAGGATAGTTTCAAGTGATCTATAGCTACTGCTCAGGACTTTGATGCACTAAAGTTGGCCCTCACTACTGCACATGTCTTAGCATTGCCTGATTACTCTATTCCTTTGTGGTGGAGATTGATACAAGTGGCATTGGAATTGGTGTTGTTCCGATGCAGCTTGGCCATCCTATAGCCTTTATCAGCAACGGATTGGCTCCCAGACATGTTGCTTTATCTGTCTATGAAAGGGAATTACTTGCCCTTGTATTTGCTGTCACTAAATAGTCTCAATACTTGCTTGGCCAACACTTTATTGTGAAGACTGACCAAAAAGCTTTGAAGTACTTATTGGAAAAAAAAATTACACACTGATTCACAACTTAGGTGGTTAGCTAAGTTGCTCCCCTTTGATTTTGAAATTCAGTATAAGAAGGGGAAAGAGAATGCTGTTGCAGATTCACTCTCCAGGGTAGATGGCGTTACATTAATGTCCTTGATGGTCTCTTCTGTGTAGACTGATTTATGACAAGTTATTTCAGATAGTTGGCAAAATGATCCTGAGCTTAAAGCTCTCATTGCATCTTTAGTACAGGCTCCACAAAAGCACTTTACTTGGATCAATGAGCAGTTACGGAGGAAGGAAAAACTTGTAGTAGGAAATGATGATATTATGAGGAAGAAAATCTTAACTCTATGGCATTCTACTCCTTCTGGGGGTCATTCTGGTATTGATGTTACTACCAAGAAGATGATGGCTTACTTCTATTGGAAGGGAATCAGGAAAGACATACTGGATTTCATTCATAGCTGTGATACTTGCCAAAGGAACAAGTATGATACTTCTGCCTACCCAGGCCTCTTACAACCCTTGCCTATACCTGCTACACCCTGGACAAACATTAATATGGACTTCATAGAAGGCTTACCTAAATCAAGAGGTAAGACTGTCATTTGGGTAATCATTGATAGGCTCACTAAGTATGGACACTTTATTGCTCTTGCCCATCCTTATACTACCCAATCCCTTGCAACTCTGTTCATGGATTACATCTTTAAACTTCATGGTTTTCCAACCTTTATCACAAGTGACATGGATCATATATTCATTAGTTCTTTCTGGAAAGAGTTCTTATAAGTTCAAGGTGTTACCATCCAAACTTCAACTGCCTATCATCCACAGACTGATGGTTAAAGTGAGGTGCTCAATAGGTGTTTGGAAACATATTTGCGATGTTTTTGCACTGACTCTCCTACTGATTGGTGTTCCTTCTTATCTATTGCTGAATGGTGGTACAATTCCAACCCTCATTCTGCTATTCAAACCACTTTTTTTGAGCTTCTTTATGGTTATCCTCCTCCTATACACCTCCCTTATCTTCCTAGTGACTCTTCCATTATTGCTGTTGAGCACATTTTGTTGGTTAGGGATTTCAAACTTCAGTTAGCTAAATTTCATTTGGGCAGAGCTTAGCAGAGAATGCAAGTTCAAACTAACAGTCATAGGTCTGATCGTGTCTTTAAGGTGGGAGATTGGGTGTTTGTTAAACTCCAACCTTATCGCCAATCCACACTCTCTCTTTCCCCTTATCACAAGCTGACTTCCAAATATTTTGGTCCTCATCCTATTATTAAAAGGGTTGGAGCTGTTGCCTATAAGCTTCTCTTTCCTCCTTAGGTTCAACTTCATCCTACATTTCATATCTCTCAACTAAAATTCTAGTACTCCTTACCTTCCACTATTATGCACCCTCCTGTTTTGGACTTGGCTAGTCTTTTATGTCCCTATCCTGAAGCAATCTTGGCTAGAAGACTCATAAAAAAGGCAATAAGGCTATTGCTCAATGCTTGATCAAATGGACAGATTTAGATTCAGCTCAAGCTACTTGGGAGCTAGCTTCAGACTTGCGCACTAGGTTTCCACAGTTCACCCTTGAGGACAAGGGTATTGTTCATCGAGGGGGTATTGATACACATAATTCAGCTACTGAGGGACCTACTTCCAGCTCAGATGCCAACTAGGATGCCATGTGGACGAGTAGTTAGCTTAACATATTATTGTTGTACCGAAAATTCAAAAAGACGGAAGGGCGGGAAAGTTAGTTAGTAGGAATTTCAGCTCATTTGATCTTCTTTTGTATTTTATTTGAATTCCTTATATTAGTCATATAAATAGGAGAAATGTAAGACACATTATTGAATACTAAGAAAATTCTGAAATCTCTCAATCTTTGATCTCCTCTCTTCTCCTTCTTTCTTGTTATCTCTTTCTCTTCATTTTATCACTATTGCATTGATCGATACCTATAATTTGGTATCAAGTATTGGCCAATGTGCAATACAACATCAACAACGACCCAGTGATATTTCACTAGTGGGGTCTAGGGAGGATAGCGTGTACGCAAACCTTACCCCTACCCCGAAGGAGTAGAAAGGCTGTTTCCGAAAGATCCTCGGCTCAAGAAGACAAAAAGACAAAAGGAGACAATATCAGTAACAACACAGAAATAATATGAAAAATAGGAATAACATGCAATCAAGAAGAAAGATACAAAGCAAAGGCGAAATAGTATACCTACCGAACTAGTCTCATAAAGTCATGACATAAGGCAAGACTCAACTACCTCTTACCTTACAACCCTAATATTCGACCTCCATGTGTTCCTATCAAGTGCAAGTTAGTAAAAACAAAAGATAGATTGAAGTTTTTTTTTTACCATTTTGACATTTTTGATGCCGTGAGTATTATTTGTCACGTCATCACCGAAAACCGTCTCAAACAAGAACTCACAATCCGGGGCTGAAATGTAATATTTAATACTATAGGGTAGACAAGTAAAATTCCATAAAACTAATACTGTACTAAAGAACAAACAAGAAAAGAAGAAACCTTTTACTTCTGTTTCCCAGTTGCCGGAAGATCAACAATTGGACGACGAAACATTGAAACGAGGGATTTTCATTAGTTCAGTTTGTGATGGAGATCACAGTAGCTTCTAAATTTTAACTGTTGGTTCATCACTTTTTTTTTTTTGGGTAGAAAAAAGTTTTAGAAACGATCTTCTTTATCTTTTGAAATTTGCACAAGTCGATTTTTGGTGTTGTTAATTTCTGTGTTTTCTTTTTCTGCAGTGTAATCAAATTGAGGAGGAGGATTGTAGCTGTTATAAATGGGAGAAATGGTAATTTTATTGGAAAACTTTAGTTTTTGCCTTTTTTGCTTAATTTTTATTTAATTTTGGATTATTTCACGTATTGGGGTTCTTTTTTTTTATCAGCTTTTAGTACAATGTATATTATGAAAGTAAAAGTCTATGTTTTTGTCTTTTGAATTTGAGTACAATGTTAATCAGTCATTACAGTTAGAAGAATTATGTTTTTGAGGATAGCCCTTTTGCATCAGAGTTGTTTCTCTTGATGTTTTTTCCACTTTCTACAATTAGGTCTTCTTGTTTAGCATATAACAACAACATCCCTTCATGTTAAGATAAGCTCAGACAATTTTGTTTACCGCTATTGCTCTGAGATACATGCATTTGTTTGGGTTTGATACCGCAAACAGTGGCGGAGCTATGGGAAAACCTCCTTCATTAAAAAATTATAACTGTTGAAATATACTGTGAAAATAGGGGAAAAAGAATATTTTGTTTATACATAAGATAATAAATTCCCTTGATAAAAGGAAAAAGTCCAGTGCAGCGGCAAAGGGGGTTCAAAAATTCCTTTAGATCACAGGTTCATATCCCATACGTGACATTCTATTTTTTTAACCCCCCTGTATAAATTTATGGCTCCGCCACTGTCCGCAAGTGTTCTTTTTTTTTTGGGGGGGGGGGGGGAGGAGGGTCAATCAGACGAGGGAATAGCCTGGTGAGAATCAGAACCTGCACGAATAGTACACTAGGTAGCAGTTGTAGTGTTGAAAAGTTTCGGAGTGGCAAAGGAGGATAGCAACATTGTAGATTACAGGTGAAACAGAAACTATGAGGTGTCATTGACAACAGATGCTAAAGGTAAATCCCTTTTTTTAACAACATTAGTGTCTGGGGCTGCTTGTGCGTGTGTTGATAGTTTTCCGGCTACCTATAACTCTTACCAGCACAGTTATTGGGTTCTGTTTACCATGTATTAGTCAAATGGCAAAACCTAGTGTTGCTTCCGTTGAGAATGGAAGCTAGACCCTCTCCCTTGAGGGCATGCGAGCATATTATATCTACTGAAGATTTAACATAGCCATACTTGTTAAGTAATACAGCAACAACAACATACCCAGTGTAATCCCACAAAGTGAAGTCCGGGGAGGGTAAAATGTACGCAGATCTTACCCCGACCTTTGTGAAGGTAGATATATTGTTTCCGATAGACTCCTGGCTCATAGAAAAATTAAAAGAGGCAGAAATAACAAGTAGTAACAACAACAAGATAAAGAGATAAGGTGATAGAATAATTAAAGCGAAAGAAACAACATATAACAAAAGCAATTTGCGGATAGGAAGTTACGAAAATACTAGACTAATGTTAATGCTACCAGCATGAAAAGGAGACACGCATGCCTATCTACGAACCTTCTACCCCAATTCCCAACCTCCACACCCGCCTATCAAGGGTCATCTCCTCAGTAAGCTGGAGCAGCGTCATGTCATGCCTAATCACCTCTCCCCAATACTTGTTAAGTAGTGTCACTCTTATTTGAAACATGCAATGTTAAATTGTGAGCGCATGTGTATTGTCATGGGCGGCTTTCCAGCCGTGCCCCATGACCCCTTGGGCGCGCCCCGTGGCGTCCTAGCAAGCCTTCCAATGCCTAGCGCCACGGACGGCCCCGTGGTCTTGGCCGCGCCAAGTGACAAGCGCGCATGTGCCTCTGTCGCCCCACCGATATCCCTCGCCAGCGCCCAACCGCAGGCAGATGCCAACAGCGCCGCGCGCGCAGACAATGCCGCGCGCGCAGACCCCGATGCCAAAGACTATGCTGCCGACAACGGACCTGTTTCCTGCCTTATAGCAAACTAAGTCTTTTTTCATTGTAAATAGAGTAGTTTTATTTCATGTAATTCCATTATGTTTCTCTAGCTTAATCAAGTCTAGTCTTGTAGCTTTGGATTATTTTTTTAAGCATTATTAAGGGGGACCAAACAATCAAAACTTTCTAGCAAGCAAACAATTCTCTGTACTGGTGTCTCTCCCCCTCGACACCGCATTGCCTTTCTGTAATAGCTTTCATTAATGCAATCAAGCTTTCTTTCATTCTCAATTCTCATTCCTGTTCTCTCAATTTCTCTTGACATTGGTTTTCCCGTACGGCACTGACAATCTAGTCTAGCGTACGGAGGGGACCTCAGTTGGCGGACAGCAACTGCACTGACATCAGTTGCTTAGCCTTACGTCGCCCTTCCAAGGAATCTCAGGAAGGCGCCGCGTAACAGTTGGTATCAGAGCCTAGGCTCGACATCGGACGAGGGAACGCATTGCCATTACCACCATTTCTGACCATGGTGAATCATGGGGACCGCATTGCGGCCCTTGAACAGACGGTTGACGGATTACTGCCCATCATGGATACGGTGCCTGAACTAAGAACCAGCCCAGAGCAAAGGTTGGATGACCTGGACCGCAGGGTGCTCCAGGCCGAAGTTGACATAGAAAACATCAGTCGTGACTCCGAGGGAGATCGGCAAACGGCAGCCACAGAGGCAGCCGAAATTTTTGGCAAATTCGAGGGACTCCAACAGGAGCGTGCCGAGGATTTAGCTCACAGGGCACAAGAGGCAGACAGGGTGACTCCCATGCAACAAACCATTGACGACTTGACAGACAAGCTCAATGTTGTCAATGCTGCTTTACAGGGCCTACTGCGAGGCGGTGGAAACCAGGTCGGGGGCGCTGCAAACCCCACCTCCGCGACACAAAAACTGAAAATTCCTGAGCCAAAGCCATACAGTGGAGCTAGGAATGCCAAGGAAGTGGAGAACTTCATCTTTGATGTCGAACAATATTTTGATGCTGTTGGGGGCCTAGAAGAAGCTAAGAAGGTAGCAACTGCTGCCATGTATCTTCAGGGTGATGCTAAACTCTGGTGGCGGGTGAAATACGAAGCCATCAAGGCCGGTGAAGATGCTCTCGAAACATGGGCAGAACTGAAGGCAGCCATCCGCCTACAATTCTTCCCCGAAAATGTTGAATACAATTCAAGGAGAAAGCTACGGGAGCTCCGTCACACCAAATCTGTGCGGGACTACGTGCGGGAATTCTCCGCACTCATGCTAAGCATACGCGACATGGGGGACAAAGACAAGCTCTTCACTTTCCTAGAAGGGCTGAAACCTTATGCCCGTATGGAGCTACAAAGGCAACGGGTAGATACCCTGCCCAAGGCGATCCAAGCAGCTGAATGCCTTGGGGACTATCAAATGGAAGCTCGGAAGGATAGGCCTCAACCGCCTGCCCGAGCGGGATTCAAAGGGGGCCAGTCTAGCAATGGTGGCCCTAGCAGAAGTGGGGGAGATCGGAGCTCAACCAAACCTAAGGCTCCCTCCACAGGCAGCAACAGTGCTGCGTCTAACAACAATGATCGGGGGAGGAAGCCTCCTTCAGGGTGCCGTCATTGCGGCGGACCACATTGGAACAATGAGTGCCCACATGCACAGATGAATGCCCATCAGACTTTTGATGATGGGACGGATGACGATTCAGACGATGCGGATCAGACTGAACCAGTAGGTGCCTTCAATGCAATTGTTGGCTCCATTTCTGAGGCATTAGCAGAGACTAGTGCTGGTATCCGTAAGAAGAAGGACCCATGTCCAGTCACCAAGAAAGGGAAAAAGAAGGCGGATGATGAGACTCCTCTTAAGCACGAGAGGACCTTAATGTTCGTTGAGATGAAGGTGAATGGCAAGCCCATTCGGGCCATGGTAGACACGGGTGCTACCCACAACTACTTAGCCTCGACTCAGGTGGAGCGCCTTCGTCTAGTTGTAGGGAAAGGTAGAGGCCGTGTCAAGGCTATCAACTCACCTCCCCAGCCAGTGGGTGGAATAGCCAAAGAAGTACCGATGAAGCTTGGCCCTTACGAAGGAAAATTCAACTTGCGCGTGGTGATCATAGATGACTTCGAGTTGATAGTTGGATTGGAATTCCTGAGGCAAACCAACACCATGCCTGTACCGTATGCTGACATGTTACTGATGATGGGAGCAAACGGGGCCAAGCCCTGCGTTATCCCGTGCATGCCCATGAAGATGGCCGTTGAAAACATCTCGGCCTTGCAGTTGAAGAAGGGGGTCAAAAGAAACGAACCTACGTTCCTGGCAACCCTCTGCATCGAAGATGTAGAATGCTCCTCGGGTCCCATTCCTGAACCCGTGAAGGAGCTACTACTAGAGTTTGAAGATGTCATGCCACAAGACATGCCAAAGCGACTACCGCCTAGGCGCACTGTGGATCATGAAATTGAGCTGGTGCCGGGCGCGAAGCCACCTGCCCGGGCGCCTTACAGAATGTCACAACCCGAACTCACCGAACTTCGGAGACAATTGACGGAAATGCTAGACACAGGGATTATCGTGCCCTCCAAATCCCCATACAGGTCCCCTGTGCTATTCCAAAAGAAACATGATGGTAGTCTACGACTCTGTGTGGACTATCGGGCTCTAAACAAAATTACTGTGAAGAACAAGTACCCTATTCCGTTAATGGCAGACTTGTTCGATAGACTGGGTGGTGCGACGGTGTTCACCAAAATAGACCTGAAGACAGGTTATTGGCAAGTTCGGATTGCAGAGGGTGATGAGCACAAGACGACCTGTGTGACAAGATATGGGTCGTACGATTTCCTGGTTATGCCATTCGGCTTGACTAACGCCCCAGCTACATTTTGCACTTTGATGAACCAAGTCTTCCGGGAGTACATTGATGAATTCGTGGTGGTCTACTTGGATGACATTGTGGTATATAGCCAAACATTGGAGGAACACCTGATGCACTTGCGGAAGGTCCTAGCTCGATTGCGGGAGCATGAACTATATGCGAAGCTATCTAAGTGCTCCTTTGCTCAAAAGCAAATTGACTTCCTCGGACATGTCATTGAGGAAGGGCGGATCAAGATGGACCAGCAGAAGATTCAGGCAATCACAGATTGGCCGCCACCTAAGGATATCCACGCCTTGAGGGCGTTCCTTGGTCTATGCAATTTCTATCGGCGATTCGTGAAAAACTACTCCCTCATTGCAGTACCATTGACAGAACTCCTCAAGAAGGTCACGCCTTGGGAATGGGGACCCAAGCGAGCGGAGGCCTTCAACGCATTGAAAGCGGCTATGTCTAGTAGCCCCGTCTTGGCCCTTCCTGATCTGGCCAAGCCATTTGAAGTACAAACAGATGCATCTGACTATGCCCTCGGTGGCGTCCTGCTACAAGAAGGGCATCCCGTAGCGTACGAGAGCCGGAAGCTAAAAGATGCAGAGCGGCGCTATGCCGCCCATGAGAAAGAATTATTGGCTGTCGTCCACTGCTTGCGCCTCTGGAGGCACTATCTGCTGGGAACCCCGTTCGTGGTCAAGACAGACAACACAGCTGTTAGCCATTTCATGACTCAGCCGAAGTTGAATGGTCGACAGGCCAGGTGGCAGGAACTCCTAGCTGAATTCCACTTCAACCTGGAGTACCGAAGTGGGAAGACCAATCATGTTGCTGATGCGCTCAGTCGGAGAGCTGATCTAGCATCAGTGTGCTTACTCGCCACCTTAAGGGGGAGCGAAGTAGCCACCTCCATCAAGGACCAGATACAAGATTTACTCATCAAAGACCCTGCTGCACAGTATTTGGTTGATTTGGTAGGACAAGGCAAGACTCGCCAGTTCTACATGGAAGATGGTTTTCTGAAAGTGAAAGGGAACCGACTTTATGTTCCTAAAGGAGGAGATCTACGAAGGACTCTTCTAGCGGAATGTCATGATACTCTGTGGGCCGGCCATCCCGGTGAAGAACGCACCATGGCGTTACTTCGCCGTGCATATTATTGGCCTCAAATGGCCGATGACGTTGCTCAGTATGTGAAGACTTGTCTAGTATGCCAGAAGGACAAGTCAGACCGCTTAACACAGGCGGGACTCTTGGAACCACTAGCTGTCCCAAAGAGACCTTGGGAAAGTGTTTCCCTGGATTTCATCACCGGATTGCCCAAGGTCGGAGATCTAACAACTATCTTGGTTGTGGTAGATCGGTTTTCCAAATATGCTACCTTTATTGCTGCCCCACAATATATATCAGCAGAAGATACAGCTCGACTCTTCTTCTCTCATGTCGTCAAATATTGGGGCCTACCGAAAGACATTGTTAGTGATCGTGACTCACGCTTCACTAGCAACTTTTGGACCCAACTCTTTAAGTGCCTTGGGTCGAAGCTGAATCACAGCTCAAGTTTTCATCCGCAATCTGATGGCCAGACGGAGCGGTTCAATGGTATGTTGGAGGAATATCTCCGTCACTTTGTAACCGGATCGCAGAAGAATTGGGTGAAGCTTCTGGATGCTGCTCAACTGTGTTTCAATTCACAAAAGAGCTCTAGTACAAACAAAAGCGCTTTTGAAATTGTTACCGGACAGCAACCGCTACTCCCACACACAGTCAATGCACCAAATATGTCTAAATCTCCTCGAGCTGCTAGCTTCTCTAAAGAGTGGAAGCAAAATTTGGAGATAGTGCGGAGCTATCTTGTTAAGGCTCAAAAGCGGATGAAGAGGCATGCTGATCAGAATCGTCGCTTTGTTGAATACCAAGTAGGAGACAAAGTGATGGTCAAAATTCCAAAACGTTACTTATTTGCGGGGGTCCATGACCCTCGCTTATTGCAAAAGTATATTGGACCCTTGTCCATTGAAAGGCGTATTGGGAAAGTTGCATACCGGGTGGATACCCCAGCTTGGTGGAAAATTCATCCTGTCTTCCATGTCAGCCTCCTGAAACCTTTTCGGGAAGACACGGAGGATCCTTCAAGGAGCCAGCTTACAATACCCAGTATTCGAGGGCCCAATTCAACCGGGAAAAGGCGTGTTGAAGCTATCCTTGATGATAGAGTGATTCATGCCTCAAGGAAAGATCACCAGGAGTTCTTGGTGAAATGGCAGGGCTGTGATGCAGAGGAGAACACTTGGGAGGGGGGAACAAACCTCAAAGCCTACAAGAGCCTAATTGAAGATTATCTTGCAAGTAAGGCGCCGAGGACGTCGCCAACTCAGGTGGGGGAGAATGTCATGGGCGGCTTTCCAGCCGTGCCCCATGACCCCTTGGGCGCGCCCCGTGGCGTCCTAGCAAGCCTTCCAATGCCTAGCGCCACGGACGGCCCCGTGGTCTTGGCCGCGCCAAGTGACAAGCGCGCATGTGCCTCTGTCGCCCCACCGATATCCCTCGCCAGCGCCCAACCGCAGGCAGATGCCAACAGCGCCGCGCGCGCAGACAATGCCGCGCGCGCAGACCCCGATGCCAAAGACTATGCTGCCGACAACGGACCTGTTTCCTGCCTTATAGCAAACTAAGTCTTTTTTCATTGTAAATAGAGTAGTTTTATTTCATGTAATTCCATTATGTTTCTCTAGCTTAATCAAGTCTAGTCTTGTAGCTTTGGATTATTTTTTTTAAGCATTATTAAGGGGGACCAAACAATCAAAACTTTCTAGCAAGCAAACAATTCTCTGTACTGGTGTCTCTCCCCCTCGACACCGCATTGCCTTTCTGTAATAGCTTTCATTAATGCAATCAAGCTTTCTTTCATTCTCAATTCTCATTCCTGTTCTCTCAATTTCTCTTGACATTGGTTTTCCCGTACGGCACTGACAATCTAGTCTAGCGTACGGAGGGGACCTCAGTTGGCGGACAGCAACTGCACTGACATCAGTTGCTTAGCCTTACGTCGCCCTTCCAAGGAATCTCAGGAAGGCGCCGCGTAACAGTATGCATGTTTTTTGAAGTGGAAAAGGACTAGCTTTTGCGATTTCTTATTGTCTTTATTTATATTGTCAATGCTTATAACCTTTCTTGAAGTGGAAAGGACTAACTTTTGGGATTTCTTATTGGCCACTTTATTTATATTTTCAAAGGTTATGTAACCTTTTATTGGCTGCTTGTTAGGTTCTTATGCGAGAGGAGGATGTAAATCTGGACGCTGTACGGGCTAGATGTAACCTTCTCTTCTTTTGTGTCTTTGGTTTTTGGCCCATACATCATCCCACATTCATATTACTCCTTTTGCTGGCAGTTTCAAATGTTCTCAAAAGACATTCGGAGCTAGCAGAGCGTCTTTCTAGGTATTGATTCTTAAGACTTGATTGGTATTTACATGATCTGTTAAGTTTTTCATTAAATCACACATCTTTTCTCGAATTTTTGCTACGAATGACACATAGTAAAAGTTGCAAGCAAGAGAGTCTTCCATTCTTTTTCGGTCAAAGTTTAAGAAAGGAGCTGAAGTGTACACGTAGTTGCAGGTTGGATATTTGTGATGATAGGATGGCTAGGGTTTGAATAAGTGAATTCTTTAATGGAAGAATGTGAATAGAGGATTGTAAAGGTAAGGAAGAATAAAGGAATTCGTGAAAATGGAAACGCAACTAGAAAAGTTGAAAAGAAGATTTATCAGCATCCTTAATCTACTTTATAATCATGAGAAGACTTTTTGGCACAGAAATGTTGGAGTAATAAATAGAACTTCCTGCAATTCATTGTGTCTTAGCATGTACGACTTAAAAAAACAAATTCCAATGGTTGATCAAAAGGAAATACTCTTTGATTTTCTGCACTTTTTATTAATAGAATAGTCAACGATATGAGTTGTTTTTGGTTAGCAAAACACCAAGGAATATCTTGAGTTTTAGTTTCTAAAGAATAAAATTGAAGAAAATGTTTATTGATAAGATTAAATGCGGATTCCGTCAGACATTTTTTGTCATATAGAATGCTTCCTTTTTAATGTGCGACAAAAGTAGGACTGGACAGAAAGTCTGACATGTACTTTCTTAGGGGATGGTAAATAGGGCGGGGCGGGGCGGGGCAGGTGAAGCTTTACCCTGCCACATATTTGACCTGCCCTGCCGCGTTTAACAACTTCTCTTTTTTTAACCTGCCCTGCCCTACCCCGCTTAGCCCTGCCTCGCGCTGTTTAGCTTATTTTTTTTTTTCCTTCATTTTTTAAGTTTTCATGTTCTTATTTATTTGGACGGGTCTGATTCTAATTTCGATTCGAGCAAAAGTAAAAGCATACAAAGTCAATGGAATTTAACTACCTGTAAAATCTGAAACTTGTTAAAAGAAAGGAAACTCTAATAAAGAAACAAATTATATTATTTGAGGAAACTTAAGCCTGTACTTCATAAGATGTATATTTACTTGGGAATATTTTACAAGTACTTGAAGAAGAAATTAGAGTGTGTCTGTAAAAATAAATAATAATAACCAAACCAACATAGTATCATGTTTGACTCAGTAAATGTTCATGAAAGTTTGGAGTTGGAATTGGAAACTTTTTGATGTTGCAATATTAACATTTCAAATATTTGCAAGGAGAAGAAAGGACCAAATATTTTACTAAAGAGAAATCAGATTGTCTGCTCTAGGGACTTTATTTGATGTATCAGTAAAACACATAAGCTTATTAAACTAAGTGCAAATAACAAAGTAAGAAAAGAAAAATAGAAAATAACAAACTAACAAGTTAGTGATACTTCCACCAATATGCAATCCATTTGCATGTTCCCAGTGAAAACACATGGTATTGAAAAATGAAAAAATTTCAGTTTATTTTTATCAATTTTGCAGCTAAAACCCTTGCCCTACCACCTGCCCTGCCCCATTTATAATTTTCTAAAAATGTGCTTTGACCCGCCTTGCCCTGCCCTGCCCCGTTTAAGTAATCCCCTCCCCTGCCCTGTTAAGACCCTACCCTGCCCTGCCCAACTTTTGCCATCTCTAACTTTCCCAATTAAATTTACCTTGAGCTTATGACATAATTCTCAGTATAATTTAATTAGGAGCTATTTCATCAAAAAGAATTTTATTAAGAGCTCAAACTTTTGGCTCAGATAAAGTTACATGTTTATATCTCCCGAGCATGATAGCATCTTTGCAAGCACTTAGATTACTAAGATGGAGCTGAAAAGAGTGGTGCTTTCTTTCTGTTTCCATAGTAGTTGTGTTTTCTGCATTTACATTAGTGCGAATCACCAATAACTGTGACAATTATGGTTCTCTAGGGACTCTGACAAGTCAATTTTTGAGCGTCTACAGAGGGAATTTGAAGCCGCACGTGCTTCTCAAACTCAAGGTAACTTTGGTAGAATTCTAGAGCACATCTAGTCTTGATGTTCTCTTTTCTCTTGCTCTTGGTTGTGTTCTATTTAAGTTGTGAGCACACAAATAGTACTTGAATGGTTCGTTTATCATATGGAACGTAATGTTTAGTCTAATACTTGATTTTCGCTTGTTATTTTCTGCAAGTGTTTCTTGTGCCATGTTGTTTGATATCTGATCTAAGGAGCGCACCTAATAACAGCGGTATATGGCTGCAAGTGTTTTAAAGACTGCTACTTGAAAAAAAGCGCTTCTTAAGTACTTGCTCCTTCATTTTTGATTTTATGATGTTTAAACTATGTATTTAAAGAGTGAATTTGTAAAAAGTTGTTTCAGTAGCAATTGTATCGATCACGATGGGGATAGCTTATAAGTCAGCACTGCATTTTGCTGCATGTTACTTCTTGTTCCACATATAGTGATGAGTTCTTTTCCTCGATCGGTCCTGTTTGATCCTCAGTTATCCTTGAAATGTACTTGATCTAGTCTGTACAATATGTAACTCCTGTCTCATTTTGATTCTTTTGCAGAACTTAGCTTAGAAGGCGAGCAATGGAATGATGGCTTATTAGCAACAATAAGAGAGCGGGTATGTACAGTTAAATTATGTGATCCAGAGTGTCGGTTCTTCTCCAAGCTTGTTTATTCCTTAAGATATTTCTCTTTCCAACCAAGCAATCAGTAATCTTTCCTTTTTTGTCATCATATTAGAGGATGCCGGATTCAGACAGCTACATGTTTTAGCTTACTCTACTACTTTTCTGCTCCCGTTCTCAGATTCTATCACATAATTTTCTTGCATGGTTCAATCAATCTTAGGTACATATGGAGGCAGAGAGAAAGGCCATGCAGATGCCAGGGGACACAACCCAGTTGCCAAATCCTTTTCATGAAAAGATTACGTACAAAGTTGGGAATAAGGTATGTTGTGCCTGGTAGCTACAATTTATCATGGCTTATAGGAAAAATTATTTGTGAAAGATCCTTTAAGATCTTTAAGTTATGTGTTCTGATTTCTGGATTTCAAACCATTTTCTTGTAGTGTCTAATTCATTTGTTGATCTACTCTTCAGATTTCTTTCTTATAAAAAAAATTGTCGATCTACTCTTATTATTTGAGTAGTTTTGTGCTTTCTTTTCTTACTGCATCTTGGCTTTCCACATGTAGTTTAGTTTGGCTGGGTCTTTATTGTTTGCTGTGTTTACTATCAGGACAAGTTGGCAGTGCTGGAGGGGCTTGGAATTGTGAGGGATGTATACCTGACCTTTTTTTTTTAAATCCTATTTTTCTGTGCAGTTTATTTGTTGCTTAGATGGAGCAAGGATTGGCATACAATATGAGACTTCATTTGCAGGTACATCACGTGCTATTGTCTAGTGGTGGCTACAATTTTCCAGTTGGGAACATTCCAATACATATCTTGATATACCTGTACAAATTTCCCAAATGAAGTTTATTCTGTTGTAGGTGGGTTCAAAATTTGATTCTTCATCTAGATTACTAGTGAATGATGTCAATTTATCTAATTTACAGGCGAATCTTGTGACCTATACCACTGTGTGCTTGAAAGCAAGTCATTTCTTGAGAAGATGACTGTTCTGGAACATACAGTTCCTTTTTTCTTGCCAATACGTGAAGCTGAAAATGAGTTTCTCTCGTCAAATGCAATAGTATGGTCACTGCATCATTTGTGTTAGATCCTATTCTAACATGGTCATTGCTTCATTTGTATTAGATCCTAACTTTTTCCTGTATAGTACTGACTGGATACTTCTGAACTTGCATTCATGATTTCTTCAGAAATTTATTGACCATGTCGGAGATCTCTTGCAAGCCTATGTAGATAGAAGGGAACAGGTATGCCCTAACTTAGAGATAATGAATTACCAGAGTTCTTCCTTTTTGTTTGGGTGAACGATATCACTCAGCAGTTTCTTGCTCAGTCATGGCCTTAAATCACACACTTAATCTCCTTTCCCACTTTGCATTGGAGACTGTCTCCGAAGTCGTTAATCATTTGCTAGTTTCACAGAAGATTTGGTGGAATAATTAGGACAAAGTAGAGGCGATAGTTGAATTAAAGAGGTGGAATCACCATTGGAGTTGGACATTGGATGATGAAGAAAGGAACCTACAGATGCAAATACAGAGGATTTCAGCTTAACATTGTACTCCCTCCGTTTCAAAAAGATTGGCACTATTACTATTTGGGAAGTCTACGGTTGTTTTTTGACCACGTTTTTCTTAAATATTTTATAAATATTTTCAATTATGAATTATTATGACTTATAATATTTTTTATGTAGTTTCTGAAAGTATAAATTTTATTTAAAAAACTTGAAGAATCTATGTCCTAATTCACAGTCAAAGCTAAGGGCTTTGACCCTCGTACTCCGAACTACGCCATTCTTTTTGAAACGGAGGGAGTAATAAAGATAAAAATCTGAAACAGAAGATATCAATGGGAAAGCAGAGTAGAATGAGGCTTTTGGAATGTAGGGTATTTTATAATTCAGTACTTCAAAATAGAAAATCAACAATCTTTTTAGTATTCGAATGAAAATGATTTTGAGGGGGATGGATCTACTGTATGATGGATAACATACAGAGTATCCAGCTTTTGTAGTTCTTTAATAGGTTTTTCTTCAGTGCCGTTTAGGTACAAAGCTATTTTACCTCTCAAAAATATTTTTCATTGGCATGTTTGTATTGGTAAAATGCAACTTGTTCTTTTGCAGGTTCGGCTTATTAAAGAGCTGTATGGAAATCAAATCGGTGAACTCTATCATAGTCTTCCATACCATATGATCGAGTTTGTGCTTGAAGATTTTGATTCGTATGCTTTTCTTCCTTTCTGTTATTGTATCTTCCGTTTCACTATCCTTCATGAGAGGTTGGCTTTGTAGGTTTTATTCTCTTTTTTCCAACTTGGATCTTCCTTTTGTCATGGGTGGTCTTGTGAAGTACTGGACAGAAGCATTAAGTGAACCGGACTATGTTATTTAGGCTGCAGATGTAGGAATAAAGTTAGCTTTCTAATATCACTACTCAAAGAAACTAACAATACCGTGAACTATGAAGCGGCTAACTTGTATGGTATAACAATTGTGGTGCACAACTTGATTTAGCTTTGACTGGTGATAAAAGGTTTCAATTGTATCTCCCTATGATGCTCTCAGCCTATAACATAGCCTCACCCCGCTCTCCTGTTCGTGATATGTAGCGAATTTCTTCATTTTCTGGTTGGATCTTGTGTATACATGACTTGCCTTTGCGTGTGTCTAACTAACTACATTTTTGGATTGAGTGTTTCATTCAGATCTCATTATCTGTATGTATGCCAAAAGCGAATGTTTGATCTATAATCTTGGTTACTGAACAGACTGCAACTTATGGTTTAACCTGCAAACTCCAATTCTTACCAACATTTGGTTTCTTCTTGCAGGAAGGTGACAGTTAGTCTGAGATATGCTGATCTGATCTCTACACTTCCCTCTGGGGTTAGTGTCTTGGCATGGCCTATGCACCAATCCAAGAGATCCTCCGATACAATTCCCTCGAGTCAGAAAGGAAATGGAGTAGGAAGTCACCCTATCCCAGCACTTTTAACATACGCAGAGGATGCACTCCGGACCATGAGTCTGCCAGAAGGTTTTGCTTCTTTATCTGAATTCCCCCTGTTTACTTTACGTATTATTTGTTTGTCCAATGCATATTCTGTGTTAACCTTTAGGAAGAATTCTTAATATATTTCCTTTACATGGTAATGTAAAGGCTGAGTCACAAGAAGGCTTCTGGTGACTACATCTGCCTGTATGCTTTCTAGCTCTGGATAGATCAAGTTTAATTAATAAAGAATTACTGAACTGAGGTTAAACCCCTTATCTTATTGCCGAAGAGATGCATAGGATATTAAAATAGAGATTGAACCGATCCATGAGGTGGCAAGGCAACAATTATAAAGCTTTACTTTATATCAGAAATAGACTTAAAGTGGAGATGCAAAACTTTTTGCCTTCTTACTATTTGGAGAGCTGAAGACAATCTTCTTTAACCTCAGTTTTCAGGTTCTTTTTTCTGAAAAGTTATTCTATGAATCACTTTTTTTTCTTTTTCTTTTTGGGTCAAGGGTGGCGAAAGCAGTTAACGAAGTACGGCATTGATAAAATATGGAAAAGAGTGTCTTACCTTCTTCTCGAAAAAAAAGTATAGAGTAGAGTGAGAGTAAAGAACTCCCCAAGCTTCTTTGGATGTTGATTTACATTTAAAGTTGATTTTATGTATCGATTTGGACAAATTAGCAGCTGACACCTTGCTTCTTGCAGCATATGCAGAAATCGTGTTGAATCTTCCTCAAGCTCTGCAGGACATGTTTGAGCACACAAGCTCTACATAGTTGTATTTATTCATGGCCTGGAGTAGCAGCTGCTTCATCGCATTCTCTGTAGTGAATGCTGTGGTTGTTAACTGTATATTTTTACTTTATTTTTGATACTTGTATATTCTGAAAATCCAGTCTAGTGATTGTCTTCTTCCCTTAATATTGACTCTTTTACTTAGTTCAACAATTTGCCTTTGATATGTATTATATCCTTCATGTTTTGGGGAAGAAATGGGAGAGAATTTACAATTCACACATTGTGGGAAAACACATTTTGCTTTCCTTCCCTAACCCCACTCCCTTTCCTGCAAATGACAGTGCACCAGGTGAAGATAATATCAAGTTCTCTGCCTTATGATCTGCGCGAAAAGCTGCTATGGGAAACAGTTCGATTCTGAACTTGAGCTGCACTGCCGCATTCCGGTTGCACTTTGCTAAAGATGATAACCTACAAGTTTGATTGTTGAGCAACAGATGGTACTGACATAGGAGTTGTTTGCCTCAATTAACAAATTTATAATCCCATCCACCCCCCCCCCCTTCCAAACCCCAGTACCTTTATGCATCTGGTATCATTGATCCGACTAAATAATCTGCTTCACATAGGGCCCAGTGAAAGGGAAGCATTCCCAAAGAGTTTCTCCATATTCAGAGCTCGGACTTGAGTCCTACAGTAAAAAAAAAAAAAAAAAAAGGAGGGTGGGGGCGGGGGGATCTCAATTATTCAACCACACTCAGTGGTATTTATAAGGGGTTGTTCGAAGCATTCCCTATGAAATATGCCACAAAAGAGCAGAATTAAACTTGAGGAAATATTTTATACTTGTTACATATTTGAGGCTATCCACATGTGCATAACTATTCCCTCAAAACTCTCTAGTTTGGGTGAAGAAGGTGCCTGGTTAAGGGTTGATTTTGGATAGAACACTCTTGTGGGAGATCCAACAAGTTTTAGCTCAATTTGAAGAAGCATATAACAAACCAAGTGGTCACTGTCGAGCAGCAACAACCTTTATATTAGCTTCAACTAAGAGAAAAATATTCAGCATTTTCATTTCACCAGCAGTTGGAATATGAAAGCATTAAATACACACGGATCATACCGGGCAAGAATATTTCCTAAATAAAAGGTAATATTTCACAAACATACATGGTCCAGTAATACCATAGTTTTAGTCAATCATTTTGCTGCTTACAGTAGAGGTTGCAGCAGCTAGGAGAATAGTCCTTTTTCACATAAGCAATCACAGAAATAATGTGTGGCATTCAACACTCAGCCACAGGAAAAGCAGATCCAATGTTATCTCCCAAACGATAGCATTTAATATTAACAGGATATGGACCAATCTCAACATGGTTCTCTTCCCCTCCAACAAAGAAGCATAGAGTGTAGATAGCAACTTCAAATTCAGGGCTAACTCCAATCAAACTACTTGACACAGATTTTAGGACGCCGTTCCATTCAAACTGTATGGTCAGTAACTGAGTCTCTGAGTCGGGCTGCATTAGAAAGAAGGCAAAAGAGTTAACATGCTGAATGAATACAAATAGATACAGGAAAAACAAAAGTAGATATACTATATTTAGAACCCCTAGACTTCAGCCTCTAAGACCCAAATTAATAGTTGTATGACTTACAATCTCTCCGCGCCTTCGGGGGAAGATGTATCCTTGATAGTCAACACTGCCCTTAGCTTCCTCTAAATAGAACTGCAAACAACATAATGTATAAGAAGAATATATAAGCTCGCTAATTTCCCTTCTATAAGTCAGAAATTCTGCACTCACAATGCAGTTTATGGTGAAAAGCACATATACTAAGGAAAATTGGTAGAAGTTATGAACTCTATTGAACGGTGATTAGGCGAGTTGTTGTCCTGAATAAATTTGAAAATGCGCATTCTCTTTTGCAATGTCAGAATTAATTTTTTAGTGTAGGGGAAGAGTAATGTCATATATATACAAAATAAAATCCAGCTACTGAAGAGTGCAAAAGGTACTCATTTGGGTATGGCTCTTCAATTCTGCATTTTGTATTCAGATTCAGCGTGAAGGGGAGCCTTGGCGTAACTGGTAAAGTTGCTGCCATGTGACCAGGAGGTCACGGGTTTGAGCCATCGAAACAACCTCTTGCAGAAATGCAGGGTAAGGCTGCGTAGACCCTTATGGTCCGGTCCTTTCTCGAACCTCGCGCATAGCGGGAACTTAGTGCACCAGGCGCCCCTTTTATTCAGCAGTTTTAATCTATTTTGTCTAACTCCAAGATGACAAAGCTATATTCTTGAGGATCTTAATAGCTCTCTTTCACTCTGAAAGCTAAAAATGTTTTCCAGAAACTAATTCTAATCTTACTCAAGAACCAAAACTTGCCAATATAAGTCAGCAAACAGATAAAGCTGCTTGCTAATTTCAACTACTATTAGTTGGAGTTAATGAGAAATGCATAATCAATCAATTCCAACTATTTGTCCCTTTGCATCTAAAAGTCTTGTATATACTAGAGTATAAATGTAAATGCATCAAGTAGAAGAAAAGAATGAAGTGCACCTGAAGCCAGTTGTGAAATCCAGAAACTGATTTTTCCCCGTGCTCCTTTATCTCTCCAACAAAAACATGTTCAAAAGCTGAAGAGCTAGCAGATGTACCACCTCGACTATAAAGGTCGAACCAGAGATGAGTCATCATTCTCTTAAACTCTTCATAATCACCAGAAACTACGCGTTTCAATGATAGATACTTGTGCAGATATTTTATTGGCGCAGTTCTACTGATCTCTTCTATGAATGCTGTTTGTTCTTGCTTCTCTTGAGGTGTTACATTCTCCTTACAACCCTGGTGCGGATTATAATTATCTAAAAGGGAACAGAAACGAGAATAAGTAGGCTTGTTAAATACATCGTCACTCAACCAGGAAAATAAACATCCTTCGGCCATATCTTCCTTTTGGTAAACCTTCTTTCCTTCACCGCAATCAATCTGGTAATCCTTTCCTGGAACTAAGCGGTTAAGATCAAGTTCCCAAAGCTTGTTGCATGCTCTCGATAAATCTGAAAGCTCTTCTTCGGAGGGTTCCATGCCAACTCCATATTCAACCTCATTTGAATATTCTTGCTCATCAACAGGCTTTTTGTAATTGTCCCAATAATCCATTTTAACCTGTTGCAGCATTTCAACCATTTCCATATGATGACAAGCGTAAATTTTAAATGCACAACTGAAAAGCTTGAAGAATTGACAAGTTGCTCTATCTGTTATTTTTCATCTGAGAGAAGTATATTTAGTTTCCCCTTGCTCTTTTGGGTGTATATACGGAGCAATATAGTTTTTTTCTCAGGGTAAGGTCTGCATACACACTACCCCGACCCCACTGGTGGGATTTCACTGAGTTTTTTGTTGTTGCTGTTGTTGTATATGGAGTAATATAGTTTTCCTACACATCTTTTACTTAGTAACAAGAAAACATAGCTTGTATTGTGGAAAGACATCTACTCCTTGTCTGTGTTTTAGACAGTAAAACTAGTTCACTAAGTTGTGAAATAATAACCTTTTGATGCCGTTTAGTAGGCTTTTTCTGGACCGTCTCCCAGCCGTCATTGTTTCCCTCGTCCTCCTGCAGGAATACCAGTAAAACATGAGGATACCTTCATGAGGAAGATCAAAATAGATATGATACTTGAGCAAGGCCAACCTTTTGATTGAAAGTATCCTGCCTCTCATCGTCATTTCTTTCGTACCCCTGAGGTGAAGCCTGCATGTTTTGAGATGGCTGAGAACCGTGACCATTCAAACAGAAAACATGCTACTTCACACTGACTACATAAGTATTTCACACCTGTGATATGATTATACTTATCTCTTCAATCCACTTGAGATCCTATACAAGACATGTCCTTTTATTTTTAAAAAAATTAATATGAAATAATTAAGGTCAAATTTTGTGGCCCTCCAACCAAGTTAATTGGTTAAAAACTTGCACCACATGCTGATGCAGTACCAATCCAACAGTTTTTTCTTATCAATTGGTGTTTACATTCTTGTTCTCTCAAATCGCGTAAATCAACTGTACAAGCAGCCCTGCACCTTCTTTGCACAAACAATAGTAGGAAAACAATCCCTGACCACTCCACCAAACACGTTCTTTGTATTAACTAATGCTACAGCAACAACAACAACTGTGTCTCGATCTCAAACTAGTTGGAAAAAACTATACGAGTCCTCTATATCTAATCCACTCTATTTGGTCCTTCTCGTTCCACTACATTTGGGTTAATTCATAAAGCAAGAACATCCAATCACACAACAGAAACAGACTCTATCGACAGATCAATGCCAAGTTAATCATCAATGCTGTAAAGATTCAAAATTTATTAATGAACTATATTTTAACCACAAAAACTACTCTAAAAGCAGGATTTTTTTTTTAAATAAGCACAAAATTCAAGACTTGGGTGTCTCATATTCATGAATTTTACACTACAGAATCACAAATACACTGTTAAAAATAACAAAATCAACCAAAAAAGAATACTTGTATGCACCTTTTGGGGCATCATGTGAGGCCTTGATTCACTTGATTTCCACTCCTCATTTCTCCCATATCTCCCCTCCTGCCAAAAATTCAAAATTAATAATTAAAAAAAATCAAAACTTTAATTCAAAAGTTAACAATAACTTATTTAATTAATTTAAAGTCAGACAGATCAAGAAAAACCAAATTAAAAACCTCTCTATTATATCCATGTTTACGATCGCTGCTAATCCCTTCATCTTCTTGATCCCCTGACACCACCTGCACATATTAGCATACTCCATTAGCACAGATTAAAAAAGGGAAGTTTTTTAAAGTGGCAGTGACGAGTGCTAACCTGCGCCCAAGTAGATCTTGACCGTTCATCACGATCACCAGATTGATTGTTCCTATCATCATTTTCATCATTGCCCAAAGCCACATTCAACAACCCCTTTACTAATCCTTCCATTGATGATCAAATCAACAACTATTCTTTTCCTCCTGTTTTTGGGAGATTGTCTTGAGAGAAATTGGTAGTGTGATCGGATTGTGTTTAATAATAGCAGTTGAATGAAGTTGGGATAGGCGGGTAATGGCATTTATGTGAATATTTTGAAGTTTGAGGTTTTTTTGACAATGTTTTGCCGACAGTAGGGACTTAAATGACTTAATGGAGAAAGTTGTTTGACTTCAAACTTAAGAAAGTCAAGAATATCTCAATACACAAATAAAAGCCAGCCATTTGTCATGTTTGATTTGGTTGATAATATAAGAAATATATTTAGCAATATCTCAATATTTATTTTAGCTTATTATATATATTACATAGAGAGATCATGGAAGCGGAAAAGGAAAGTGACAATGTGAATTAAACTTACGCGTAAAAACAAATTCATTGATAGTAGTTTGGCACAAAATAAATTAAATCATTTAGAAGTTAAGAGATAATTTGGACTATCTAAATTGCTCAAATTGACTCATAAGATAACTTTGTTAAAATACATAAATGTTGGTCTGGTTCGTGTTCATTCACTCTCTCTGTGAGAAAAAAAAGGTATTTATATGAATGGATAATTATTTAATTAAGAAAATAGTTAACAAATAAAAAAAATGAGTTTGAGTTTAGCGAGTTTAGCGGATGGGTTATAATACATTGTTTAGTACAAATTTTGGAAAAAAATAGGTCGTGATATGTTGTCCTGTCATAAATTCTATCCATATATATTCTAATCGTCAAGTTATACTATACCCGATTGCGTCTACACAAGAAAAAGCTGCCACTCGTTGGTTATTAGCGGCGTCTCAAAAATGTCCGGGTTAACTCAACCCATTTCGATGTATCCAAATTTCATACAAGCGTCAATTTGTGGTGACATATGATTTTCTCAAATTAGTAGGAAGCTTGAAGTTTGGATCTTTCCAAAGGAGAGTTGTGTTCATTATGCAATTGCAGTGTTTGAATGTAAAAAATCATATAAAAAATCATCAATAGGGGAAGATTCTTGCAAAGTTGTAAAGCGAATATGCGATACTACGGGCTAGCCACTTTTCAGACTAGCAATCGAAAAATAGCCAACATTTGTAAAGTTATTGAAAAATAGTCAATGTTTTGCTGAAACACATAAAGTTCCAGCATAATATGCAGGATTATGGAGATCATGCGTGTAAACTTCCAACATATTATGTTGGAACTCCAGCACACGTAAAGTTCCAGCATAATATGCGGGATTATGGAGCTCCTGCATATAAACTTCACGCATATTTTATGTTGGAACTCCAACACATTATGCTAGAAACTCATATGTAAAAAATTCAAACCCCAGCATATTATGCTGGAATATTTCCGGATCTTTAAGAGTGTTTTTGTTCAAATTTTATTTTTACATGAAAAAATAGCTAAATTTCCATTACTTTTGAATCGGTGACTATTTTTCAATTACCAGTTCTACATCTGGCTATTTATGATTTTTTTTCTCAATTTATTAAGGTTAAGAAAGTTATAATAAAATTTTGACAAAATTGTACAATATATTGTGGAACATATCACTGTGCCAAAAAAAGAAAGAATTATCTGGTCGACATTTCAATCTGTTTTCCTATTGATTCCACCTTTAACAGGAAGGTTTGGAAAAAGAAAACGCGTGACAAAGTTCATTAAAGACAAAAAATTGACTAATTTGCAAACTCAAACATGTTACTTGAGAAATGATATTGTTTTACAATCCAGTGATGTGGACACTTAAAGAAAATTAGGGCATGTTCAGAATTCTCTTGCCTAAACTTAAGACGTTTGAATGCAATCACAAAATACTGATAGGAAGAACTATAGCCATTTTTATTTTCATATTAACCAAAAAACAGAGAGTACCCAATAAACTTATACAATAAAGGAAAGCTTACACAAATGTCCCAAATAAATTTCAGCTTACCAACCTCTAGCCATTAATCATAGACTTACCAAAACTAACCAACAAAAATTGAAAAACCAAATAATAGAGTTCTTTCTCTCAAAGAATCACATGCAAAAATCACCTTCCATATTTTTAAGCATGATTAACAACACTAGATACAAGACGGAAAAGAAATTTTATAGATGAGGTAGTAAATAAGGTGATGAAATACAAAAAATATATACAATATTCCAAAAATCTAAACAAAAAAAGGAACTTTTCCAATGGGTATAGTTGAAATTCATTGAAAATATATAGATAAGCCAATATACAAAATTTGAGGAAGATTGGAGGTGGTTTGGACTGATTTTGTATCAAATTTCTTAATTAAATCGAGTTCAAAAAAGTCTGTTGCGACACATGTATCAAACATGTATCTCACACACAGGTATACATGGATATACATGTGATACACAATAGATATAAATATGATACATATGTGATACACAAATAATACACAGAGTGATACACATCATTTTTTTTCATATTCAATTTTTACCGAATTTTTAATTCAAACCACCTCAAAACTTCACCAAATCATTCCAAAGCTGAGATTCAAGATCCTTAAGTTGTGCCCAATCTATTCTAATAACACCCACTCAAAACAACGCAGAAAAATGATATTTTTTTGATATAGATAGCTAATTGGCTAATTTAGTAATATTTTATCAATTGGCCAATTTTTGTAATGACTACCTATAAATGGACATAGCTAGTAATTTCCCTACAATAAATTTCAACTCATTACATTGTAATCCGAATTATAACTTTATTGACTCTCAGGCTCTCCGTTGGGACACTCAAAGTCATAAAACTAAGTGAAGGTAAAATTTTAAAATATAATAATTACCGAGATTGAATATCTAGATTAGGGTATGCAAATAAGTGATGCTAACTTTGCCAAACTAGGATGTGTTAGTAATGTTGGTATTAGTTATGATCACATTAATTATGCGGGCAATAGTTATGCTGACATATTTTTTATCCATAATTTGGTTTAATATATTACAGTATTGCACAATTTCTAAAAGAATTATTTGTTTACAAAAATACCATCATAACTAGTCCATCATTGTTTTTAAAAAAGAAACATATGTTGGAAAATGTCTTTATATGAAAAAGCAGGGGCGGCTCAACGAAATTGGTTGCTTAAAGCTGAACATTAAGAAGAGGCCCAAAATTTATTTAATAAAATTTTATATATTTATGATTTCTTTTCTTTCTTGTTATTAATAGTTTTATGGACCGTCTTGTACGTATTTTGGCCCTTCACTCGGTTACCTGCTAGCTTCCACCATCGAAGATATCTAGTAACTTTACTCACATTGGTTTCAATTTTTTTTATAAAAAATATATGCAGTAAAAAAAAATATTTTTATAAGTTCCAAGCATCTAATGATCATAATTTTGTACTACTAAAGTATATTTTTAAAATAATTTTATACATTTGAAAGAGTTCAAGTTTATTTGAATTAAAAAAAGAAAGACTTGATCTACTTTTTATAAGAAATAATTTACTTTAAAAGATATTACAAAAGATTTGTTTTGTCTTTTTTTTTTATTATCAATGTCATCATCAAACTGCTATTTTGCCATATTGTATGTTTATCATGAAATTCAAGTATTTAACTAAATAACCTCTAACTACTATATCCAAAAAGAAAATGCATAAATCTAGTGTCTTTTTTAATAATTTTTTTTTAATAATATAAAATTAACTAATAATGAAAAATTGAGGCTTTCAATTAGGGTGGGGGGAGGGGGGGGGGGGTGCTAAAGCAATTGCTTTAGCTGCCTCCCCCTTGGGCCGGCACCGTGAAAAAGATTTAAAAATATTTACTTGATTTATCTACCTATATTGTAGTATATAGAATTGAATATTTATTTATAAAAAAGAAACTATACTAAGTATTTATTTATCTACTAGGGATATAATCTTATATCTCACTTTCTTGAATTATTAGGCAAATGAAGTTTGAATTAAAAAAACAAAAGGAAAATGAATTGATTACAAATGCATTTCAGTACGTAGTAGTAGAATACAAATTTATAAATTTACAATGAAATTGACGGAGTGTAGATATAAATAGCGGGAGTAATTTCAGTTCAAACTTTACATCAAATTTGCGTTAATATAATAGCATATTTAATCAAGCATAAATTTTGAAGGTCAATTTTTTCTTAAACTAAATTAATGCATGCATTACAACCCATTATATTGTTAGTAGGCCTAATACATACACAGACCCTGGAACTTGGCCCGAAATTTCATTTTGGCACCTTATCTCCAGCATGTTCCTATTGAACACCTTATGTTATGCTCAAACTATGTCATTTAAACCCTCATGACTTGCTAACAAAATACCAAATAGGATGTATAACTAATACTAAGATAATACCAAATAGGATGTATAACTAATGCATATGTTCAAAAAGCGTACCAAATAAAGTAGAGAAATTTTTATAAAGCACTATCTTTTAGTAGTAATTAGTCATCTATAGATACCATTTGCTATATTACGGATTATAAATATCTTTTCTGTGGTTATAAGATGTATTTGATGTATTTAAGCTATTGTATTCATAAATACAGTAGCAAGAATATGCGTTAATCATTGAAGTCCAGCTAATCAGTTGTTGTATTCTAGTGTATTCGACTGTATTCATGGAGTGAAACATGGGATTATAGCTGGACAGATTATTGTATTCTTATTGTATTCGACTGTATTCACGGCGTGAAATAGGGGATTACACTGTTTTTAAAACGAAAAGTGAATCAATTAACATAATAAACTCCTAATATAACTCAACAAACTCAATTACAACATACAAATCTTGTATTTTCAGCTATAAAAAAGATCCTCAACCGAAAAATACCCTAAAACATAGCAATCTTCAGAGAAATTATATAATACATCTGAATACATAAATTATATTAATTAAAAAAATACATGAATACATTCATGGCATATAGCGAGACATTGAATACGATGAAATACATAGAATACAGCGGGATACATTGAAATACAATGAAAAAAAGGCAGTGAATACAATGAAATACATTGAATTACAATGAAAAAAAGACAATGAATATAATGAAATACATGAAAATACATTGAAATATATTAACAGAAAATAAGTTGCTCAGCCCCAAACTCCGTCGTCTTTGTTCAAGAACAAACTCTAATTTCCGGCGAATCCGCCGTAGCAACGTTTGAAGATACAACACGCAACACCTTTGAGATTTGAAGGTACAACACGTGCCTTCTTATTTTCATTACCTGCTTTTAGTGATTTGGTTAGGGATTTGCTTTGCTTTTAGTGACCTTAACAGAGAAATCTCGTTTCTTGATCTCCTAAAATAACTCATAGCTACCAAATCCACCATCATTGTCCCAATTGCCGCAACCATTGCTATAAACCCTGCAAAAGGGAAATCACCCCACGGTTTTTCAGGAAGGCAAGGGCTAGACAAGCTCTCGAATGCATCGGGCAATATGTGAACGAAACCCGTGGCGAGAATTGATGAGAGAAATCGCAATTCAAATATTCGGTGCAAGAATTGATCGGAATGCAAAGAAAATAGTGTGGGTGAGAGGAATTTTGAGATTGAGCATCGTGTTTTCAGAGAATGGGAGAAGAGAATGAGATGTATCAAAGTAGAGAGAGAAAGAAAATAATGTAACTGAATAGCGTATTTAGTGGCTTAAGGCTAGGAGGTAACCAAAATTAAATATTTTGCTATAAACCTTAAAATGTATCTATAGAATATAATTTTTTTAAATGGTATTTATTTAAAATAAATAAGGTGTTAACCTTTACTATATGAAGTAAAAATTCCAATAAAGTATTATTAATACTACACAAAGCTAATGCATGCATTATTTTATCTAAAAATAGAGGCTTCAGAAGTACATATCTTTTCAACGCCAATATTCTCGACATCGTTATGGATGTATTTGAAAATATTCTCGACAAAGGTGTCAAATGATCAGAGACCCTCCACTGTGTTTAGCTATTGACATTTGTGTAATTCTTTCATGGTATTAAGAATAAAGATTATTAAAATGCAGAGACTTCTTTTTGGGTTATTGAGTACCTTTACTTGTCTGAAGCCTATTCGATAAATCGGAAGTAGACTTGAAAGATCTGTAGCTCAGAGATTTGCTGCCTTTTTTTAGCGTAAGATCTCTCTTATGCTTTCAGTCTAATTGTTACGAAAGCTGAATATCTCCATTCCAAAACGTTAACATAAGTCCTGAGGCAAACTTCCGGCAAAAATACTCTTGCCTTTTCCAATATTTCAGAATGTATTACGGCTCTATCTATTCATAAAATAAAGAAATTCCAACATTTAGTAATGCTAACGCATGTATAAACGAGGTACACATACGGCAAAACAAATACCTTACATAATATAGATTCCTTTTAGCCATTATAAATTTCAATAAACATACGAAACAATGAAAAATGAGGACCACAACATAGATAACCATAAGCTTCTAAGGAGCTTTTGAATGCTCGAAATGATCATTTCCAAAATTGTGGAAAGCAGCCTCTTAGGAAGATCCGTAATATATCATTGTGATCCCAAGGGTACAATTATGTACATGAATACACAGTTCTGACTCTACAAACTACTCAAGACAACTTTTCAATTAAGATGGATACAATTATGATGGAAGCAGTGCCACAAACCAGCGTTTCTCCAAAAGGGAAAGCAAAATCAAGAAAGCTGCTTTGTTTATTGGGTTAGTACCTGGAATATAATCGAACTTCCTAGAGCTCAATGTGAAGCTGTGGGTCATCGATAACTCTCATTGGCTTCCAATCCGATTCTTCTCTGGGCTGCCTGAGAGCAACAAAATGAAGTGCATCACTGCGCACCTGGTAGATATGACATGCCCAGGGATATGAATCTGGCGCTGTCCAGATCTTTTGTTCTTCAAATACTGTCTCCTCGGCCAATGTTTCTGCGACACAGTATGCAGCATTTGGTTCCGGCTCAGCAAAATCAGGTACAGCAACACATCCCGGAGATACAAAGCCCTCAGGAGCACGAGGATGCCAAATTGATACGGGATTGGTGTAGTCATCTGAGCAGTTCCTCCACACCAGGTCATAACCGACTGGGAGGGCGAACAACTTGTCAGAATAACGGTATACAGCTGAAACATTAGGAGGATGACAACCAACACGAGTAATATCCCCAATTGAGATGTACCCATCGGGTAAACAAGAAGGGCGCCAAATACTACAGATTCCACCATCTTCTGAAACATTCTTCCGGCACAATGTACAACGACCTTTCAACTCTCGTTCACTGCTCCATACCTTGGAAAATGTGATAGCATGTTGAACAAATTTTCTTCTATCAGAGACAGCACCCCAGGAAGCCAGCTCCCTTGATTCAATTATGGCCTTTTTCTGGCTAAACGAATCTCTTCCATCATTATCATTTGAAGCAAAGGATACATGCCTCTGGCTTGAAGGAACCTTCAGCTGCAGACATGCCACGTCAGTTTGGTGTGCTTTCCATATTTTACGCACAACCGAACAGATTCTTACAGCTTGAGGCACCTCAGTTTCTTCTTCAGTGTTGCACTTTATTACACGGACAAACTTCTGAGACCTTCGGAATTTTTTGATATGGATGATCAAGTGAGAAGGTCTAGGGTAGCCAGCTTTTGCTAATTCAAGTGCCATGAGTTCTTCCCAAGGTACATCCCACATGATTTTACAGGGCTTCTTGTCCATCTTATCAGCAGACACACACTGGAGGAGCATTACACGTTTATTAGTCACTAAAACAATCCGCTGATAGGGAACCATAAAGTGATTTTCATAATAATCAGACAAGGCAAATTTAGAAGGCTCTTTAAAAAGTTCAGTGCAACCGAAATGTCGGCTTTCTTCAGCAAGGTGTAGTATCACTTGACCTAGTGCTTCTCGCTCGCTGTAATCTCTAAGTATATTGTCTGCATGAATAGCACGGGGATTTCTTATCCTATGGAAGGTGGTCTTGTTACTAAGAATTTCTATGCAACGAGAACAACTTGCACCAATCCCATCGACAGTCAATGAAAAGAAGTCCAATGCTCCACTCACTGGTTGAGCAACGAATCCCACAACAGCTCGTCCAAGCCCATGGGCAAAGCCAAGAAGGCCATCTTGTCTAGCACTCTCCACAGGCCTTGTCACTACCCCAGAAACTCCAAATGCAACACCTTGTGCTAGGGCTTCAGTCCCTTGCCTGATCCCTTCACCAACTCCGGTTATTCTTCTTGACCATACCTGCTTTGAACGCAGCTGCAAAAACTGTCCATCTGTTGATAGTTGAGCAAAGCCTTTGCTGAGAGAGGCTAAAGTTGAACTTGTCATACCCAATACATCCACTGAAAATATTAAGTGCAGAGGGTTATGAATTAAATCTCTCCAAATACGATTTCCTACTGCAGAAATGACAGAGCTTTTTCTCATAAATCTGTCTCTGCGGATCACTTTCCTTAAATGGATCTGTATTTTAAAGGCATTTCCAACAGCCGACAGCACTGGGCCCCAAACGCCTAGAACCCCATCTGGTCGCTGAGCAGGTGCACTCTCCAATGAAACCTTCAGCCTTAGTTCAGATATATCAATCAAGTCTACACGTATTTCAGGATCAACCTGGCTGACACTAGAACTGTCTGGTAGGCGATCTAGTTGAAGATTGTTGTAGAAATCTACAAAAGCCCAAATTATTGGCTCATGAATGTTAAGCCTCCAGCATTTATCTGTTACCCTTACATAAACATAAGGGTATACCTGGACACCATCAATGTTCTCATTGCGCACTGTAAAGGTCATCTTGAAGACTGGATGATGCACATCAATGTTTTGTTCAGGTGCCAGCAGTACAGGCATCAATGTGAGAGGCAGTTGATTGTCAAGCTGCAAGAACCCCAATATAAGCTTAAACCTGCTTGTGGTTCCACCATCATATCCCGTAGAATAGGATATGAAGACTCTGTCCAGATACAAATAGGATAGCTCTCTGGGTCTATGGTCCACAAAAGAAACCCCAATAGCACCCAACTCAACTGTAATTTCTAGAGGAGATCCATTCTCCTGCATCTGGTTCTGTATGTGAGAACTGCCAAGATTTCCAACTTCTGCAAGAGACATGTTCCCTTCTTTTGAAATTAATAATGCTGCTCCCTCGTCAATAAACCTAGCAACCCTGACATCAGCCATATCTATAACATGGAAAAGCAAGCCTGATCCATCACATTCAGAACAGAACCCTGACTTCTCCAAATCAAATTTCCAGACCATAGAGCTATCGCCACTATAAATCTCAGCATCAATAAGTTTTTGGCCATAGGGATTCTCCCATGAAAAGTTTGTGGTTGAAAGAGGCAGTAGCTGGATCCATGCATCATTGCCAAATCCAGATTGATGAAGTCTAATGACCATCCTCCTCGTCCTGTTCTCAATCCTATCAAGCATATATAGCAGATTAACCAGATAGAATTGGAGTTAATCAGAAGCTTGAAGTAGCAGAGCCTGCGACCGTAACTAAAGCAAGGTTAATTAGGTACCTAATTGGACCCCTTGTTGATCCAAGGCGGAAAACAACTATGAAACGTGACCCCTCCTCAAAGCCACGAATTTCCATCTTCAAAAATCTTCGCGTGCCATCGTTTCTCCTCAAGACAAGAAGAACTGTGTCCTCCTTAACAATTTGAATAGGAAATGACCAATTTGTATCATCCAGTCGGACCTTCAAAATTGACATGATATTGTAAGTGACTTGCAAGCTATCAGCTAAAATAATGCAGTCAACTCTCAAAAACTGCAATGGCTAACAATCAAGAAGGCAGAAAAAAGAGGAATTATGCGGCATTATTGACATTTCCCTTCCAGAATGAACACGCAAGAAACTTCACCAGGAAATTTACTACATATCCACTCTTTCAATCTAGCACAGCCTAAGGCCACAATTCTATGCCATGGTTCATAAACTATGGTCACGCAGGTAATCCAAATAGTACCTTGTTTAAACAAATAGTCTAAAAGTGGATGGTAGCATCTATAATGGAACAAAATTACTTTAATCAAGACATCAGTAATGCATATAATACTTATATAGCACCATAAATACACTAAATGTCCATATCATTCATGTTTTCAGAAGACGGTTCATATCATTCATGTTTTCAGAAGACGGTAAGAAAGAAAGAACAGTGGACGATGTGTAAGACACACCATATTAGGGATTGATTTTCCAGGGAAAAAAGCATTCTTTAATTTAATTAGCAGTTCAGATAACACGTTATAGAGAATCTACTCACCTGGAGTTCATCAGGTCCACCCGTGTCGCGATATATAAATGAGACTCTGGCATCAGATGCACGCAAAACCTTTGGCTCATCTTCGCTGCTCAATTTCAAAAATATGTCTTGACCAAGTCTATTGGTAAATGTAACAAATGGTCGAACAGTAATAACCTGACAAAAGAGCAGGTAAATAATCAATAAAAATGTTTGAATTTGATTTTATAGAAGTTTGAGAGCGAAGCTGCTGCTGTTGTTGAAACAGAACCTTTGTTGGAACAGTTTGATAAGGGCAAGGTTTTGATGATACAAAAAGCCGCATGCAATTTCCATCAGCGCTGTAGGCGCAGAAATCCAGCGAGCCATCCTAATATCGAGGACGGATGGATAAGTTAAAAATTTGGATAAAACATAGTATACCACACAAGATTAAGATTCTTTACCATGTCACCCAACGGAGAAAGATCTTTAACAGGACCAAAACTCTCCTCACTAGACATGTTAATTGATGCTGAAAGGCCTAATAACTTGAAGTTTAAAACAGGCGCAATTGTATTTCCTTCATATATTTCCTCCTCAGAGATCTCCTCCAGGACAAGTTCATTATTCCTTTTAGATAGCAAAGGGAAAGCAATCTTCTTTGTTGTCCGCCCACTCAAATCGATAAGCCTGAAAGTAATAGGTGGACATCGTCCAACTGAAAGCCAGAAAGGAGCATAGACCTTGGTGATCTTTGCTTGCAGAGGCCTTTCATGGGTATGCACATGTTCAGCAATTACTTGAACAATCCTGCAAGAGCCAGTAGCTTAAGGCATTAAGCATGAAAATTAAATTCACCTATTTCACAATATTAAAGGAAAGAACTTAATCAGCTCTTATTTTCTTTAAGACCTTCCAGAAATTGAGCTTCTTAGATTTATTGTCTTTGAAGGTGCCTTCTTAGGATGGGATATGAGTATAGCCTCCTGTAAATAATGTTAAGAAGTTAGTATCATTTTAATGCATTCCAAGAGACACCAGAATCAACTGAATTGACAGAATACAAAGTAATCATAACAACTAACATGTAATGGCAACCATCCTCTTTGCGGAAGCAACGAAAAGTACAGAGGATTCCTTATGTTGGCATTATAAAACTTGACAGATTCACCAGGACAGAATACCCCTCTATCGCAAGTGAGAAAATGACCATCGACTTGCATCTCAAGAACAGAATATTCAGCAGTAAGAGGAAGATAATTGGTAATCGCAAGTGGTGGCCTGATCACGAGGGTCCAATCTTGAATAGGATCAGAGTGCATGTCCTTTGCAATCTCTGTTGCTTGTATGCTCAAGCAGAACCACATGCCCCGGTTACTATTGGATGAGGTTCCACTAACTACAGGGCAGTATAGGAGTTTCTCAGACTCACTGAGAATGGATACAGATATTCCAGAGTTTTCTGCTGGCATCCCAAGATCCTGAGTGTTTCCAGACATGTCCATTACAGAACTCCACGAATATTCTTCAGTTTTTTCCAGGTTTGAAGGCCTCACTTGCAGTGCATAAAGTCCAGAATGGGTCAGGACAGATAAAGGCAAGGGAACAACTTCACCAGGCCTTACAGGCCCAACATAAATATGAGCCTGGGGATCTCTCGGCTTGCCTTGCCTATTCCTAAGCCACCTCCTCTGTCTTGCATAGTTTACAGATTTTAGTGGATTGGACGACTCTGGCCATTTCAAACTATTGAAATCTGGAGCATAAACCCATCCATCAGCAGTGTTCACAGAATTCTTATCTACATGCCATTCATCAACCCATTCCCAGCCTGATGGAACCTCAACTTCATTTCTCCCCTGCCCAAATGACAGAAGTTGATGGCTTAAGACCAGAAATAAGAGAAACCAATTGCTACATTCAGGCACAAAAGAAAATAAAATCTGGAGGCATACCTCATTAACGTCAAACCACCCAATATCACGATTATATTTTTGGGTCTCAAAGAACTCATCTGTCACAATTTCATCACCATAAACCTTTTTTCTCTCATCATCATCTGGTCTTTTTTTCTCATTTAAAGCACTGAGCATGAGCTGTAAATCCAGCGTAAATTCAGTGTAGTTACGAACTGAAACTAGAGATCTAATATTGACATATCGATTTCCATCAGCTATGCTCACTTCACTGGCAACAACAGTATTTCCCAGTCGCCAACAAGCAGCAGGTGCAGCATAATTCAGCCTCACAGCAGTCCAAGGTCCCTCCCTGGTAGGACTAATCTGGATAAACCCAGATTTTGTCCGAGTGTTAAAGGACTTCCCACTCTTTTCAACTTCAAGTTGAGGAGACAAGTAAACAGCCAATTTTATTCTTCCTGATGAATTCATTTCTTTTCCTTCACTAGTCATCATCTGCATTTCATGGTGAGATAAGCAAGACACCATAAAAAAAGAAGCTAAAAGGGAAACAGTAATATTTTCCACATTTTCTTTTCAAGAGTAATATACAAAGAAGAAGCAACACGAGAAAATCACCATAGACCGCGAAGAGGACAATGCTAGCCAATTGAGTTCAAGTGAACTATTGTAAGACACTGGATTCTCCTGGGGTCTAGATATATGGTTTAGAGGAGCTGATGAATAACCAACAATATCACCTGCAAAGAATAGTTCAAATTAAAAATATAGCACCACATATTGAACTAATCCGTATCAAGTGGCCAACTCAGGTGCCTGTTAAGCTATGGATACCAATACAACAGGACCGGTAGAAATTCTGATCAGGCTTTAAGCATTAATTCTAAAAACACATTCTCTCATTTTCCGTACAAAAAAAGTTTGTAGTTAATGAGAAGACCTATCTTTATGATTCGATAAAAGATCCCTAAGCTTAAGCTTGTGGACGAATAAATCCAATTAGGGGAATATTGCAATAGCAAGGGCCACCTCAGAAGCCAATGAAGAGAAACTAATGAATGTAGTAGGGTCAGTTAAAAATCAGGTTTCTACTACAAAAACTCACGCTTTTACTTGCAATTCAAGAAAATATCATGGGATATACGCCCCACAAATTTCTGTATGGTTTTAAACTCATTTCATGCTTCCAAATGTTCTATTTTATGAATCTGTATGAGGCCTTTACCCAAACATGCACAGCTACACGTCTTAAGTTTAACTTTTATCTAAACATAAGCTGGCTGCAATTAACCAGATTCTGATTCTTTCTGATAAGCAGATTCAAGAATGTAACTAGACTTCCCAATTACTGCTCTTGACCCTATCATAATAATTTTTTCACAATCATTCCACTCATTATACAACTGTTTTACTGATTAACCAAATCTAAAGAAGTCCGACAGTTCTTAAGTGTGACCAACAAAGAGAAGATTTTCGGTAGCTAAGAATACCTCTTCCCATATCCATCACGACAAGCTCCAGAATGAAAAAATCCTGTTTGGAAATGGAAGCACATGATCGAAAATTTTCAGAAAACAATGAGAAAAAAGCCAAACTTTAAATAAATTGCAAGATAACAAAAACTCCAAACAATCTAGAAACCAAAAACATAAGTAGTATATACAGAAATTCTAGAGAGGAGAATATACCATAGACAATAGATCCAAATGTTACGACATCATAACCTTAAAAGACTTGTGTCTTATATGTGTTAGACATAGATGGCAGAATTTAACTAGTAAAAAATATATGGCAATATCCATCGACAACTACACTTCATGCACGTAGGTGGAAAATGCTACACTTATATTCCGAATTATTGGAGGGAAGGATGGCTTGGAGAGGGGGGAGGGTGAAAGGGAAAGGGAGCTGGGTGCCCCTACTTATCTATATTTGAAAAACAAAATTATCTATTTACTTAATCCTTCATAATTCAGATGCTACCTTCATTTAATGTCCTTTACTATATTTCTTTTGAGATCTAATATAATGACATGGCCTTAGGGTACCAGTTTGGCTCTCAACTACAGGGTGCAATGGAAGGAAGATGTATCTTTGATATGCTTTCTCTCTCTTTTGTGACCTCTATATGATCCTAAATGGTACCAAGCACACATCGAGAGGGGGCACAATGTGCTAGGCAAGTGAAATGGATTTTCTCCTTGTTTTGGTGATTGAAGATCCTCATGATAAAGCACATTGAAGAACCTTGACTCAGAGAGCCGTTCAGTGTTTTTATTATATCTGACAAGTGCTATGTGATCACCAGTTGTATACTTAATAATGTATGTTCCAGCGACTCCAGAAGCAGACATAAAAATGTTGTGTTTGCAGGAAACACAGAATATAAGATTGCAGTTGGTAAGCATAATATGAGCAGATTGTTTTTTGTTTGTATACAATTGAAAACAATTTTCATTAATAAACCCTTAAAAGACTTTTATTTCTGTATCAAAAATGGAATAAGCAAGAGGCATACAAAATCGGCACCATACAATGGAGTTCAATTCGAGAAGTTCATGTAATTGTCTATAAAACTTGGAACATCATGAGGTGCTAGATATATTACCCCCCCCCCTTACCCCCCCACCCCCCTCAAAACATAAAAAGAGCATTATGGAGTATAAAATAATCTGTTTTCAACACCTTCAAAATCTCTTCCATTTCTGCCTCACTGTTCACATTGTAATGATTCTCTCATTTGTATTTGCTTCTTTCAGCCATTTCCAAATTCAAGCTATAGAAAGAATGACTAAACAACTTAACATAAGAATCTTGCGAGCTGAAATTGAGTTACCCATTACGGCCAACAATTCATTGAATCTGAACTTTTAGATGATTATTTATTAAAGGATCAATTGATTCAATTTTAAACTAAACGCGACCTCTATGGCACTAAGCATTCTATGAGCAAACAGAGGTGATATGTGGTAATTGTTTATGTATAGGGCAGATGTAATATCATAGTAATATGATTTCATGATGTACAATTCCTACAAGACTTTTGTGGAGGCAGAGAGTACAGACCGGTGAATCAACTTTGAAGAAAAATACTTCATTCCATTTCACTGAGATTACATCAGAAGATATAGAACCATATGAGTTATTGCCACGAGTACGTGCACTTTGTTGAGTGGACAGAGATTGGCAAGGGTGACTCTCATCTGGAGCAAGACGGACTTCTACTGCATACTCATGAGAAGACAAGCCTTCAACCTGTTGGAACTGCATTTCAAAGCCGTAAGTGTAAGCTAAAACACAACAACTCATACAACAAGATTCCCAAGATTTCAGACAAAAATGAATAAACATGTTATAGATGAGCCAACTTGTTAAGAATTAGCTGATTCCAACTTAAAGTTTAAATGCCCAGGGCAGAGTATTCAAAAGCTAAAAGCGCCAAACTCTGTCGGAGCTTTAAGCAAAAAGCGTAATTAAAGCTTGGGCTTTAGCGACGATAAGAGCCAATGCAGAAAATAAAAAATAGAAATGTAATGCATTGAAGAATAGTTATTTGGATAAAAGAATGGAAAAACTATAATTAAGCTCTATGTATGCCGAAGTGACCTTAAATCTAGAACCTATGGGTGAAGGTGCTCACGCCTTAACAACACTCGGTCAGATACAGGACACTTTTCTTTATTTATTAACCAGTTCGGTTCGGTAATTTATTCTTTTTTTAAAAAAAAATTAAAACATACCCTAATTATTCAGTATGGTTATAGATTTAAAATGAAACCTACGGTTTATTTAAAAAAAACCTTGGTTCGGTCGGTTAGATTGGTTTTCAAAGAACCAATGACACAACCATAGGCTATGTTCGCACTCCATACTGAAGACATACTTCTAATCGCTAGATGTTATAGAGGATAGAATCTCAACAACCACTTCCCCGGTCAATGTTTCTAGGTAGCATATCACTTAGACCCCAACTACTTCGCAGGACTACCAGTCAAGAAGATGATTTTCTTCTCTCTCTCTCTCTCTCTCTCTCTCTCTCTCTCCAGAGCACAACATGCACAAGTATCTCGGTTTTGTTGAATTGTTCAATACACGTCCTCATGTGTATGGTTCAGAACTTTTTCCTTAGTCCAAGTCCATAGAACTATTTTTTTTATGAAGGGTAACAGTGAAATTCGACCTAGGATCTCTGCTTGTTGTAACACAATATTGAACTGTGCAAAAACCTTAGCTACACGCAAAAGCTTTTGAAGAGGAAACACGATTTATTTATTTGTCTTCAACAATTTTATTCTGTTATAGAAAGTTCTTGATAAAGACATGAAATAGAGCAGAATTTACATAGACAGTCTCATGCCTTGAAAGAAGAAGCAATATGCAACTCCACAAACATCAATTATGAAACAGCTAGTAATTTTCTTAATTTCCACGTCCTCTATTAAACACAACTCTCTGAGTCATTTGGTGCTGATGTATTTTACACTTAGCTTTTCTATTAGCATTATCACAGAAACATACCTCTGCCTCTGCTATTATTATTGTCAACATGGATTTGCCTTTTTCAAAAAGACTTCCGTTCAAGTGTGAATCCAACATATTCTTTGCAACAGGTACTTTAATTGGTTTGCTATCTCCAGACGGCATTTTAGTTATGCTAGGTAGGCCCCTGATTTCCGTAGCTCTTATGAAAATGTCCTGACCAAGTTTATTCTGTGGGATAATGAAATAATTTCTTCTGTGATGAACATCAATGATGGACCTGCTTCCTCCAATTGGTGCGACTGCATCCTGCCAAATAAAATTCGAAAAACGGGGATATGTCTGTCACTAACAGAAGGAGGAGGATATGCTAGATATCTCATACACTATCTTATGAAGTACATTTGATTGGATATTTGGTTTGACTAATTTCTTAAATTACTCAAGTAATGTGTCCCAGATATTCTGTAGCATGAAATAAAAAAGTGGTAATATCTCATGTATATGTACAAGTAACAGCAGGTAGACGGAGTGAAATTTATAGTGTCAAGTAATGATATCCTTGAATGTGTGTGCTACATGATGAAGAAATTGATACCGGGCTAGAATATTTATTAAAGAAAGAAGATTTGCCTGGTAGGATTCCTTGACATTGCTCAGATTATTCCAGCTGGCATAAGCCTGAAATATTGTGTTGGCATTACACACAGATATATTTAAGTTCAAATCCCCAGTAGATGCAAGACGAAGCTGCGAAGCTGCACCAGGAGCATTCACGTCGTACTGATACCTGAATATTAAAAAAAATCAGTCTAAATAATAAATCCTAAAACTGAGGTCCTCTAATACATGCTGAACATTCTGCAAAAAGAAGGATTATATGCTAGGCTGAAACCAAATAGCCCCAGCAACTACATCTCTCTGATAAGGACTATGCAGAATGTTGAACCCGAAATATAAGTAGACCTCTCACAAAAGCAAAGTTTGCCAGTCAAACACAGGCATGGAATTCAGAGTAGGAATAATTTGACAAATCATTCTTGCTTCCAATATACACACAATTCGTACTATGATGGCAAGGTTGAAACAAGTTAGTGGTCCAGACCACAGTTATGATCCAAATTATCAAAGGCCGAAAAAAGGTCATTGCAATTGCACCTGAACAAGTATAATATGTTAATTATTGGAAAATGAAACAATATTTGGGCAAATTACCACCAAAAAAAGGGATAATATTTGGCAAGACAAGAAAGTAACTTGCTGTTTGTCCACAAAGTAGATAAGTTGAATGGAGTTAAATAACTTGCATATAAACAGTCGTTCCACAAGCAAGTAATGTATTGATTCATCTAAGAAACATGAAGAGGAAGAGAGTATTTTATACGGTGTGTCATGGTAGAGTACCAGGGTCCCAAAATTCTAGTTTCTATTGCAAGGAAAATATTAATGTAAGAAGCACTGGGAAGTTCACAAAAGTTTCGAAGAAGAAAAACCTCAATAATCCATCAACTGGTTCCAAAAGAGGCTCCCAAGAGTCATACTTATCATTGTATGATCTAGCGGCCAAGGAGAAGGTCGCACTGGAATTCAGATAGTCAGACCTTTGATGTAGATTGAAAGTTATGCCACTGAAAGACACATTACATAGAGGAACCATCTGCAGATCGAGTAGAACAGTAGAGATGTCAGTTGACAACAGATAGACCCTGTGAATGTAATCCAGAATAACAAATAGCATGTAGAAGCATTAAGTCAAGGAAATTTGGAAACTTATTTACATGCTACTACATCAAAAGGTGATCATACATTACTTTTGATATTATAGCAAGGAGATGCCACATAGGAGAACCTTCTAGTAATATAAGTTGAACAGAAAATGTTTTGCGGTTTACATGTGTCTATAACCTAACAGAAGTATCGTCAACACAATTGCTGTTTATACTATCAATAATACACCTAGTTGCGGAAGAAATTAAAGCTACTGGAAAGCTTAGATTACCAAGCCACCATAATCATCAAAGAGGGCTGCAGAGAATGTTCTGATTTCTGCGTCAACCACCATATCATCTGGACCACTAGCCATATCTCGATCAGCAATCTTTAAAGCAAGCCTCTTTGGAGGCTTCTTGAAACCACTGCGAACAATAAAGGTTCCTGACTCATCTCCAATAACCCATAAACTAAATGGCTCCTTCATAAATTTAGCATCAGATGTATCCCAAATGCTTTGTTCCGAAAATTGATCACTGGCAACAATATCACTGCGGATGCATCTTAAGGAGTCAAAATCAGATTGCTTTGGTGCACCTTTACAAGCTATACAACCCAAGGACACAAAGCCTGGAGGAGGCTGAGGCATCCAAAAAGATATACTATCAACTGATCTATGTTTCTTCATCTGTCCCACAAGCTTAAAATCTGAAGGGGCTTGGTAAAGCTCATCACAATCATGAAGTACGATACAAGTATTTGGAGGCTCATACCCTTGAACTGCAATATCACCAAAATATACCTTCCCTTGAGGAATAATAGGGCGCCATATAGATAATTTCTTTCTAGATCCAGAACCTTGATTCCACCAAACTAACCTAAATGTTGCAATGGCTTCAGACCTGCGACCAGAGTTTACAGTGGATGACCTCTCTGATTGAACTGCATGATTTCGACTAGAGGAAGCCCTAGTTTCTGAGCTCTTTGATGTTTCAGAGAAATCTCTGGGAAGCCCAAAGAAAATATGCCGAAGATCATATGCTCTGCCACACAACTCCAAAGTAGTTGGATCTGAAGGCAGGAAGGTACCAATGGAATTATCCACGCGCCAGAATGCCAAGTTGGAAGATCTGGGACAAGACTAACTACAGGTTAGAATACATTTTATATTGAACTGAAAATCATATGTTGATATCTGTAACTGCATTACAGACCAGTAAAATTAAGTACAGGCATGCAAAACTAATACGAGTCGTATGATTAGACTTGAACTTCACTTGGAAGAAATGCACAAGATGAGAACAGATTTGTTTTACCACAGGTGTTAAATACTACTTCCACCTATGATCCCATGAATTAGAAAGAAAACAAATCAAATAACTTCACATACCTACTCATAATGTCAATATTAACACAATCTCTCAGATCACATGGTGAAACTAAAGAGGCTAAGATGCACCAGGCTGACGATATTGGAGGTTGCATCCTTCCAGGAGAGACTACACAGCCCACTGCAACATAACCTTTAGGTGCTTTAGGGAACCAAATGGAACAGGTGCTATCTTCTTCAGATAAACACGTGGTTGTACACAATTCACCATCCTTGTATGAGGATGAGGGCCAAATAAGCAAGAAAGACTCTGGCCTCTTTACTCTGACAAAGCTGGTATTCACAGCGATGATTCCTTTTGTGGGTGGCTTGTCGCTGTTGAACTAGAACAGTTAGTATCACAGGCAAATTTGCAAAGGCAATAGAGAAAATGAATCTGCGGAGATTTACTAACGTTGGTGTCAGATAGTCACCAACTGTTGCATAACCAGGCGGAGCACGAGCTCTCCAGAAAGCATATATCTGGTTAGACGGACCTGTGATGAAACAATCAACAAATGTCATTTTCATCAGTTTAGATCTATCTTATGGATAAAGTAAGTTACTCTGTTTGGATGCACTGTGTCATACTTTTGATTGTCCCAATTTTGTCAAACTCGGAGCACACCACCGTCATTTTCTTTGATGTGGTCCTCAAAAATGCCAAAATATCGTCCTCAACTTCCAAAAACAGTCTTAAGATGCTGAATGAAAAGTTCATAAAAATATCGGAGACAGCCAACTGTATATTTGACTTTCCGGAAGCATTAGAGAACTTCACAGAGGTATCAAAAGGTTCCACTATTCTAACTCCATTGCTCTCCATAGTTAATCCAAGAACATTTGCATTCACATCAAAGGTATCGCCTTTTAAAACAATCCTGGAAACATCATGGTCAAGTTTGTTACATAATACTTTTAAGAGAAAGCAGAGCAAGGGACGACCAGGCGTCCTCAAGTTACACAGTGAAAAAACAATAGAAAGACCAGATAAATTGATTACTTGATAATATAAGCTTTCAGAAGCTATGGTATTGGAGCTTCAAGTTATTAGATAGTGCATGTATATATTAGTAGGCTTAGTGCCCCACATTGGAACATAGGTAGTATGTATTGTGTAAAGTATATGTATAAATAAGGTTGAGTGTAAGGAAATAGTTGAGACACATCGCAATAATATTTTCCCGTGCCTATATTTCTCACATGGTATCAGAGCCGGGACAATACCAATTCTTCATATACCCGATGTTGGGCCCCAATTATATTATCCACGCTCCAGATATCCCGGTCCTGAGCATGCGGGGAAGTGTTGGTTTCACACATGATAACAACTACTACTACTGCTAAAAATAACTTGAAATTAAAAGTAATATTAAGAAAAAGTGGAAACAAAGACTTGTACTTTATCCCCTGCATACACCAGAGGCCTATTTTTTAATTTCAACAACATTGCAGTTACGCGAGCTAAATCCATCAGTCATTACAGCGAAATCCACAAGGACTGATGGAAAAAGATGAGGCAAAGACCAATATGAGATTTATTGTTCCAAACATAAATCTTAAGTGTTTAGATGAGGTTGATTCATTCAATTAAACATAGGACCTGAGCAAGCAGAGGTCTTGTATTCAATATCACTGTCACCCGTCATCAAAAAGTTTTCACAAACTTAGCCATAAAAGGAAATCAAAGTAGGGGTAAGGTGTGCGTACACACTACCCTCGTCGGACCCCACTTTGTGGGATTACACTGAGTTTTTTGTTGTTGTAGCCATAAAAGGAAATCAAGCACATGAAGGAATGCATTGCAAATCCAAAATAAATAGAAGTGCTCACAGTTTTAAGCTTTTAGAGGAGGCAATTTACACAAATGGACAATCTTCTTTCTTACACTTAATGCAACAAGAAGGAAATATCATCCCTGTTACCACTAAATTGAAACAAGTAGAGGATCCTTAAGGAGCATGAAGGGGGGTAGTATGAGACCTCTCATCTAGAAGGAACATGCAAAATTGAGAAATTGCGGAGCTCCAAGATTTATTGACACTGCTATATGGGCAAGACAGGCCTCAGCCATCTTGTGATTCTTGGAGATGGGGTTTGCGTGGTGATGGTCTGTTCACCGTAAAGTCCTTTTACCAGAGTATGTTGGTGAGAGAGGAGGCCTCTTTTCCATACTCCTCGATCTGGATTCCTAAGGCGCCCACGAAGGTGTGCTTTTTTGCATGGCTAACAGCGAGGGGAGAGATTTTGACTGCTGAGAATCTGCGAAAGAGGGGAATTACACTTGTTAGTTGGTGCTATATGTGTAAAAGCTCAGGGGAAGAAGTTGATCATCTTTTGTTGCATTGCCCTGTGTCCTCGGCTTTGTGGAGGGTGATCCTGAACCTTTTTGGACCGTAAAGAAAATGCTATATAGTTGGGCTGGTTTCCATAGAAGAAGAAAGCAAAAGGCGTGGAAGTTCGCCCCGTTAGCTCTCATGTGGATAGTTTGGGGGGGGAGAAATAGGAGAGCTTTTGAGGGGATTGAGTCTCCTTTTTCACATCTTAAGAATAGTCTTTTATCTTTGATCGCTTTTTGATGTACTCATATAGCCCCTATTTGTATAGAAGATTGGGCGTCTTTTGTAGAGAATCATGTTCTGATGTAAATTCTCTACTTTTTGATATACTTCCTGTATACGGGAGTTCTCTCCCTTTTGATTAATACAATTTACCTTATCAAAAAAAAGTAGAGGATGCTTAGTCTGCCGTGAACCTCAACCCATAGAAAATCTTGAAAGGAGGCTTGCTTTGCAAATGAAAGTTAACACAAGAGCTCTTGTACACTAGAAAGAACAGATGACAGAACACTCATGATAGCATATTAACCCGATTAGTCTTTGATAACTATATATTAACCTATTCTGAAAACCAAATTCTACTAATTATAGATTTTTGTCCAACATACAGGGTTTTCCTTTAGACATTGTGAGAATGCACAGGAGAAAAATATAATTATTAACAATGATACAATGAGTATATATAATACATATCCTACTCCTACTACATATGGGACTAGGACTATTTACACATAACTATCTAACACACTCCCTCAAGCCGGTGAATACAAATCATATGTACCGAGCTTGTTACATATGTAACTAATACGAGGGCCAGTGAGGCACTTGGTGAAAATATCTGCAAGCCGATCATTCGACATACAAGGCCACTAGACTCCCCCTGAGCAACAAAACCAGGTGATTGCTCATAAATAAAAGTTGGCCGAAATGTTGCTGGAAAATTTTGAAAATAGTGAGACTAAGCTGAATTCCACACTGCAAAATAGGTTTAAAACACTACCAGAAAATAGAAACTTTTCTGGGGAAAAGTGCATTGTTCACACCGAAAAAAATTGTCAGAATTTGATGTAATTTATATGGGTAGGCTCGGGATCACCGGACGAGTAAGTTGTCCTGAAGAAGTTTTGTCAAAAAGTGGCCAGAATGGCTCACACGTGCCGGAAAAGTTATTGTAGCTCGCTGGAATCCTAGTTCCGGCGGCGCGTGGAGGCGCGCGAGCGGCTTTGTATCGGAGCGATTGACTGGGATTGTCGCCTGACTTTTCCGAACATGTGGTTTTCGCAAAACACTTACTGATGAGGAGATAACGCAAATTAATCTTGATTCGTCAACCGGGAAGATGCACGGTGACTGACTTTTCTATTCCGACGGAACTGGAATTTCTGGGGTTTGGTCGCACAAGGGCCTCGGATCTGATGGTGGTACTGGTATATGCACAGTACCACTGTAGCAGTGATGAACCCTGGGAACAAGACGAAGTTGCCGGAAAATTGCACGGTGATGAGATATTTCTTCCCGAATGTCGCTGGAATGACGCACAACGATAATTTTCTCACTGAAGCTCAAATACCATGTGAGAATGCTTGGGAGAAAAATCCAATTATAACAATTATACAATGAGCTCTATATATAATACATATTCTACTCTTACTACATATGGGACTAGGACATATTCTACTACTACTACTACATATTAGACTAGGACTATTTATACATAATTATCTAACAATCATCATCCTTTACACAGAATAATTTCTTTTTAGTTGAAATTATCATTATTTTGACAAAAATTATAACGGTCCCGCGCACATTGGTAACCCATTTTCATGAGAAAGTTGGCATCACAAGTTCAATCTTCTGGCTTACCTCCATAGCGATCCAAAAAAGAGGATAACCCAATAGGGTCATAGACTCATAAGTAATCAAAAGAGGACTTCCCAACAAAAGCATCCCCAAGTAAGAGGACAACACAGAATGGTACAACAGACAATGGAAGCTAAAATGTCAAATCTTAATATTAAACTACTTTCACCTAGAAAACAGAAACACCAAAAGACACTAAAAAGGGGTAAACATAGAAAAGAAAAGACCACTATGATTAGCGAGTTGTAAATCAAGTTCCCCTCAAAGCTTCAAATGCAGGATACCTTACTTAATGTCCAACACAAAAACAAGAAGCTGATTGAGATATATAATTGCCTCAAGAGAGTATATAAAGGCAACAAAAGGAATTTGTAAGGTGGGTTTACAAATGTCGTGAGCCATCAATTGCCTCAAGATTTTTGGTTAGATGCATAAATATATTTCAAAAGGTATCAGAATCAACCTTTTATAGGCCGTTCTTACTACCGTAAATCTGTATTTAATAAACTTGTGAACTCTAAAGTTGAGCCCCACGTGAAAGAGGGTGTTTGGAGATACATTATTTTTTTTCAAGGGAATTCAAAGAGTTTGAAAAAGATCTTGAGTTACTCTACCAGTTCGCTTATAACTTTCGACTGGATACATAGATTCTTTCCTGTAAACTACACATGATAAGTTAATTCAATCTTGTAGATGCATTACCAAGACTAATCTCGATCATCATAGTAACAAACGAAGGAAGAACTGATGAAGTAATCCAATTTCACGTGTCATACCAAAAAACACTTTAAAAAGTAGCAATTGGTTATTGCGGTAGCTAGCATCATTCACCAACTCATTTGAAAGTATAATAATGTCAAGTATCTTCATTAAGCATTCTTAATCTGAAGAAATTGCATAATCAAAAAATTAAGAGAGCTTGCTGAACACGCCATTTGTCGCCGTCTTATTGATAAGCTTACACTGCTAAAATTCCTCAAAACTAATGGAGAGTACCATTTTAGAAACTAATTCAACAAACAAAGAATCAAGACTCGAACCAATCAACACATAATCAGATAAATCATCAGTAGACTAATATAAGTATTATTCTAGAGAGAAATGGAAGGACATGTTACTCCTCCTCGATAGGCCTATCTAACCAACTACCATGTCCCACGGAAGCTGATAGAGGACTTCCATGCACAAATTGGAAATTCCATGAAACCAGGTAGAAATATGAAAAACATGCAATCCCCAACAAATACAAGTAAAAAAAACAAAAATGGAACACTGTAATGCTTAGCAGAGAGAACCAACCTGCAGAAGGCGTCCAACTGCGTGTGCAATAATTTGTTCGAAAGGGAAGCAGACTCTCCCACACTTCTTGATGTATTATAGAAGGTAAGCTCTGGACCAATAGCCTGCATTTTGTTCTCCATAAGATGTAATTAAAATTATAGCAAGTTCAAATTTCTATTAAATGACTCCTCCTAATTCAATGTACCAGATCATCAACACTATGTTTGGTCGAGATGAAACGAGGACAGGTGGGAGAGAGGGAAATAACACAGGATCGTTATGGTGATCTCCACCACTTAGCAAGGAAGTTAAGGACGAGGGGTAGTTAAAAGCAGACAGGTCAGTAATCAATTTCCTATCGCTTTGAAATTGGACATAAACGAGGAAACACTTTACTTGCCCTCAAGTTGTATCAAAAAGACTGGATCTAAATGAGTAACTCACACCAGAAGAAGCAAAACCAAGAGGTTTTCTCCTTTTTATCCTTCTTCTCCATCATAGTATCAAACATAGTGCAAACAAACTTCACATGCTAAAACAACAAAAACAAAGCAAGATATATATGTTGTATAGTAGAGTCAAATTGCTATCCAGATTGTAGACATTCTAAAGATAAAAGGAAAAGCCTCCGTTGATAAAAATGGCTGAAATTCTTCGACTGTGAATCATGTCAGCAATGATAAAATTGAGAGAAGAAACAAGTGCGCCTTCCATGTGACAAAAGTTTGCTTAAAAGATGCAAATTTTGGGGGCAGAGAAAGAAAGCAGAACTTGGGAAGACCTTGTATTTTTGGTGCTAACAATCCTCATATAGATTAACATTTTTGTCTAGCAGACTTCAATGATACTTATTGTACGCAAGATCTTTTACAATCACTGTTTCCCAACAGATTTTGAGGTAATTATATCCAAACTGACTATGTTGAGAGGACCCATGATCTGAACCTAAGGCCACTCATGGACTGTCAATCTGCTGTTCTTCGTTACTGAAAGGTCTTCATACAACCGCTGTTTAAAAAGGTTACAGCCCTAAACAAACAAATGGCACCTGCTGGAGGAAGGATACATGAACACCAAAGAGCAGCAAACACTCATAAATGACTACCATCAAACCATGGTGTGATTCAAAGTTATATCATAGATAATAAGTGCCTTTAACTTATCAGATATGTGCACAGGCCTCTTAGATTGTAGATACTGAAGGTCATATTTTTTAGAATACTTGAAGAGACTTATGCACATGGCAGAAAGGCCATATATGAACTATGTAGTGTATTGCTTGAAGGAAAATCTTTTACTGGTATTGCAGAAAGAACAACAAAAATAAGAGAATATTTGACCTTCAGCTCAAATATAAACTCTGCAGATCTGCTGACATTAGTATTCTGAGATGGCACAGCATCTACGGTCACTCCAGAATCATCTTCTGATGGTCCTTCACATGAAGCTTCATCAAAGAAGACTCCATCATCCTCTGAAGCAGAATAGCTGCTATTGGATCCAAGTAAAACGCATGAATCCAAATATTTTCCATTCTGAACCACAAAGAAAAAGAAAACCAACATGGTAATTCCATCTCCGTCAAAACAATAAAGCTTCATAATCAAGATTCGTATAAATGAAACATCCGTTTAGAGGACACACCTTGATCTTAACATTCTTAAATTGCAACTTCTTTCCACTTCCAACATAAATTACAGCCTCTTCACTCGGAGAAGAGAGATTTTGTCCTCTCCTATCTTGCAAAAACAAAGTTCCACCTCTGCCATCATATGTGAAAAAGTCATAACTTTCATCATCGGCAACCAAAGGTTTCTGAGGAGAAAGTGAGAGTTCAGCAGAAGGCTGATTGTAAACTGAGTCATTAAGAATAACAGCATCTACAGCATTAGCAGAACTTCCATGGTCATCGTTTGCCAGCATACTTCGAACATTTGGTACAAAGAACTCAACAACAGCAAGCAGAAAATCAAGTGCAACTAGCAGTTGTGGCCTTTGAATGAAGAGAGAAAAAGATGTCAAATTTTCATAGAATCTTGCATCAAGAATAACCATTGAAGGTACGAGTTTCATGTCCTTGTCACTACTTGTACTGAAGGCCATGCCAGCATATTCACCAGCATCAGTCACTGACTGTGAAGGATTGTACCAAATTGTTTCAGGCTTCCGAATTGCCAACCTGAGTTCCTGTTCTATACCTTCACGATTATCCATCACAGTGAAATCTTCGAGTGTCGAAGACAGAAAGCCTTCTCCTGCTGTATTGGATTTGTAGAGAAGCCACAGACCACTTACCTTAAAAGCAAAAATAAGATCCGCATTCAGAATTTGGCAGGCATAAAATTAATAGATTAAATGAAAACAAAGATTAAACATATTTGGAAGACAGTGACGATGTGCAAAATTTATGATTAAAAAAGGGAGATTAATAAAAATAGATATGATTCAAATTCCAAGAAGATCATGAACATCACAGTATGTACACAACTATCCAAAATATTGCACTTCATGCATATTTAGTGGAGATCAATTTACCAATAAGTGACACAATACGTGTATGCTTAACTGCCTAACCAGAACAAAGGTAATATACTTCATGCCGATATGTTCGTATTCTAGCATCTCCTGCTCAAATTTACTTCACTAATTAGACAAAAGTGGCTGACTGACAAGTGTCAAGCATGCAATAAGACCTATTTCCTCACTATGTCTTCAATGAAAATGCATGCGAAAATCAGCAACCTGTTTTGAAGATGTGCCCATTATATTGTCTTAGTGACATCTATTGACCCAAGAAACATCTAAAGACATTGTTCTTTCCTTTCACAGAAGCATGAGATTAACAAACCGGAATAGCAAGATGAAAGTACAATTTGAAAGGATAACAATAATAACAAAATAAACTTAAATAATGGAGTCTCAATTACCTGCATCGTGGCAAGCGATGCATCCCTTGTCAATCCATAGTGAAGACCAAGCTCAACCAGATCAATAGCAATAGAGACCTTGGTTACAATCCACTTATCTTTATCTTCAGCTTCAGATTTAACAACATCAGAATTTCTCACTGACAAATGTTGTGTCTTGACAGCTGAAGATGATGAGGCGTCATCTATTAGAGGAGGCACAACATTAGGAGTCTCTGAAAGATTTTCCTGCGCACATTCTGCAATTATCTCATACTCCCTGCTTGATAGAGCAGCTTTTAATTCTTCAACCTGAAATATTCAAATACCATGAGATTGGGACAATTTGATCTCCAAAACAACAAAATTCTAGGTAGTGAACGATAGAAAGAACCAAACTACAGTCAGAATTTTAGTATTAAAGTACCTTGATAGCAACTTCGATGCTAGGGATTTGATGCAATAGGTCCCTCAGCGATCGCTGTATAACAATTGAAATTCCATTGACATCTTGGACTATACTTTCACCCAATTCTGAGCCAGCACCCACATTTAAATTGATGTCCTTGACCTACAGGAAGGTAAATATCTGACAAATTCTCAGATGAACTATGTATGGAGAGTAACTTAAAGAAAGGGACAACTAAAAAGAATACTATTATGGTGTCTATCTATGATACCATTGAGCTTACATTGTATAACGCAAGCCAACCAAATTAACAATCTGCAGATATCTATAACTTCCCTGTTTAAAGGATACTCTCTCTGACAAACTTGCACAACCTTTTCAAATGCTATTACATACAAAAATTGAGCTTCAAACAGGTTCCCTGATTGGCAATATGCAAATTTTTGCTTCATGCAAAAAGCATGCAACTTTGACAGCAAAAATGAGATTTTTATTGAGCTAAACTATTTATTCTCATTCTTTGTTAAATTCCCTTATCAGTGTAAGAATATTGTGATATTAGGCCATTAGCAACTTGCATCTAGATCAAAAACATAACCAACGGAGATAAAACATAAAGATCTTACAGAGATTGTTAATATTTCCATGTGTACGGCATTCATTTCACTTTTGCTACCACAAAACCACTGAAACCTGTTTTGGACAGTGATATGAACAACATCGAGCTTCAAATAACTGCAAGAGGAAACTATGAGATCAGCTATGATTATTGTTCCACAGATGTGATTAAAGGGTATAAATGTCTAATCCATAATCCATATATCCCCACAAAACAGATCACATAAAACATGAAGATACAGGAAAAATCAAGGCAATACATTAGACTTTTAAATTAGAGCACTGCTAACAGGTGCATATTTTAACAGAAGAACTGACTGGAAAGCATCATCACCAGAGAATTATTAACTCACTCAAGGCTATCAGTCCTTCGAGGCATTAAAATTATAGGCTTTCTTAGAGAAAGATCCAGCTTTAAAGCAGGCGATCCTTCAACCTCACTTCTTGTAAACCACTTCTCCGAGTTTGTAACTTGATCGTTTATTCTGACAACATCATTAGAACTGTTTGGAACAAGACCCATGAAGTAACTGACAATCTACAAGAAAATCATAACATATCATGAGATCATAAAACACAGGAATAGCCAAATAGAAAAGCTAAAGCTGCATTACCTCTTGGATAAAGCGATTCAAATAAACAATCCGCACTTCAGACAGCTGGCCTATAATGCTGTAATCATAACCCATGTAGTCTTCATCATCAACATTGAATGAACAAAATTCTAGCTGCAATCCACAAATAATCCGACCGATTAGTTCAGAGAAAATTAATACATGACAACTCCAAAGAAGTGTATCAAATGACAAACCAGAAGAATACATAAAAAATCAAGGACAAAGCAAATTTATGCCAGAGCGGCCAATATCACTCAAACTGTTTGTAAGTTTTGCCTGTTTTACTATATTTTGCATGAAATAAGGCGACGAACAGTAAGTATAATCTCTGCCAAAATAGATCAATCTAAGAATCCGTAGATTCTACATAATCTGAACAAGTTTATGTCCACTTCTTTATTGGTACTAATACTTAAGGGAGAGCGAGGCGGTTGATCTAACTCAAGTTGAATCTTGATACCAGTGTTATCAAAAGCGAAAAGTGCAAAAAAACTCTAAGGTCTGTTGGGGCTTTAAGCGCTGTTAGAGATAGCTATGTAAATGTTAGAGATAGCTATGTAATTGTCCCACATTGGAATAGGAGTAGTATCCCCTTTGTATAGAGTAGCTATAAATAGCACCTCTTGTATTGCATCACACACAATATCAATATATCATATTTTCTCCCGTGCCTTCTCACATGGTATCAGAGCTATCGTGAGAGATTTATCGCTGTGCATAAATTCCAGCGATTCCGGGAAGTAAAATCAGTCACCGGAACCCTTTTTTTTCCGGCGACTATCAAAGTTGTTTTGCGTCTGCTTTGTCTCGGTCAGTGTTGTGCACAAAATCCAACACTACCACAAGAGTAGTCACTGTCCGGCGACCAAATCCCAGTGAAAATCTCTGGCGATACTGTAGCTGTCCAAAGAAAATTTTCCGGCGAAGTTCCAACGTTGCGTGGGCTAGGGCTGTGCACGGATCGGATTGGATCGGATTTAGCATATTTCGGATTCGGATTTCGGATTTCGGATTCTGAAAAGGGCAATCCGAATCCGATCCGAATTAACATTGGATTGGATCGGATTTTAAACTTTGGATCGGATAATTTTTCGAATTGTCGGATCGGATTGTCACAAAAATTTTCAACAATTTAAAGTTCATTCGGTGTCTCTATCTCATCTTCCATCTACCAAAACAAACAAAAAAATCAAAAGTTGAAGAATAGAACATGAAATAGACATAAAAGACAGAAGAGAAGAGAAGAGAGGCGGAAGAAAGAGACATAAAATCAAAGTAAAATCGGAAGTTTGAGTCATTGAGACTCTTTTAGTCTTCACTGAAGAGAAGAGAGGTGCAAGAGAGGCGGAAAAATCTAAGTGAGTGAGGGGGTGTGTGAAAAATAAATAAGCATAACCCTAAAATTTTAGTGTGTATTTATATAGGTACATATAATTTCGGATATCGGATCGGATCGGATTAAAATCATACCAATCCGAATCCAATCCGAAAATCCGAAATTTCATAAAACACAATCCGTATCCAATCCGAAAATCCGAAATTTGAAATCCGAAAATCCGAAATAGAGTGGATCGGATCGGATTTCGGATATCCGATCCAAATGCACAGCCCTAGCGTGGGCCACCTTCCGGCCATTTTTTGGCGACGACTCTTCAGGACAGATTATTTCCCTTGCAATTCCGAGCCTACCCATCCAGGTTACCCAAATTCCGACCACTTTTTTATTTTTCCGGCGTGAATAGTGATTTCAAAAAGTTGACTTCCGGCCATTTTTTGAAAAAGTTCCTTCAGAACAGTTGGGTCTTCTGGTAATTCCGATTCTACCCCTACTGTTTTTATTTCATTCCGACCACTTTGAATATTTTCCGGCTGCAACAGTAACTTTCCAACTGCTACAGTAGTTTACTATTCTGGTTCAGTGTTCCTTACTCTATTTTCAGTGGATTACAGTTGATTATTTCTCTTATTTGGTAATAATTTACAAAATGTCTTTGGGAATTGATGTTTTTGGGTCTAAAAGCATGAGTTCTGGAAACTCTAATGTTATGATTACCTCGGAAACTTTAATGGAAGGTTCAAACTACTTAGCTTGGGCTTCATCTGTCGAGTTGTGGTGTAAAGGTCAGGGTGTGCAAGATCATCTGATTAAACAGTCTAGCGAAGGAGATGAAAAGGCGATAGCGCTTTGGGCAAAAATTGATGCTCAATTATGTAGCATCTTGTGGCGTTCTATTGATTCTAAGTTGATGCCTTTGTTTCGGCCATTCCAGACATGTTATTTGGTTTGGGCAAAGGCTCGTACGTTATACACTAATGATATATCTCGCTTCTATGATGTGATATCACGGATGACAAACTTAAAGAAGCAAGAATTAGATATGTCTACTTACTTGGGTCAGGTACAGGCAGTCATGGAGGAATTTGAGACATTGATGCCAGTTTCTGCTAGTGTGTCAAAACAACAAGAGCAGCGACAGAAAATATTTCTAGTTCTTACACTCGCTGGACTTCCTCATGATCTTGATTCAGTACGAGACCAGATTTTGGCGAGTCCGACTGTCCCTACAGTTGATGAATTATTCTCTCGATTACTTCGCCTTGCTGCAGCACCAAGTCACCTAGTGATTTCATCACAGATACTTGATTCCTCTGTTCTTGCATCCCAGACAGTGGATGTTCGGGCATCAAGCTATGGAGAATAGACGAGGAGGCGGTCGTTTTGGGAGATCTAGACCCAAGTGTTCTTATTGTCACAAACTTGGACACACTCGCGAAATGTGTTATTCCTTAAATGGCCATCCACCCAAAAATGCCTACGTTGCTCAGAGCGAGACTACAGGTAACCAGGGCTTTTCTGTATCTAAAGAAGAATATAATGAGCTCCTTCAGTATCGAGCAAGTAAGCAAACATCTCCACAAATAGCCTCAGTTGCCCAAACTGACACTCCTATTGCTGGTAATTCTTTTGCTTGTGTTTCCCAGTCTAGTACTCTTGGACCATGGGTCATGGACTCAGGCGCTTCTGATCATATCTCTGGTAATAAATCACTTTTGTCGAATATTGTATATTCACAGTCTCTTCCTACTGTTACTTTAGCCAATGGATGTCAAACTAAGGCACAAAGAGTTGGACAAGCCAACTCATTGTCTTCTATCACCCTAGATTTCCGTTCTTTATGTTCCTGGTTGTCCTTTTAGTCTTGCATCTGTTAGTCGTTTGACTCGTGCCCTCAATTGTGGTATATATTTTATTGATGATTCTTTTATTATGCAGGACCGCAGTACGGGACGGACAATTGGTACAGGTCGTGAATCAGAAGGTCTTTACTACCTTAACTCGCTCAGTCCTTCCACAACATGTCTAGTTACAGATCCTCCAGATCTAATCCACAGACGTTTAGGACATCCGAGTTTATCCAAACTTCAAAAGATGGTGCCTAGTTTATCCAGTTTGTCTAGATTAGATTGTGAGTCGTGTCAGCTTGGGAAACATACTCGAGCTTCCTTTACGCGTAGTGTTGAGAGTCATACAGAGTCTGTTTTCTCCTTGGTTCATTCTGATATATGGGGTCCTAGTAGAGTCAGTTCAACTTTGGGATTTCGTTATTTTGTTAGCTTTATTGATGATTACTCAAGATGTACTTGGCTTTTCTTAATGAAAGATTGTTCTGAGTTATTCTCTATATTCCAGAGTTTTTGTGCTGAAATCAAAAACCAATTTGGTGTCTCTATCCGCATTTTTCGCAGTGATAATGTCTTAGAATATGTATCTTCTCAGTTTCAGCAGTTTATGTCTTCTCATGGAATTATTCATCAGACATCTTGTCCTTATACCCCTCAGCAAAATGGGGTTGCGGAAAGAAAGAATAGGCACTTTATCGAGACTGCTCGCACACTTCTAATTGAGTCTCGTGTTCCTCTGCGTTTTTGGGGCGAAGCAGTTCTCACAGCTTGTTATTTGATTAATAGGATGCCTTCATCTCCCATCAAGGGTCAGATTCCACATTCAAAATTGTTTCCCCAGTCAGCCTTATACCCTCTTCCACCTCGGGTTTTTGGGAGCACATGTTTTGTTCATAACTTAGCCCCGGGAAAAGATAAGTTAGCTCCTCGTGCTCTCAAGTGTGTCTTCCTTGGTTATTCTCGTGTTCAGAAGGGATATCGTTGTTATTCACCTGATCTTCATAGGTACCTTATGTCAGCTGACGTCACATTTTTCGAGTCTAAACCTTTCTTCACAACTGATGTCACTTCTGCTGACCACCATGACATATCTGAGGTCTTACCTATACCGACTTTTGAGGAGTTTAGTAATCCTCCTCCACCTTCAACCACAGAGGTTTCACCCATACCAACTTTTGAGGAGTCCAGTGTTATCCCTCCTAGTTCCCCAGCCACAGGAATACCACTCTTGACTTATCATCGTCGTTCGCGCCCTACATCAGGCCCATCTGGTTCTCGGTCTGCACCTGACACGGCTCCTACTGCGGATCCTGCTCCTAGTACACCGATTGCACTTCGAAAAGGTATACGGACCACACTAAACCCTAATCCTCATTATGTTGGTTTGAGTTATCATCGTCTGTCATCTCCCCATTATGCTTTTATATCTTCATTGTCCTCGGTTTCCATCCCTAAGTCCACAGGTGAAGCATTGTCTCATCCAGGATGGCGACAGGCTATGAGTGACGAGATGTCTGCTTTACATACAAGTGGTACATGGGAGCTTGTTCCTCTTCATTCAGGTAAATCTACCGTTGGTTGTCGTTGGGTTTATGCAGTCAAAGTTGGTCCTGATGGCCAGATTGATCGACTTAAGGCACGTCTTGTTGCCAAAGGATACACTCAAATATTTGGGCTAGATTACAGTGATACCTTCTCTCCAGTGGCTAAAGTGGCATCAGTTCGCCTTTTTCTATCCATGGCTGCAGTTCGTCATTGGCCCCTCTATCAGTTGGACATTAAGAATGCCTTTCTTCATGGTGATCTTGAGGATGAGGTTTATATGGAGCAACCACCTGGTTTTATTGCTCAGGGGAGTCTCGTGGCCTTGTATGTCGCTTGCGTCGGTCACTTTATGGTCTAAAGCAGTCTCCTCGAGCCTGGTTTGGTAAGTTCAGCACGGTTATCCAGGAGTTTGGCATGACTCGTAGTGAAGCTGATCACTCTGTGTTTTATTGTCACTCTGCTTCAAGTCTATGTATTTATCTGGTAGTCTATGTTGATGATATTGTTATTACGGACAATGATCAGGATGGTATTACTAATCTGAAGCAACATCTCTTCCAGCACTTTCAAACTAAGGATCTAGGCAGATTGAAGTACTTTCTAGGTATTGAGGTTGCTCAATCTAGCTCAGGTATTGTTATTTCTCAAAGGAAATATGTGTTAGACATTCTTGAGGAAACAGGGATGACAGGTTGCAGACCTGTTGACACGCCGATGGATCCGAATTCTAAACTTCTGCCTGGACAGGGGAAGCCGCTTAGCGATCCTGCAAGCTATAGGCGGCTGGTTGGTAAATTAAATTATCTCACAGTGACTAGGCCCGACATTTCTTATCATGTGAGTGTTGTAAGGTTGCAGACCTGTTGACACGCCGATGGATCCGAATTCTAAACTTCTTCCTGGACAGGGGGAGCTGCTTAGCGATCCTGCAAGCTATAGGCGGCTGGTTGGTAAATTAAATTATCTCACAGTGACTAGGCCCGACATTTCTTATCCTGTGAGTGTTGTAAGTCAGTTTATGAATTCTCCCTGTGATAGTCATTGGGATGCAGTTGTCTGCATTATCCGGTATATAAAATCGGCTCCAGGTAAAGGATTACTGTTTGAGGATCGAGGTCATGAGCAGATCGTTGGGTACTCGGATGCTGATTGGGCAGGATCACCTTCTGATAGACGTTCTACGTCTGGATATTGTGTTTTAGTAGGAGGAAATTTGGTGTCCTGGAAAAGTAAGAAACAGAATGTAGTTGCTCGGTCTAGTGCAGAAGCAGAATACCGAGCAATGGCTATGGCAACATGTGAACTAGTCTGGACCAAACAATTGCTCAAGGAGTTGAAATTTGGTGAAATCAGTCGGATGGAACTTGTGTGCGATAATCAAGCTGCACTTCATATTGCATCAAATCCGGTGTTTCATGAGAGAACTAAACACATTGAGATTGATTGTCACTTCGTCAGAGAAAAGATACTCTCAGGAGATACTACTACGAAGTTTGTGAGATCGAATGATCAACTTGCAGATATTTTCACCAAGTCCCTCGCTAGTCCTCGCATTGATTATATATGTAACAAGCTCGGTACATATGATTTATATGCTCCGGCTTGAGGGGGAGTATTAGAGATAGCTATGTAAATGTTAGAGATAGCTATGTAAATGTTAGAGATAGCTATGTAATTGTCCCACATTGGAATAGGAGTAGTATCCCCTTTGTATAGAGTAGCTATAAATAGCACCTCTTGTATTGCATCACACACAATATCAATATATCATATTTTCTCCCGTGCCTTCTCACATGGTATCAGAGCTATCGTGAGAGATTTATCGCTGTGCATAAATTCCAGCGATTCCGGGAAGTATGTGTAGTCCAAGACTAATATCTATAAGCATGAAAACCAAATATATGGACAAAAAAATTGAAGAAAGTTTAGAATAAAGTGAAATATCAATTGTTTAGTATTGCCTCTTTAGGATTACGCTCATTGGCAAGGAAAAGCATGCCTTAGAGCCTTGATTACAATACTAAAGCACCTGTTATGCTAGGCGAAGCGCTCAACGTGTTTTGAGCCTCGCTTCAGGGTTTAAGCATACTTTAAGCGCGCCTTTGATAACACTGCCCGATACTATTGTGTGTTTCGAGGGTGAAAAGCGCAAAAAGCGCCAAGATAAGGGAAGGGTTATGCAACTGTTCGATGATGCCAAAAGGGGGGAGATAGGTTGTGCTTTTTACTGGACTGTGATATTTATAACCTAATGAACCTGGCCCTTAATGATTAGTGACTATAAAATGAAAAGTGTTCTAGCTTTGTGTTGATGCGGAGCTGAGTTGAAACAGGGCTTATGCTTATGAAAAGCACAAAGTTTGTCATCATAAAAAAATGGAAATTTGTTGGCCCAAGTGAAGTTTGTTTTGATGATTGACAAAGGAACTCAAGCATGAACCAGGTCCATACATAGTGTACACAGACACGGGCGGATTCGAGCATAAGGGATGCACGTGAAGGAGATAAGATTAAGTAGTTATATCTGATATCTCCTGATCAAAAAGTGTTAGCGGAAACGTAAAAGAAAGAACACAAGATTTAATGTGGTTCGGATCAAAATAATCCTACGTCCACCAGAGAACAATTGCCCTTTTTAATATTAACAAAGGAAGGGGAGATTTCCCAATTACACTTAAGAGAATTTCTCTCTTAACTCTCTACTCACTACAATGTATTGTATTATTTTGGGATGATTTCTACAAGTGAAGGAGTGCATCTATTTATAGAGGTAAAGACCTCCTCTTGATGTCATTGGTGACATCAAACTACCTCCTCTTGATGTCATGGGTGACATCAAAGGAGGAAGCTTCCTCCTAGCATCCACACCAACTCTTTCCACCAACTCTTCCAATTGGCATGCCATTGTTGACTAAACATAAACCAACATTTTCAATCTCCACCTTGGTTTGCGTTTCGAGCGTGTGAACAACTCTGGCCAAAACTTCTAAGCTTACTGGGCAACCCCGTTGTAAGAAACAAGAAGAATCAAACCATTGTTGAACATACCACCTCCACCTAGCAATTGTTCTCTTCGGAGTTGCATCAGTTGATGCACACCCCCGCCAAGTCCTTGCAGTGTGCAAACTTAGCGAGCGGGACTATCTTGGTCAACATGTCTGCAGCATTATCGTCTGTGATAACCTTCACGACCTTGATAGTTCCCTCATCAATAACATCTCGAATAAAATGAAATCTGACATCAATGTGTTTAGTGCGCTCATGAAATCTCTGATTTTTCATTAGATGAATAGCACTCTGACTATCACATCTAAGAGTTGATTCCAGTTGAACCAAACTCAATTCCGCTACTAAACTTTTCAACCAGATAGCTTCCTTTACCGCCTCCGCTGCTGCCATGTATTCTGTTTCTGTCGTAGACAAAGCGACAATCGACTGCAAAGTCGACTTCCAACTGACGGCACTGCCAACGAGGGTAAAGATGTATCCAGTTGTGGACCTTCTTCTGTCAAGATCTCCTGCATAGTCAGAATCCACATAACCGAGAATTGAAATACTTGTACCACTTTTTCGAAAGGTAAGACCAACACCAGAAGCTCCTTTGAGATATCTCAATATCCACTTGACAGCTTCCCAATGCCTCTTTCCTTGGTTGGACATGTATCTACTTACCACACTTACAGATTGAGCAATATCTGGACGTGTGCATACCATAGCATACATAATACTACCAACTGCACTGGCATAAGGAATCTTTGACATATGCTCCACCTCATCCTCAGACTGAGGCATTTGTGACTCTGAAAGTTTAAAATGAGGAGCTAATGGTGTACTTACAGGCTTGCACGTTTGCATATTGAATCTCTCGAGAACCCTTTCAATATACCTCTTCTGAGAAAGATGTACAACATCGTCTTCTCTTGAAATCTCCACACCAAGGATTTTCTTTGCAGCTCCTAAATCCTTCATGTCAAATTCCTTACTCAATAGTTTTTTCAAAGCATTTATCTCTGTAATGTTGTTAGCAGCAATAAGCATATCATCAACATACAACAGTAAATAAATCATTGAGTTACCAGACATCTTCTTGTGATACACACAACTATCAAAGGCACTCCTTGAGAATTCATGTGTAGTCATGAATGCATCAAACCTCTTGTACCACTGTCTAGGGGATTGCTTCAAACCATACAAAGACTTCTTTAGTTGGCATACGTGATCTTCTTTTCCCTCAGCTAGGAAACCTTCAGGTTGATCCATATAGATTGTCTCTTCTAGATCACCGTGTAAGAAAGCAGTTTTGACATCAAGCTGTTGAAGCTCCAAGTCAAATTGTGCAACCAATGCTAGTAGCACGCGAATTGAGCTATGCTTCACGACCGGAGAGAAAATCTCATTGTAGTCAATTCCCTCCTTTTGGCTGAAACCTTTTGCAACCAATCTCGCCTTGAACCTAGCATCTTCCACTTCAGGAATTCCCTCTTTCTTTCGGTAGACCCACTTGCATCCAACTGTCCTCTTCCCCTTTTGTCTTTTCACTAAGACCCATGTCTGATTCTTGTGAAGAGACTCCATCTCTTCAGTCATGGCTAACCGCCATTGTGCGGCATCCTTGCAAGAAGTTGCTTCAATATACGAAGAGGGCTCCAGATCTTTAATCTCTTCTTGTGCAGCTACGAACGCATATGCAATCAAGTTTGCTTGATTTATAAGGCGTTCCGGTTCTCGTGTCTGCCTCTTCTCCCTCCCCTTCGCAATTGTGTATGGTTCATTGACAGCAAGTTCTTCAACGCCTACATCTTCTGACTCATCTTTAACCTGAGTCTCTTGATCCTTTTCCTTGGCAAGCTCCACCGGAAGCTCCACCTGCTCGTTGTTCTTGTTTCCTGAAAACTCCACGGAAACTTTACGGGGATCAAGTATAGAGGATTCATCGAAGGTGACATCTCTACTAACTATAAATTTGAGTAAAGACAAACACCAAAGTTTGTACCATTTTACTCCATCCACATACCCTACGAATATGGCCTTCTTAGCCCTTGGTTCAAGCTTTCCTTCATTAACGTGATAATAAGCTGGACACCCAAATACTCGTAAGTATGAATAGTTAGAGGGTTCACCTGACCATACCTCATTCGGAGTCTTAAAGTCAATTACCGATGCTGGAGATCGATTGACAATATGAGCAGCAGTGTGAACTGCTTCAGCCCAAAATACTTTGGACATTTTGGCTTGTAGGAGCATACAACGAGCCTTTTCAAGAAGAGTTCTGTTCATTCTCTCGGCAACTCCATTCTGCTGTGGGGTATGCCTGACAGTCCTATGTCTTGAGATCCCATGAACCTTGCAGAATTCATTAAACTCTTCATTGCAAAACTCCAAGCCATTGTCTGTGCGAAGATACTTGATTTTCCGCTCCATTTGATTTTCAATCAAAATCTTCCACTCTTTAAATGCTTCAAAAGCATCACTTTTTGCCTTCAAAAAATACACCCAAACCTTTCGTGAGAAATCATCAATAAAAATGAGAAGATACCTCTTTCCGCCCTTCGATAGAAGTTTAGAAGGACCCCATAAATCTGAATGGATGTAGTCTAGCACTGCTCTTGTCTTGTGTTTGCCAATGCTGAAGCTGACCTTCTTCTGCTTCCCTAGAACGCAGTGCTCACAGAAGTCAAGCGTGTTGATCTTCTCACCTTCCAAAAGTTTACGATTGCTCAACATCTCCAGTCCACGTGCGCTCATATGACCTAGTCTCATGTGCCAGTCTTGCCTTGTCATCATTAGATAACTGCACTGTAGATGCATTTGCAGAGCCAACAATGGTGCTTCCGGCCAATGTGTAAAGGCCGTTCTCCAGCTTGCCTTTCAGCATGACTAAAGAACCTTTAGTCACCTTCATAGTTCCTGCTTCGCTCATGTACCTGTAGCCTTGTTCATCCAGAGTACCCAAGGAGATCAAATTCTTCTTCAGATCAGGAACATGACGGACTTGTGTAATAGTCCTCACGATTCCATCATGGCAGCGAACCCGAACTGAGCCAATGCCAACTATTGCACAAGTTGCATTATTGCCCATTACTACGGTTCCTCCACTTTTCTCGTAGCTGCTAAACCAGTCTTTTCGGAACGTCATATGCAGAGTACAAGCAGAGTCTAACACCCATTTGTTTTCATAACTACTATTATTATTACACGATGTTGTTAGTACATAATCATTATCAAAATTATGTACCTGTTCAACTGTAGATGCACTCGCCTTTTCCTTGGACTTTGACATTGGGCAATCTCGTTCAAAGTGCCCCTTCTTGCCACAACCCCAACACTCTGTATTCTTCTTGTTCACACGAGACTTTGATCTGTGCTTTGATTTGGTCTTTCCCTGTTGGCTAGTCCGGCCTCTTACAAAGAGGCCACTTGCCTGGTCATCTCTATCTCCTTCAATGTGCGTCCGCACATCACTAGAGTTAAGTGCCTGCCGCACTTGCTCAAGCTTGATAGGCTCCTTGCTATACATCATTGAATTCTCAATATCACGATATCCTGAAGTCAATGAAAATAGCAAAGCACATGCAAGCGTCTCCTCCTCCCTTTTAATTCCTGCAATCTGTAAGTCCATGACAAGTTTATTAAACGCATCTAAATGATCTTGTAACGAAGTACCCGACCCCATCTTAAATGTGTGAAGACGCCGTTGTAACAACATTCTTGTTGTCACTGATCGGTCTTGGTATAGCCCTTTTAGCTTTTCCCACAACTGTTTGGCCGTCTCTTCGATACTCGTACTCACTTCACAAAGCACGTTAGGTGCAAGGGATAGTTGGATTGCACTCAATGCATCCCCTTCAATCTTCTCCTTGTCGGGAGCTGATATATCCGTAGGATACTTTCCGTCAATAGCATGGATTGAACCTTCCCTCCGCAGTAACGCCATCATCTGGATCTTCCAGATATTGAAGTTTTTGCGTCCATTGAATCTATCAATTTCAAACTTCATGGAACTCATATTTGCTTGTTCTTTCTCCTTGGATCGTTAAAGAATCCTGTCACTCTGATACCAATTGTTAACGGAAACGTAAAAGAAAGAATACAAGATTTAACGTGGTTCGGATCAAAATAATCCTACGTCCACCAGAGAACAATTGCCCTTTTTAATATTAACAAAGGAAGGGGAGATTTCCCAATTACACTTAAGAGAATTTCTCTCTTAACTCTCTACTCACTACAATGTATTGTATTATTTTGGGATGATTTCTACAAGTGAAGGAGTGCATCTATTTATAGAGGTAAAGACCTCCTCTTGATGTCATTGGTGACATCAAACTACCTCCTCTTGATGTCATAGGTGACATCAAAGGAGGAAGCTTCCTCCTAGTATCCACACCAACTCTTTCCACCAACTCTTCCAATTGGCATGCCATTGTTGACTAAACATAAACCAACATTTTTAGCATGCCATTGTTGACTAAACATAAACCAACATTTTCAAAAAGGTTGCACAATTGATGAAGAAAGGGACTCCTTACTCGAAGAGAACTTATCCAAGATAAAGGGAAGGGTTAGAAGTTGAAGATAACTAGAACTCTTCCACCAAGGAAGAGTATAGCATTGGAACTCTAGTTATTTCCTATCCTACTAACTCTTTAAATTACAGGATATTCTTACTTTACGGGTACGCACAAAAGCTGAAGTTAAACGTGAGTTGAGAGCAAAATAGCAAGGCATTTTGCAAGAAATTTTTGTGGGATTCAAGTGTGCGAACCTGAAGCTACATGAACCAGATAGAAGAATCAGTTCCAAGTGTCTTGTCTTTTATTCTAGTTTCATTATAGTAGGTGTTTTCAAATTGTACCTTTCAGCTTTATCTAGAAGCAATTGTATTAGGTACTCTGAGTATTCTAGAGTTAACTTGAAGTTATCGCAACAGTTAGAGGCTGGTTGCCACAACGGGATTAGAGGTAATCCTTAGGTTTACAAAGAATTTTGAAAATGCTGTTTGGCTCAGTGATTTAGTCAAGTGTTGGGAAAAATCTTACTAAGTAATAGGTCGTGATTTTTACATCTTTTGAGCCGGGTATTTTCCACGTAAAAATACTTAGTGTTCTTTACTTTTCGCATTTATTATTTCACGCAATAGTAGTATAAGGAACACATAGAAGAACCAGGTCCTTCTATAATCTGTGCACGCGAAAAATTGGACACCACACAAATCATCTCCCCTCCTCCCGTGTGGCATTGAAGAATAAAACATCACCATCTGCATTGGTTTCTTAGTTTCTTGTTGTGGTTGATGCTTGTTGCTACTGCTTCATTACATCTATTTTCTGGCTCTTAGTTTGTTGTGATTATCTTTCTGGCACTTGGTGATGGTAACGCTTGTTTCTACTATTTCTTTCTTCCATCCTAAGCCGAGGGTCTCTCGAAAACAACCCTCTATCCTCCCAAGGTAGGGGTAAGGTCTGCGTACACACTACCCTCCCTAGACCCCACTTGTGGGACATCACTAGTTATTGTTGTTGCTATCTTTTTATAATGGTGTTGTATGGGCTAGCTTGCATACACCTCGACTATTCCATCGGGTACATCAGTACATACTACCTCACACCAGAACAAGTATTAGGTAACTCTGCCAACAAGGCTTAGGCACACGGGAAGAAATAACCTAGTGTTTCACTGTTTTTTGTTTCTGCTAAGATTTGAACCCTAATCTCCAAGGATTGCACTTGTTTCATTGACTATTCCCTCCCACCCACCCCCCACCCCACCCCCCGGGTGCAAAGATTTTTAAAATTTTTATTTAAATAAAAATTTCTAAAGTTTCAAAGCAGAAAAATACACAGCCGGCCATTTTGATCAGACCTACAGGAGTAACTAGCAAATAAGATGTTAGAACTTCACTAATACTATAACCATAGCCAAAAAGACAACAATTACGACAACAATCAATCAATGACATTAACAGCAACAATAGCTAGAACAACGACCACACTAGCTATACAATGAATTACCTCTACGAAAGAACTACCACCAGGATTCCTCATATCACATGCCCAGAAATAAAGGTGGCTGCTAGGGAGGCTGTCATCACTAATTCTCAGATTTCCAAGAGATGCCTTTATAGTAAAAGAAGATGGAAACACCTATCCGAGGAGAAAACAAGATTGAAAAGTTGCACTCACATAATAAATATCACAACGGAAAAAATCAAAGTTGATGGAAACAACAGACCTTGATATCAGTAAGAAAATTATCCTGGGACAAGGTAGCGAGCTTAGATCCATCCTCTTTCATCAGCAAGATCTGGGCACGAGCCATGTTCAGTGTCAGACCGAAAATAATTCTAGACTTCCCCTTCCCAAGCAAACCTTTCACTGCAGGCACATCAGCTATCTCAAACAACTGTGAATCAACCACATTTTCCTTGGAACTATCATGTTGTGTAATGGCTGATGAAGAAGTGTCACTGAAAGATTCACAGCTTTCCTCCCCCACATTTATGGCATTTACAAATTCCATTACTGCCAATATTGTTGGCCTACGACAGAAAAAAGACAAGGTAGCAAGTGTGACGGCTACCTGTAATAACCAATATGCAATTAAGTTAGAAATCCTAAGTGCAGAACAAAGTAAACAGATTTAGCCAGATAAGAAACACCAGCTGACCTTTGTATCAATGCTAGTATAGCGAGGTGACTTCTGGTCATAAATAACCACTTGAGCCTTCACAAAACTATCTAATGTATCAGTCAGTTTTACAGAATTAGTTCCATTATCATGAACATCAATAGGCAGAAGACCAGCAAAACGATTAAAACTAGGAGCCTTTGACACGGTCTTTTCTGATGACAAAAAATTTCCAGATGAATATGGACTATCAGCCAGGTCATTTAAATTTTCAGATGCCTCATAAAACTCCTCTTCTCCATCATATTGACTAAATTCATTGCTCTGGCTTTTGACATCATTCAAAAGGGGGGGTGCACCAACATTTCTGATGAAGGATCGTGCTAGATAACAAGAGCCGGATATCCCTGTCTGGCACACCAAATCTTCTACCTCCAGAGCTTTCAGGAGAGTCCCTATAAAAATATCATTGCCTCTAATTGAAAGCTCAACCTGTGTCAGACATAAATTTAAAGCATTAAAGCAAAAGATTAGAGATCAAGCTAAAATAAGACCGATAGCAAAACCTGCAGTAATCTTACCCGACCACCCGTTGCTCGAAATTCAAATAAGCCTCTCTCCTCAGCTAGAAGTGCCTTAGTAAAACTTTGATCATGCTAGACAAAGTGGAAAGCATATTATACATGTCAGTGGAGTCACTGCTTTTCAAGAAAAAGTGTCCTTGATAGTTTTCACCAATACTCACCTCTGGACTATAATTGAAGCACATCTTTAACTCATCAAGAATACCGGTCAAATACAGACTCTCCATTTTCGACAGATCCATTAAATCTTGATTGTCTGCGTGATCAGCTTCATAGTCTTCAGACTCAGATGATGATTCAGATAAACCAGCAATTGGAGCTGATCCCTGCATGAAACCTCACTTTTGAGAAGTTTCTCATAGGAAAGCAACAACATGCAAGGACTTGATGAATATATACTCCTGTTTTCCCCGTACAACACCCCCCCCCCACCCCACCCCTCAAAAAGGGGATAAAAGTACTATCCTGAAAGCAACCAATAAAGACAGTCCTTAAGATCTCCTCAAATCCGAAGACTTAAACTGCCAAATCTAAGTGAAGTTATGATGAAGTTAAACTAAGACATCTTGTCCTAGCTCTTAATCCACACCAAAAACCTATTTTCCCAATGCTTCTAATTGATCCCCATTTACTTATGGTAAGGATCTCGATCCATTAACATTGTCCAGAGAAAAGGAATTAGAGAGAGGGAGGGAGAGAGAGAGAGAGAGAGAGATACTCCTGCAAGTTTTTAGGAAAAAATCTTTTTGTCTTGAAGGCAACAGGTTTATCATACTATAGTCTCCAAGATCAAATTCTGCTGACCACTCACCACTCACCAGAGTCTTTTTTTCCAAAACCCGTGGGGATACCTGCTACTTCCCACCACCAACAAGTACCAGATAACTCTATCCACCAAGGCTTGGACAGATGAGAAGAAATCACCTAGTGAATTTGACTCTGCTGGGATTTTAACCCGAGACCTAAGGTTCTCAACTCACTTCATTGACCACTAGGCCACACCCTCGGGTGCTTCACTCACCATATTTTCACCTTAATTTAAACTATTAACAGCAGTTTCTATTCATCAATTCATAGTTTGTCATAGGCACCTACAAAGGGATGTTATCTGACAAAGACCATCCAACCACAATCTTATGACTCTAGCTATTGGCATGTCAATAAGCAATCAATTCCAAATCAGCATAAAGAGAAATAGCACAAAGGTCTACCGATGCACGATAGATGGCCCCCAGCAAGTGGCTCTGCCATGTCTTCTTTAAATCTTCAGAGTCACAACGTAATATTAGAGCATTTGCATCTTCCACAACCTACAAGCAATGATAAGGTAAGGAATGTCAGAAAACAGAATCTGCACAACCAAAAGAAGCCAAAGATTTTGAAAAGTACGTTGGTGGCTCTTTCAGCACTATAGACAGCCAACACATGTTCGTCGCCAACATCATTTGGAGGAACTTGATATAGTTGCTTTCCTCGTAAACTGCAACAAGGCAGTACAACAATGAAGTTAAGGATACGAAGCACAGATAAAAGATGGATAAGCCAGGTGAGCAATAGGAATTACAGTCAGAAAACCTAGATCGGCTTCACATGGAGGACCACCAGAAATCTAGACATTATCTCTTTTTTTCCTTTTTTTTCCAAATAAAGTACCATTGGAGATGAAAACATGCTGTACGTTCGAATTAGTTGCTGAGATAAAATTCTTGATTCTATAAACCAAACCACATTGTAATAGTATATCATTTATCTCATCTTCAAGGCATAATATAAATTCACATGCATTTAGCTAATTTCATGTTCTAGCACTATATCTATCTGTCTTTCCAAAGGCATGAAGTAGGATAGATTTTTGTACATTTTTAATTTTTTGGGATCTGTATTTAGCTACCGGTCCAACACAACCTCTGTGCTGAAGATTAATATAACTGTTACCATTCTCAAAAAAAAAAAAAAAATATGAAGCCATGAAGTAGGATAAGAGAGCTCATGATCCAATAATACATTTGGGTTATCCCCTCCCGCCATACAGACGTAAAAAGAGGAACTCCATTCACGAGCATGGTTAATAGGACATACAACTTCCCAATCTGTGAACCTTGCTTCAATTTTGATTTTTGCTCCATGCTATGACAGCATACCAAACACTAGACTACTATTCGCGGGGAAAAACAGCAACTTCAATATGTTTTTATCCTTTTTGGGGTTAATAAACAGTATTTTGATCAAATTATGAGGCTGAACGCAAAAAACATAAGCTTATGATGTCATGAAAAAGGTAAAACCAAATTCCGAGAGGATGTGGATACCCCAGTACAAGGAGTCCCAAATTACCAACAATGTTATTGGGGAGATCTCAATAGACATATGCGTAGATCTACAAACAAATTTCAATCGAGCATATGGGGAATATGGTTATGGTACTAGAAATGAAGTGAAAACTATTTTTTTTTTTTTGGCAATCCTCTAGGCAAGCGCCTAGGGCTAGCTTTTTATTAATAAAAGAAAAGAAAAATACAACAATTAGGAAAAGTACAAATAAGGGGGACAATAGCACCGGTATTGTTACCCATATACCTTGGCTATATAATCACTCCTCTGCGCCTCACATTTCCTTATGATGGCAGCCTCACATAGTGAAAACTATTTTAGAGTTTGCCTTGTGATTTATTTTTAACTAACACACTTTTAAAAGAGGGAATCACATCTGGTAACATTTAAGAGTAGCTGTAACTATAGTCAAATAGACTTCATCTTGTAAGTGACGAGGCCATGTATAAGGATTGCAACGTTATACAAGGAAAAGCCCTCCCCCCATCACAAACTGATGAACATCATCCTTGATGTTCAGTAAAAGAGTGCAACAGAAAAGGGCAATAATTGATTTAACCCAAGCAAACTTTGGGCAGGTCGAGTCATCATCAGCCTATTGATTTGACCCATTTTGACCCGCCCAAATTTGACCAACCCACCCAGTTGTTACCTCTACTTATTATTCCAAAAATATTTTTATATCAAGCTCTTAACTAATTTTCCAAGTAAACCATGATTTTTCCGTTCATCACATAAATTTTATATCCTTCACAGATGACTCATATCACAAAAAGGGCTATTAAAATATGATAATGTAAAGTCTGATCCTCCATAATAAAACAATGGTAAAGAATTGTTTGTTTTCTTTTTTTTTGACAAGTTGACGACATGATGTTATTTTTAATAAGGTAAACAATCCATTAATGATGGGGAAACCACGTATATTAGCAGTATACCAAAAAGCAGAGAACCCACTAAAAATATGGCTATGTACAAAAATACCGAATCATCTATACAAGCTAGGAGCTCATGAGTACACCAAAAGAGAACTAAAGATAAAAGGCTATGCTATCAACTTACAAAGTCATTTTCTAACCCTTCAAACAGTCCCTTATTTCTATCTATCCATACAACCCATATAAGAGCTAACAAGGCAACATCTCATGCCCTAGGTCTTCTCTCCTCCTTCTACATGCCCAGATATGTAAGAGCAGCTATGTAAGCGCTTCTTTGACAGTGCTCTGCATAACCCACTGCACTTTTTACCAATGTAGGACCACCCACCACAACTGTGACGTTTAAATGCAACATGAGATGATCTGCATTTTCACTCGAATGTTTGCACACAAAACACCAAATGTCGTGAAGAAACGAACCTTATTCGACACCCCGATAAACGAATCATTTGGTGCAGGATCTCCCAACAATCTATAGTAGTAAGATTTGACTATATATAGGCCATCCCTCCTAAAACCTCACCCATCTCCATAAGTGGTGTATCATTCAGTGTAAGGTGCTTGTGAAGCAGCTCCAATAGATGTTAAACTCGCTCATTTCCCAATCTTAAAAGTTTTTCCTAAACCTCAAATTCTGATAAACTTCCCTGCTATGTATGTTTCGGCTCTGTTGTACTGTCATCTTTGGCACGTCACTCTAAAGAAATTAGGGAAGCACTACTTAATATCTGTCACCACACCAACTGTGTCTACAAAAACTTATACTCCCTCCGTCTCAAATTAGATGAGGTACTTTCCTTTTAATTTGGAAATAATTCAACTTTAAACTCTTCATTTTACCCTTAATGAGAAGCTTTTATAACCATACAAATATCATGACCCCACAAAGTTTTTACCCCTTAAGCTTTTAAGACAACAAGTTTCAAAAGATTCTTCTTTTTTTCTTAAACTCCGTGTCGAGTCAAACTACCTCATCTAAATTGAAACGGAGGGAGTACTACTAACATTCTCTGCCCTAAGTGATAAATAGGCTAAAGTGTTCCTACATAACATGCTCGTCCACCCAGATTTCTAGAGCTTCTTTCTTTTCTTATTTGATGAAGTAAGTGGTTAAAAAATACTCTCCAGAGCTTCTTTCTAGTAAGCTTTATTGAAGATCCTAAGATCTTCTACTCCGTGATCTTATTCCTTTGAAGATATCACCGATCCGTAATTCATTAAGCAAAATTTCCTAATTCGACTTGCGTTCTCCTTCAAAATTCCGCCATGGCGACTCCAATTTTTGTTTCAGTAAGATCAATGTTGCATCAATGGCATGTAATATGTGGAAGGCATGGTTGATTAATACTTCATTTCCTTATTTGAACAAATACATATTTCGCCACCTAGCTAGCCGCTTTTCCACCCTCTCAATCAGCATATTCCACTCTACTGAGTCCTTACTGAAAGCACCCAGAGAAAGATGGACCAAGGTAAGTAGTAGGTAGTGCTCCTACCTTATTCAACACGTATGCTAGGTCTTCAGCATTTGCTACCCCGTCCACCGGTTTGATCTCGCATTCCCTAAGGTTGAACTTTAACCTAGATAGACACCACCTGCAACCACATAAGGGTTTGTCTTAAATATTTAGCTGGGCCACACTTGCATTGCTGAATACAAAGGTGTCATCCACAAATATGAACTGGATAACCCTAATGAAAATTTTGTTCCTCACCGAGATAAAATGTCTCTTAAAAATCCTCCATCAATTTAATTCAGCGGTTTTATCCCCAAAAAGAATAGCATCGCAGATAGCGGATCCCCCTATCACCAGAAGGTCCTCCATTCACTAAGACTTAGAATCTAACAATAAAAATGCAAAATTGATCCACCTCCTCTTGTCCCAAATATGTCATAGTTATGATGTAGTCCAAGAGTTCCTAATGCATATCAACATAAACCTTGTCAAGGTCCAACTTGCATCCAAAAATTCCTAATCCCTAGCTCTCCCTTCTTCCTTCTAGGATCAATCACTTCATTCGCCACCAAAGTTGCATGCAAACTCTGTCTACTTGATCAAACGCATTCCAGAAAATGGGTATTGCTTTATTTAGTGCTTTTTAAGTATGTTAGAAAGCGCCTTAGGAATTATCTCATATATGATACCCACCAAACTACTATGCATGTAATCCTTGTGCTTATAACCCTCATCTTTCAACATAAAAAATATGATGTGTTGAGGCTTCTTTGAACTCACCCGTTAAAAAATGTCATAATGGTCCGCATCAAGTTCCCTTAAATCTGCTTTAGCACAGCTGGACAAAGGCCAATGTGAACCCATTTGGTCCCAGGATCTTATCTCGGGCACAACTCACCTCTTGTTCTCCTATAACCCTTTCTAACCACTCCCTCCTCTCGTCTCTTATTTGGTTGAACATTATCCCCCTCCCCCCCCCCCGAAACTTTGGTCTCCATCTAACCTCATTTTTATACAATTAATATTCGTACTCCAAAATATTCTGGACAAGGTGGGAGTAGCCCCTGGGGTGGATAAGACGTGGGAAGCGAAGCTGAGATGGTTTGGTTATGTGAAGAGGAGATAAGCAGATGTCCCGGTCAGGAGGTGTGAGTGGTTGGAAATGGTAGGGCCAAGGAGATGTAGGAGGAGGCCGAAAATATATTGGGGCGACGTGATCAGGCAGGACATGGCACGTCTTTAACTCGCCGAGGACATTGACCCTTGACAGGAGAGTGTGGAGGTCGAGGATTAGGGTAGTAGGTTAGTGAGTAGTTGAGCGTGCTTCTTTCTTGTATCTGTATTGCCTTTCTATACCTGTAGTACTAGTGTATTCTCGTATTTTCTATTATTAGATTTCTAATACTACTTGTTTCTTTTGATCCGGGTATCTTATTACGTGTTTTCTTCTATTTACATACATTTGAGCCGAGGGCCTATCATAAATAGTTTTTCTACCTTCACAAGGTAGGAGTAAGGTATGTGTACACACTGTCTTCCCCAAATCCCACTTATGGGACATATACACTAGTATGTTGTTGCTGTTACTCCAAAATTGATAGCATACCTAAAGGATAGTGTACCTGGTGACATCACCTGTTCCACTACTCCTTGACTCTATCTCTAAAATCAAGCACCTTGAGTCACATGTTCTCAAACAAGGGCGGATCTAGTGTTAGGATACCGGGTTCATCTGAACCCAGTACTTTCGACGAGAAGTGTAAAAATTCGCTAAAATTGCAATAAATAGTAGATATGAAATCATAACTTTAAAGATATAATGGGTTCAATGCTAAGAACCTTAAAAATTAAACCCCTAGAATTTAAATCCTAGGTCCACCTTGGTTCTCAAACTTGGAAAGAGTACTTTCTTCTACTACTCCTTCCGTTTTAAAAAGATTGGCTCTATTTCCTTATTAGTCCATTTCAAAATGTTGGCACCTTTCAATATTTCCTTAATAGGAAGCAATTATAGCCACACAAATATTATGGCAGATTTCAGACCACAAGTTTCAAAAAAAATTCAGCCACACAAATGCTATGGCTTATTTAAGACCACATATCTCATAAGTCTTCTCTTCTTTATTAAAGTTTATGTCAAGTCAAACTATGACAATCGCTATCTAGCAAGATAGGCACATAGTCAGAAACAAATCTAAACAATGGAACTAGCAATGCATCCAGCATCATCTCATCCCATGCAGTAGATACCAAAAGCTTATCCAGCCCTTATTTTGAAATAGACTCATGGTCTGATCCATGTAACACTTGCTCCTATTAAGGGTAAATCAATAAGAGGTATTGTTGATAAAACTCCGAAAATTCCTCCATTTCCCTAGACACCATTATACTCTCCACTCCTTCCTCCCAGAACCTTATTGTATTAAAGTCTTCCTAATACCCATGGAATCTCCCACTCGGCCATACAGTTGGTCATCTCCCAAAACTAAAGAAAATTATCGATGTCAACCAGCCTAATGTAGTTACTTTTGCGGTGTTTTGTTGGGGCTCGATTGTTTAGGTGATGCCACAAGACATGGAGCATAGTTTTTACCTGGTATACTGCTTGTAAGATCTAGAGCCAGGATTTTCCAGTATATAAAGAAAGGTTCCAACTATACATAGGTATCTCCGCTGCCATACAGCCTCCCTACCACCAACACCCTACAGTGAAAAAAAAATAATTATCAGAAATGTACAACTACTAAAGCACATATCAATATGCAACAAAACTTGGATAGGTTAATCTAAAAGTAACCTTCCAGGTAAGAAGACCCAACCACCCTTCAAAATCAGATTGAGTCCAAGGACGATAAACATCTGAATCATTTCTTTCCTCTCCTTCAAATATCTTTGCAACTTGCATCAACCGATGATACCGAGCAGGAGAAAAATGGAATCCTAAAGAAGGAAGACGCACTGCGAGTCTCGTCGAAGGAAAGGCAGGATTCTCTAGCCGAATCTGGAAAAATTGGAATATGAGAGGTGTTGCACCCAAAGTTGAAACTGTGAAAACATACTAAGGTAAATTATGTGAATGTAAGATCATGTTTAGAAGAAATGTGCAATCACCTGTTGAAGCTTTAGAACCACTGCACACTTGTCAATAACAGGCAACCAAGCAACAAAGTTAGACCTAGATGGCCCAACTCCATTTGTAGGGGTTTGACTCCAATAGTAATCACCATCAACCAGGAAAGCAGAAACATCACTGAGGACCATATCAAACTGAACATACATATTCATCTCCTCAGGTGCGATAAATTCAGAATCATCCTGCCCAAATTACAGAAACACGGCACTTTAGCCAACTGAGGGATATCTGGTCCTATAGATTCAGACGATCCTTAGATTTACCTTTGTAGAAATCACCAAATTTCCCAAGTCAAGAAGCAGCTTAGTTGAGTGAGTGTTATCTGGAGAGAAATCTGTAGGAATGGTAATTTTTGGAGCCGCAATATTCAAATCCAGGAAGAACCTGGTAAAAAGCGGATATCAATTTTAAAATTATCAGGATGGTATAAAAGAATACAACATGTTGATATCTACCACAAGATTTGTTTGGGTTCGAAGGTTGATAATGCTGCAACATTAAACAGAAAAAGATAGAAAAACCTAACAAACTTATAGGGAGACATGCCTAGACCACTGAACCATCAGTCTTGATCCCTGTCCGCCACTCCATCCCTCCACAAAACCACCTATTCTTTACATCAGGATCACATTTGCAGATTTTTTTACTGGACAATAACATGTAGCAATTTTTCTTTTAAACTGCTCAAATTACTGTGAGGGACCAGTAATCTCAACAACATCAGGATACCAGTTTGACATACAAAAGAAAGTATCTAACCTGGACTGATCCTTAAGAGCTCTGTTTACTTGTTGCTGTGCAGTTCGTTTGACTTCATCAATTGTCATCTAACAACAGGACAAATACACATCATATACCAACACGTTTCAAATGAAAACTGGGAATACAAACATAAACCAAGAATCTCTTGCATAAATTAAATTCAACATTTTTGAGACATTAATATCCATATTACTAGGTTGAGTGGCAAAGAGCAATTAAACAAGTAGTAACAGCAAGAGTTGATATTAAAAGGTGAAATAAACGTCTTAAAGGCAATAGTCGCCCTATCCCAAAATGTTCCCCTTCCTTTCTGGGTTGTTTCAAATTGTTGTTCAATTCCCCCATGGAAGTTTCAATTCTTTTCAATACCACAAAGTTTCTAAGCCTCTCTTTTACCTTTCTCAATACAATATTATCCTCAACTATTTTCTGATAATGGCGGTGTCTAGACCTATGTTGCTCGAACTCTTCAAAAATGTTGCCTGGTGCGTGTCGGATTCTCCAAAAGCTGTGCATTTTTTGAGAATCCGACACGGGTGCGACAATATTTTGGAGAGTTCGTGCAACATAGGTCTAGACTAGCTCGTGCGCACCTGACTATTCAACCGAGTACCTCTTATCTTCCACTAACACATGTAATCGGTAACTCTGCCTAGCAATGGCAAATGTGAAGGAATTACCTAGGTCGTTGCCTTTGCTGGGATTTGAACCCTGGTTTCGCATAATCTCACTTCAATTGTTAGGCCACACCCTTGGGTGCTAATATTATACTCTATTCTACCAATAAAACTATAACATGTTATCAACAGATTAAAGATATCCTTGTAAGTTTTTGTAGTAGGGGGATTCTTTACTGTTTTTGGGATATGTATTTTGTCACTTCTACCAGCACAAACTTTGTGCTGTTTTCTTTCATAAAATGTTACCCTTGTCCAAAAAAAACGATTAAAGATATTATTAATTTGGTAGTTCCGATCTCTCGCTTAATAATTATAGCTAATCTAAAGGTATATGATTATTTTTATGATCAAGTAATAAAATTTCATTATTTATTGGGCCAAAACAAAAGCGCCTATATGCTAGAAATATACCAAAAAGGCAGAAACCCACCAAAATATATTGTTCTCTACAAAAGACACCCAATCTTATGTACAACAAGGAACTCCAGGGCTTGAGGAACTTACCAAGCAATTCATTCTCGAAATTTCTTCCTTTTCTCCTTTATCTTAAAAGTTAAAAAAAAATGAAAAACTTACCAGAAACCGATATCCAACAGCGCCTTCATTAGCAAGAATCATATTTTAAAGACTTGCTATATGATTCCTCTCCCCCCCCCCCCAAAGTTCACCCAAAATTAGACCAAGTATGAAATTTTCTCTCCAACATCAACTGAACTCAACAGCTAATATAGAAGGAAGCATGCGACTGACAGTCCCAACCACCAGCCAAAGGCAGCAAATAGCAGCAGAGAGCTGTCTGCACGCTTGCCACACCCTTAGCCCACTTGTTGGCACAGTTATGCATGGCCAAGCCAACTACCAGTCTTGCAAGGATGCTTTCTATGCGCATTGTAATGTACATCCTCCATGTCCTGCGTGTGAGCTAATGGCCTGCCACACTCATTATATTTACCGAACTGCTTTATGTATAGTTGCCACCTTTACACACACCGACAAAGCTTTAACTCTGCTAATAAGCAGAATATGTTTACCAAATTTTGCATTCTCAGATCCATTTGGTTACAACAACCATGTCTTTTCAGTTTCAGGGGAAAATAGAACAAGAAAATGTCATGGTCAACTCTTCAATCTTCTCATTGGGATCAGTTCCAAAATGCCGTTACGCCCTAGCACACCTTCATTGACAATGTTTGATGAAAGAAGAAGGCTAACAATCAAGGACAAACTTCTTATTGGTTCATCCGCATTCATTGCCAGGAACAACAAGATCAAGCAATGAAGTGGAGTGCACAAGGAAATTTAGTCAGGTTTTTTTTTAATGCTCAATTAACTCACTCCTCTAAGAAGAAAATGTTTTATGACCATGAAATAAGCTGTGATATAAACACCAATTCAATGAACAGGGAACAAAACAGATGGAAAAGGAAAAGTAATGTCAAAATTGAGCTTTGAAACTACGTTTGTGAAGAAAATAAGGAGCTAAAGCTGACCTGTACTGCAGCAGCTGTTTCCAGAGCTATGGTCTGACTTACAGCAGCATTACTTTCAAAAAAGTTGATAATTTGGTCAATGGAATCCTTCAAATACTAAGGAAAAAATTTTGATCAGTTAAAGCGCTAAACTGTTGCAACTGGTGAACTAAAATAAAACTTCAGCTTACAGTCACATAGCAGGGAGAAGCTTTAGCCGCTAAACTCCAGTCAATGTTGGAATCGAAAGGCTTGTAGCAGAATGCAGCAACCAAGGAATCACTGACAGTAGCGCTCTAAACAGAAAATATTACCATAAATGAGGCTGTCTAACTTAACCACACACACACACCCCCCCCCCCCCCCCCCCGAAAAATGAAAAAGAAAAGAGAATAGAAAATATTCTCCATAATATCGAAAGCTTTCGGTTGTCGACTTTTCACCCTATAGCAAAGGTATATTTAAATAGAAAAGAAAAAGTAATATCCAAAATTTCAAAAACTTTCTAACTTAGAATGTAAAGATTCTCACCTCAGCGAGAAGGCCATTTGGAGACCATAATTGATATGACCCTAGTTTTACGTCAAAAACCTTTGCTTCTGAATAAAGCTTTATATAACAATCAAGGTTATCACATGACAAATCAGCAAGGCAGTTGTGAGTATCACTAAGCTTTGAGGCATTGTGCTTCATGTGAACCTCCAAGGTGGTATGTGGCACATCTCTCCTGTCATGAGTTGCCAACAGTGGTTCTTCTTCACCTTCTTTATACCCAATTATATTATTTAACCTCTCCCAGTCTTCCTCAGTAAACCCTGCTTGCTCACTTCCATCTTCAACTGATTGGCTGGTCCTGAGAAAGTTGGTCAACCACATAAGACTCCATAGAAGAAAAAACAAAGAAAATAAAAGCATTTCACAGTACAGAAATCAAGGGAGTATAAAGATCCAGTATTAACCAGCCAAAAGACCACCAAGATTTCTTTGACTTTTGCTTTTTTAGGTAGGAATCTGACTCTACTGACTGCTGCACAAACTTGTGCGCCATCATCCTGTGGAAAAGTTAAAAATAAAGGTCATTCTCTAATACAAAAATCTGTGTAAATTCTAAAACATCGGCAAGAAAGCTTCAGTAAAAAAAAATCAAAATATTGTTGTCATGGCTCTTCCTGGCATGTACGATTATTTGTCCAATTAAACACAAGCAAAAATTCTGGAACACTCTTACACCCAGGAGCTGCTTTACAAAACACTTGAAATATCATGAAGGAATAAAATAAGTCAACCAATAAGTTTCCATTCAATCAAAAGAACAAATCTAGCTTAGATACATGAAAGAAAAATGATAGGTATTCTTAAGGAAAAAAACTTTGGACTCAAATCAACCACAGAGCTAGCTCAAGTAGTGAGGTTTGGAGCCTACATGTGGGATCCTAATTCCCCCCTCCCCAATGCCCAGGTTAAACATCGGGAAAGTGAAGTAATATAAAATAGGTGGCCCAACATCAGGAATGGATGCAACTTTAATACCATCTGGAAAATCTGTGTATCCAACCCAACCTTTATAACTGCGAGCGGAGTGGCCTAAAACCGTTATAAACTCCTAAGTGAACGCCCTCCCTGAAGAGTAATTTAAGTGTTTTGGAGTTCACATATGAACATTAATCGGGCACGAGAATGGACTTACAAAAGGTGCTCTGGTATCGTACTAAGAAAACGAACATTGAGCTTAACTCAGCCACAAGAGACTCAAGTGGTGACTTTGTACAAAATTAAACATGGAGACTACAACCTTAACTGATGTGGTACCGGTATGATTCAAAAAGGAGCAAGCTAAGGCATTAAGACGGACATTTGAGAACTTCTGATGAATTGATGACTTTTTTTTTTTGGTAACTATTGTATATATTAGAAACATCAGTACATAGGTTGCACTGAAAACCAAATTTACATGAAGAGGATTAGTAGATGTTCTGATTTGAGACCTAACAAGATCCTAGTATGTCTATGATTGTCAATGTATCTTCTGTGTAGATCTGTTTACACCAAAAACAAAAAAGAAGAATACAATTGAGTTTAATCTTCTGCACTGGATTGCTTCTATCTTCAAAACATCTAGCGTTTCTTTCCCTCCAAACTGTCCACCATATACAAGCCGGGACAGTCCTCCATCTATCTCTACTAGTTGCTTCAGCTCCAGCTTCTTCCAGCTATAAAGAACGTCTTTAAGACTGTATGGCATTGACCATGAAATACCCCTAGTTGGTCTGTAATCTTGCAATGTAGAAATAAATGGGTGACAGTTTCAGCATTTTCTCCACATAGAAAACATCTAGAACACAGCGAAATTCCCCTTTTAATGAGATTATCCTGGGTTAATACCGCCTCCTTTGCTAGTAGCCAAGTGAAGCATGCTACCTTGTATGGAATCTTTGTTTTCCATATATGTTTCCAAGGCCATGGGTCTACCATTTGATTATTATGATTCAAAATCTTATATGCATCCTTCACCCGGTAAACCCCTCTGTTGTGTCTCTGCCACCAAAGTAAATCAAACCCTTCCTGTAATCCTTTAAATGCTTCCAGCTCTTTGTAAAGGTCAGCTAATCTTGTTATCTCCCAGTCATTCAGCTGTCTTCTGATAGCGATTTCCCATCCTTGATGACTCCTCATATCAGCTACTGTCTTGTGCTGGTTATGTGCTAAACCAAACATATCAGGGTATCTTTCCTTTAAGCTTCCGTGTCCTAACCAGTTATCATTCCAGAATGATGTGTTCCTTCCGTTGTTCACTCTAATGGAGGAGTGGTTCTTCATTATAGGCCAAAGTTCTCTGATGGATTTCCACACACTTACTCCATATGATGTTCTGACTTTTTTTGACACCCAGATATTTTCCTCGCCATACTGAGCTTTTATCACTTTGCCCCATAAAGATTGGGGTTCTTGAGAGTACTTCCATAACCATTTCATTCTAAGAGCCTTGCTTTGATTCTTCAAATTCCTTATTCCTAAACCACCTTGTTTTTTAGCCATTGTGAGTGTCTTCCATTTAGTTAAATGGAAGACTTTTTTCTCCTTATTACCTTGCCAAAGGAATGATCTTCGTAGTTTGTCCAATCTCTGTAAAATGCCGGCTGGAATTGGGAACAAAGACATCATACAAGTAGGAAGTGAGTCTAATACTGAGTTGATTAGAACTAGCCTTCCCCCCAATGATAGGTATTGCGATTTCCATCTTGACAACTTCTTCTCACACTTTTCTATGACTGAATTCCAGATCTCTTTTGATTTGGATCTTGCACCAAGAGGCATCCCAAGGTAAACAGTTGGTAGGGACCCAACTTCTCCTCCCAATATCTGTGTCAGTTGCTCCATGTTGTTAACTTCATTAATGGGGAAAATATTGCTCTTTCTCGAGTTGATGTGTAATCTTGAGACTCCCTCAAATAAGACCAAAATGATCCTTAGGAATCTAAGTTGTTCCTTTTCAGCGTCACAGAAGACTAGAGTATCGTCAGCATATTGGAGATGTGTGATCTTTAGATTGTTTGCCCCACTCCTGTTTACCTCAAAACCTTTAACCCATCCACTGACTTTAGCCGTTTTGATCATGTTGTTCAATCCTTCCATGGCTATAATGAATAGAAAGGGAGATAAAGGATCACCTTGTCTTAGACCTCTGTGTGAATGGAAAAAACCTTTAGGAGATCCATTTATGAGAATGGAGAATGTTACAGTAGATATGCAAAATTTCATCCATCTATTCCATTTCTGCCCAAAACCCATTTGTTCTAGCATTCTGAGTAGGAAGCTCCAATTTACATGATCATAGGCCTTCTCAATATCTAATTTGCATAAGATTCCGGGTTCTTTCTTTTTTATTCTTGAATCCACAGCTTCGTTGGCAATCAACACTGCATCTATTATTTGTCTTCCTTTGATGAAAGTCATTTGTTGAGCATCGACAATTTTCCCTACCACCCTCTTAAGTCTTTCAGTCAAGACTTTTGAGAGCAGTTTGTAGAAGCTCCCTATCAGACTGATCGGTCTGAAATCTCTCAATTCTTTCGCACCTGTCTTCTTTGGAATCAAAGCTATATATGTTGCATTGAAGCTTTTCTCAAACATCTCCTGCGAATGGAAGTTGTTGAAGGCCTCCATGATGTCTTCCTTCAAAATGTCCCAACACTTTATGAAAAAACCCATTGTGTATCCATCCGGACCTGGGGCCTTGTCACTTGCACACATCTTCAGACAGCTCAAAACTTCTTGTTCCTCAAAGTTACTCTGTAAAGACTCCCTCTCTGATTCAGAAATTCTTGGGCTATTTTCGAAATTGACCGTTGGTCTCCACTCTTCAGGTTCTGTGTATAACCCCTTGTAGAATTCAATGATCTCGTTCTCTATTCTGGCTGGATCCTCGACTACTTCATGTCGAATCGATAGTTGATCAATGTTGTTGTTTCTCTTGTGTGCATTGGCAGTACGATGGAAAAATTTTGTATTCCTGTCCCCTTATTTGAGCCACAGAGCTCTTGATTTCTGTCTCCATGCACTTTCTTCATTCTTGAGTTGTTCCTCAATCTCTATTAGAGTAACTACTTTCCTCACTGATTCCTCCTCTGTCAGCGCTCTTAGTTATTGTGTTGCCTCAAAACCTGCGAGTTGACTCAGCAATTTTGATTTTTCCAATCCCAAATTACCTTCACAACTTCTGCTCCATTCTTTTAGCTTGCCCTTGAGCGCTTTTAACTTGCAAGCTAAAATGTAATCTGGTCTTCCTGAGAATTCAAAAGATGTCCACCAGTCTCTAATTCTGTCATCAAAACCTTCCACATTCAGCCACCAATTTTCGAACTTAAAGTATGATTTAGCTTGTTCCCAAGCACCACAGTATAAAGCCACAGGTGAATGGTCAGAAATCAGCCTTTGTTGGATAGTTTGATTGATGTTTCTGAAGCTTTCATCCCATTCTTCTGAAATGAGAAATCTATCAATTCTTGAAGCGGTTGTATGATTGTCCCTTTTGAACCAAGTATAGTAGCCTCCTTCAAGTCGAAGGTCTATCAACTCCATATCTTCTATAAAATCTGAGAATTCCACCATCGCCCTGGACCTCCTTGAACATTCCCGTTTTTCAGAAGGGTACCTTGTAACATTAAAATCACCACAAACCGCCCAAGGACCTTCCATCAATCCTCTCACTGCACCAATTTCTCTCCATACTATTTTCCTTTCTATTCTACAATTTGGGGCATACACTCCTGTTATGTGACATTGAAAATTCTATAAAAGAGCCTCGAACTTGCAAGTCAAAATGTATGCACCAGTCTGTAACATCTCCCCGAGGGAGAGAGAGAAACACACACACACACACAGAGGGAGAGAGAGAATCACACACACACAGAGAAACATCAATGGAGAAGGGGGAAGATTGCTCAGGGTCACCTGACAAATTGACTAAAAATATACAGCTCACCAAAAGTGTATCCAGTAATGCTGTCGAGACTAATAGAAAGCAAGTTAATCCCACAATGTTGCAACACCAACATATTGCCTTTGAATTTGATGCAGTCCATTAGCCAACAATTCATGAAATAATATAGAAAAACATGCAGCACAAATTACCTCCATTGAAGAATGATTTCAGCATCAAGCGTGTGATCCAGTTCTTCTAAATCTTTACTATCATCTATTACTATCCGATCAGGATCAGATTTCAGCAATGAAGCATACAAAGAGATATATTTCTTCCGCAACCTCGTATATCGCAGGACCTGCTCCCATGACAATTTTCCACTACAAACAATAATGGTATTATTAATTGAAGACTAAGAACCAAATCTTCTCCACGTGCATACACATATATATCTACACAACTTAACGAAATAAGAGAGAATGATATTACATCTTCTAAAAGCTGTAACATTTTTTCCTCAAAAGCCCTATCATTTTTTATCAAAATAAAATAGAGCAAATATGGTGAATGCGTAAACGAAAGCATTAGCATCTTTTTCAGGTCCAAGAGAGATTATGAGGACAAGTAGAAACATGTTAGCTCCTCTTTTATCGCGTTTGTTTAGCCTTCGCATCAGAGTGTTGTGAGGATATCAAAATGTAAGAGGAAGTTTGGCGAGTCTCTTAATTCCTTAAGAAACTAGTTACATACCTGGCCTTCTTTATCTGATCAGATAAAGCTTGATAAGCATACTTCCACCAAGATTTTGGATCAGATCTCACCGGGACATGTGGACGAAGATGAGCATATTTCAACCGTTGATTGAAGGCAGCAAAGTTCTCAGCCAACTTTAATAAATCCCTATAGCCATTCTGCACAAGTTACATGCCAAAGTAAGTGAAAAAGCCAAAACAAGCTAGATATCAATTCCACATGGACGAGAAATAAAAGACAGAAAAGAAAAGTTAGCAAGACCAGCCTTTGACAAACAAAGAGTCACATCATCCAGAGCCACAACTGCCTTTTGTAGAGGTTCCGTATTATCAAGTGAAGGATTAGGGCGCTGTTTTGAGAACTTAGCTTTCCCAGTCACTGGTTGCAAAATGTAAGAATGCTCTTTAATGTGACCATCAGCTGGTTTGCCATTATCCGTTCCATATCTGAAAATCTGAGGATTGAACTAGGTTTACGAATAGGGACAGATCAGAAAGAGGAACCATCAAATGACAACCAGAACACTCGAGAAGTACCTTGACCCACTCCAGTGGTAGCAAATCTGCCCAAGGTTTGTCAATATGCCACGGACTGATATCAGAATCGAAATAAACAGCTAGCCGTTCAAGTTCTACGGACTAACACGTCAAAAAACAAATCAATAAAAAGTGTGAAATAAGAAACCAGAAGGACATTTTATCAAGAAAAACATAGGAAGAATTATCACATCATATAAAAATCTAGACAAGATAATAAGACTTCATTAAAATACATATGCACTTGGCAGTTCCCTTTTTTCATTGTTGACATGATTTCAGAGAACAGCTACAGCCAGAGGCAAGAGAGATGCAGTAGAGAGGTAGGTAATGGACTGCAGGAATGATATGATCAAGGACCTAGAATCTGGTTGAAGAGAGTAAAGGGACACTAAAATTGCTTCAGCGAAAAACCACTAGTTTTGCACGACTATAGTTGCTAACTAATCAGCTATAAACAGAACACAACGAGGGCAAAAGTAGACAAGGCGCAAGAAAATTGGGGAAGTTGAAAATAAGAGGTTTGCTTAATGTATAAACGCATACCATAAAGAGGTCATTGGGTAGGGGGTGGTTAAGAACTTTTATCTTTTCATCAACTTAAAAGTGCGAAAGAGACGGACCTTCTGTATAAAATCCAATGCATTTCCAGTTACAAAGGTTTCACTCCCGCTCTCATCTACCGTCATAGCTGATAGTTTCTCTAAGGTCATACCAGCTGCAAAAGAGTGGCCAGGATTGCTGCACGATGAAAGCTAGTCAGACTCATCACAAATTCAAAGAAATCAACAGTTGAACCTCCTTACCTCTCAAGATCTTCATATCTGATGTGGATATTTGAAATTGAAAGCTTCAAATTCCCAATTACTGTGTTGATCAAAGACCCCAACCAGGACTTATTCTTGAGGAGAAAGGCAAAGAAGAAAATTGGTTACAGTGATGATACTTGATGGACAATATTCTGTGAAACTGCCATTCCATACAAGAACTATGATTTACATTTGTTTCCCATCCGTGGCAATGTCATAAAACGAATCAAAGAGGATACCTTAAGATGTTTAAAGATAAAAAAACTAAAACAGAACATTCCAAGCAGCCTTTGGAAATCTTATATGGTAAAACTCAATCGAACTTAACATATATGAGTGCCACACACAACAAGCAACAGGAATATCTTAACATTGATGTCAAATCTCAGTTCATTTAAAGATGTGGGTACTAATATCTAAAGATTATAACATTAGAATCCCTGAACTATACTTTCTATAGAAACTGTAATGCCATTTCTTAATTACTCCTAATCTAGAACCATAAGCATGGATAATGCTGAACCAACTGACATTCTTAAGAAACTATAATGCCTCCTCTCCATTTCAGTATCTAGAAGCACAGGAATACTAAAAACAATATTATGCTGCAGTTATTGACGCAAATTGACAGCCTCTTACCCGTATCTCTCACTTTTCACTTTCATCAAGAGAAGAAAAAAACAAATCATTTTTCACTAGACCCATAAGTTCACGTCCAAAAACAAGAGGCAGCATCAGCAGTCAAAGTTAGTAAGCTAGATATCAGATTAACAGTTTACTACTGACAGAAGCAACCAATGAACCCATCATTCTGAGCATCCAAGTTGGCACACATACGTCAAAGTTTTATGTATTTGACAAAAGACAAAAAAATATACCATTTCTGTCTGTAGGATTCGTCTACTCTCCAGAAGCTTTGTTTCCATGTCCTAGTTGCGATCAAAAGAGGTAACATCAAAAACATTTCCTGTCGACATGCAAAAAATTTTACTTGAGACTCAAAACCTTACTCGTATTCTACTCTTCTTAGCTTCTTGGACAGCATCTTCGGTAGATCCTTCAACTTGGGTTGCTGGCTCAGCTAATAAGAAAATACGATCCAGGTGAACTTGAACTGGATCTTGGCCAAGCCTGCTCCATGGTACCTATAGTTATGGACTAATTACTGACATGCAAATGACAATACAATTCCTTAATTAAACAGTCACCCATAAAGGGGATACCAACTGTCCCAATGTTACATGGAAAATGATAAGAAGTCATAAGAAAAGGTAGAAGGAATGAAATATTTAGAGATACTATAGAATCCCTAGTAGGTGGACACACTGTAACTACACCAAACAACCCAGAGTAGTCAAAAGCAAAAAGCACAGCGAAGCACCATAATCTGTTGGGGCTTTAAGCACAAAGCAGAAATGAAGTGTGGGTTTTAACGAAAAGCTCACCAATGAAGAAAAACAACAGATATATATATATATATATATATACACATACACATATACATATATATATATAATCATGTATACACATACACAACTATATATGTGTGTGTACATATAAGGCAACAGAAAATACCTACAAACAAGCACAATAATTATTTTGACAAAAGAATTGACATAACTATAATTAAGCGAAACTTAAGATGTAAAAATCATATCAATCAAGGTGAAAATACATTTTATAAATATCTGATTTATGTGAAAAGGTGTACTTTTTTTCTGATAAGGGTGTGAAAAGGTGTACTTTTATTTCCTAATCGTTAAAAACTCACTCTTTTTTCTTTTGAAATGGTAATTTTTTATTTTTTTGAAGGTAACAAATTTTATAAATAAGATAAAGTAACCCTTAGCGCAAAGAAAGTACTAAGAGTAAAACATAGTTACAAGACCCCCAAAAAGAACAAAAACCTAGTCTTGTAATAGTTACAAGGACCCAATAGTGTCCGCTATAGGTGGTAAGTATTATTATAAACAAATTGGCACAATGTGCCTGGTTACATCCAAAAAAAAGCCCCAATAGACCAAAAGAAGAGAACCTAACATGTGTAGTGAAGATTCGACAAATGATTTATCAATTTACCAACTATAGTTATTGTGCCCTCCAATAGGTGATGAGGTGCATGCATTAGCACCTTAAAGCTTTCGCTAAAGTGCTGCTTAAGCGAGATGATGCGCACAGCCTGACATTATCTTATTTTTTAGGGTTTAAGAGCACCTCAAATGAGCTTTTGACAACACTGAAACAACCTGCAGCAACTTACATTCCATTGAAGAGCAAGCAACCTCACAGACAAACAAACACGGACAAGGGAGGAGAAGTATCTAGGCTGTGAGAAGTATGTGCTTATTTCTTAGAGAGCATTGGAACTCTTAACATGCTAAGCAAAAAAACTTGTTTGTGGTTCATGTGGACCAAAGCTTAAACTCCAGGTTTGTTGATCAAAAAGATGTAATAACCTTTTTTTTTTGGCCTAAAGATCAACTTCATTTAATACTTCTAATGTTTTAGCTATCAATTGGATTGATTTGAGTAATTCAAGGAATACTTATTCTCATCCAGAAGTTGAGATCCTTAAAGAAGGACTTGACAACCTGGAATAGAGAGGTGCATGGCAAGTTGGAAGACAGAAGGAACAAGGCACTAGATGAGTTAAGACTCTTGGATCAAGTGGCTGAACATAGGGTACATTCTCCAGAGAAAAAGCTGAGTACTTTCAATCTCAAATTGGAACTTCAACAGATTGCACTAGCTGAAGAAGTCTCTTGGAGACAAAAATCCAGATGCCTATGGCTAAAGGAGGGAGACAGAAACACAAAGTATTTTCAGAAAATTGCTAATTCTCAAAGGAGGAACAATAGCATTGATAGGCTCAAGGTGGGAGAAAATCTAGTTGAAGATAAGGAGCATATCAAACAGGAAATACTGGATTATTATCAGGCTTTGTACAAGGAGAGGGAGCCCTGGAGACCTACAGCAGAGTTCGAGGGGTTACCCTCATTATCTGCAGATGAATGTGTTGTTCTAGAATCACCTTTTGGGGAATCAGAAGTCTTGGCAGCCTTAAAGTCTTGTGCTCCTGATAAAGCACCAGGCCCGATGGGTTCACTATGGCCTTCTTTCAAAAGGCATGGGACTTTATTAAATGGAGGCTCTCAATCACTTCTATCATAGCTGTCATATGGTCAAATCCTGCAATGCTGCATTTATTGCTCTTATCCCCAAAAAGAAAGGAGCAATAGAACTAAGGGACTATAGACTTATCAGTTTAATAGGGAGTATTTACAAGATAGCTGCAAAAAATTTGGCTGAAAGATTAAAGGTCATTGCCAATTTGATCTCTGGGCAGCAAAGTGCTTTTATAATAAAAGCAGGCAGATCACAGATGCCTCCCTGATTGCCAATGAGGTCTTGGATTGGAGAATCAAAAGTGGTGAAACAGGTTTGCTGTGCAAATTAGACATTGAAAAAGCTTCTGATCAACTGAGTTGGGCATATCTCATCATCTTAAAGAAGATGGGATTTGGAGATAGGTGGATAAGGTGGATAAAATACTGCATATCAACTGTGAAATATTCCGTGTTGGTTAACAGAAGTCCTGTAGGTTTCTTTTCTCCTCAAAAAGGCCTCAGGCAAGGAGATCCACTCTCTCCTTTTCTCTTTATATTGGCAATGGAGGGTCTCTCGTAGATGCTAGGAAGGGCAAAGGAGCTTCAATGGATACAAGGTTTTCAGGTTGGGAAAAATCCTGCAAATTCAATCAATGTATCACACATGTTATATGCAAATGACACATTGATCTTCTGTGGTGCAAAAAGGTCACAAGTAATCAATCTCAACCTCATCTTACTCATTTTTGAAGCATTGTCTGGGCTACATATCAATATGCTTAAAAGCATTATTTATGCAGTGAATGAGGTTCAAAATTTGGAGGAATTAGTTGAAATACTTAGCTGCAAAACTGGCTCCTTTACCACAACTTATCTAGGACTCCCCCCAGGAGCCAAATTCAAATCCACTGAAATTTGGAATGGAGTCATTGAAAAAGTTGAAAAGAGACTAGCAACCTGGCAAATGCAATATCTCTCGATGGGGGCAGACTCACACTGATCAGTAGTGTACTTGACAACATACCAACTTATTACATGTCTCTGTTTCCTATGCCAAGCTCAGTCCTGAAACAACTAGACCGGTTAAGAAGAAGGTTTTTATGGGAAGGAAACAGTGAAACACAAATTTTCACTTGTTAGGTGGCCAAAAGTAAGTCAACCAAAGTCTTATGGGGGGATTGGGTATCAGGAATCTTAAGCTTCACAACAAATGTATGCTAATGAATGGCTATGGAGGTATGGACAAACTGAAGCAGGTTACTGGAAGGAGATCATTGACGCCAAATATGGAATTCAGAATCACTGGAGCCCCAAGAGAAGTCCAGCACCTCATGGAGTGGGTTTATGGAAACACATCAGCAGCTTTCAAAATGATTTCTTTCAGAATACATCATTCAAAGTTGGTAGTGGTGTTCATGTGAAATTCTGGAAAGACATATGGCTTGGTAATACAGCACTAAAGGATTCATACCCAGGTCTATACCTAATAGCCTGCAATCAGGACTCAAATATTGCTCAAAACAGAGAGAACAACATTTGGAATCCAGTGTTTAGAAGAAATCTTCAGGATTGGGAAATCAATGACTTACTTGCTCTCCTAGCCACACTGGGAGATTTCATCACGGAAGATCAACAACCAGACAGAATCATCCGAGGGAATTCAGAAGAAGGAAAGTACACAGTCAAAGAGGGCTACAACCTTATCTGCTCACATAATGGAATACTAGATGATTGGCCCTGGAAACATGTCTGGAGGACCAGAATGCCACTCAAAGTAGCTTGCCTCACATGGACTGCCCTCAATGAAGTTGTTTTAACACAGGACAATCTTAGCAGAAGGAGCATTACTTTAGTTAACAGATGTTATATGTGCCAACAGAGATCAGAAAGTGTTCACCATCTTGTTTCTTCATTGCCAAGTCACTGCTGATATTTGGAACTTCTTCATATCCATTTTTGGTATAACTTGGATCATGCCTCACACCATCAACGAAGCCTATATTAGCTGGATTTTTTGGAGAGTTGACAAAGCCATCAAATATGGAGAATGATCCCAGCAGTCATATTTTGGATTGTTTGGAAGGAAAGAAATGGTATATGTTTTGATGGAATATCAACTCCAACACATTCCCAAAAGCTAAATGTTTAGTTAGTTTGTTCAGTTGGAACTTTCTTTCCCCTGTTAATAGGGTTGACAATTTTTTGGATTTTGTTAGCTCCCTGGTTCTAGCATAGGCACTCTTAAGCTTACAATGTTTTTTGTCTTTTGTACGGGAGCTAACATAATTTATGTTCTTGTAATTTGGCATCTTCCTGATGCCATTTCAATGATATTATCTTACTTCATCTAAAAAAAAGGAAATATACTTACAAAACCACGGGTACTCTTATTAGGGATAGTTCCTAAAGTTACTTCAATATCCGTAGGAATACATGTTTTTAATATGAATTTAGATAAATAAAGCACTTTAAAAAAATAGCATGCGAAGTTACGAACCAGGTTCCTTCAAGGATGACCTAATTCTAAATTTAGCTTGCTTTATTGATGTTATTAGGTTTATTCAACTCAACTTTCATTTAACTCAAGGGTTGAGATAGTGATCAATCAATCCTCCTTGTAGAAACAATAGTGACTCATCATTATATTAATCACTGTGATGTGTGCACTTAATTTCCAAAATCACACAACAGTGGCATAAAATTACAACTGAAACGGATTCAAAATTTTATAAATATGCCCTCGAGTTCAAAATACTAAAGTCATAAGCAAAAGCATCCACAGCCAAGAACAACCAATATACTCAGTTCACTTTCAGGTATTCAAAACTTCAAAATAACTCATTCAGAAGTCACATGTTAGGGGTAGAACCTTGAGTCTCACAGATCCAAGAAATCCTGCCTTGACTTTTACAGGTAACTTCAATGCATTGAGAGCCTCTGGTTTTAATTGCATATTTACTAGCTCTACGTCACCTGTCACATATGCCACAATCTGTTAGTAACCAAGCAAATTTTCAATCCATACCTGCATTGTTTGACTGCAACAGATATTGTCAAGGAAAACACTTAAGAACTGTATTATATACAATGGCATCCCCCCTAAAAAAAGAAGACCTAAAACTTCCGCTTCCGTGGATAGATGTATGTTCAAGGCAGCGAGTGCACCTGCATCACTGCTTTTGCTCGAGCCATATATATAGAGTCAAAAAAGTTTTAAAATAAATCTGAACCCGTTGCCACAAAGAAGTAGTCGGTGACTCCGCACCTAAAATTCTGAATATACATCTAACTTGCCAAATCAATATGTCAAAAAGAAAAATTTTGAACTGAATTGCGCTTAAAATGCTGTCTTTCGACATCATTGAAGGCATTAAAAACAATTATCAAGAGGGGAAAAATAATAAAGGCAAGGGCAAGTTACTTGAACAAGATGTTAAAGAAGGGGGGCTACTTATTGGGTGCTTCCCTTATTGGAGTTTGAACATCTATTATCAGCTTTAAAGATGCTATTTTCATTACGAATGAACTCTTTACTATGACCAGTAAATGCAAAACAGAGATATTCAAACTAAGACTTTTTTTTTTCTTTTTGGCCATAAATTGGATGGCATTTCATCGATATCATACCAATCTGGTGTCAAAATATTTACAGCAACGGTAAGTGGCTCACCAACTAAGTCAACATAAACCTTATGTGTCAGGTCTCCCAAAACATTAACCATCTACACAAATTGATATTTCCATCTTGCAGCAGAAGTTAAAAGCAATAGAAGAGAACTCTTAACCTTCAACACTGAACCCTCTAGTCCATCAAAAGTTCTCTTATTTCTAATCCTCCCCAAAACCCAAAAGATGAAAAGTGTTGCTGTCCTCCATAGCTACTTTTTCTTCCTTACAATGAAACTCGAGCTCCACCCTACTACTATTTAGGACAAACCCAATAGATCTTGAAGGTTGTAAATATCGAGGTCTAAAGTTCTGCATCACACAATTCAATAGAATGTAATCCACCTCCTCGCATGCATTTTGCACATGCAACACCAGCTCCCATGATATATCCTATTTTTCTCAAACTGCCTACAGTCGGAATAGCTTCCCAAGCGGCAAACATACAAAAAAACTAACTGTTTTAAGTTTCCAAGAAATCAATATATCTTTCCACATGAGGCTCCACTCCCCACCAATAAACAAACATCTATAATAGGACCTGACTTAAGTGTTTCGATGAGAACCTTTCCAAATCAATACTATCTACCCAAACTGTGTAAAGCCGTATATAAGAACGATTCAACTCCGAAGCATGTAGGGGTTTCCTAAAAGAGATGTCTCATTCCTTCCCGCCTTAAAGTCTCCGCTACGAGTGTTCAATGGGAAAAAATGAGGAAAAATAACTAAAAATCCAACAAATCTACAAAAGAAACCAACATATACTTTGGGTAGGTTTGGTTTGGAATTACATTTGGAAAAAACAAAAACTATGTGATTTGATTTGTTATTATACCAAAAAAGAAATCGAACAAACCCGACTATATACCTAACAAATTATAAATCATCAAAAATTGTATATAAATATTGTGTGGAATTCCAGCGGGTGTGGTCTAGTGGTCAATGAAGTGGGTGAGAACCATAAGGCTCAGGTTGAAATCCCAGCGGAGGCACACTAGGTGATTTCTTCCCATCTATCCAAGCCTTGGTGGATAGAGTTACCTGGTACCTATTGCTGGTGGGAGGTGGCAGGTATCCCGTGGAATTAGTCGAGGTGCGCGCAAGCTGTTCCGGACACCACGGTTATCAAAAAAAAAAAAATATATATATATATATATATATATATATATATATATATATATATATATATGGGGGGGGGGATTCAATTGAGACAATACCTATAATCATAACATCTGAAGCAATATCATCTAGTCTGGCAGGGAGGGCATAGAAATGGGCCTGACCACCCCCTGATTTGTGGTGCTCTTTCATTGGACATGCAGCTTCTTTGGTCCTGATTCATATCATTCATATGACGCAATTATATGCTTATGTGCTTGGCAAATGTGAAATCTATTGTTTGTTCTCTTTTCTATTTTCTTCCCTCTCCATGTGTTTCTTGCCCACTTTAGTATCAAATGTCTTTAGATTTGTCTCCATTCACATAATCTTGAGTAACTCAATTAATTTTTTGTTGATCCATTCTGTTAATTGTTACTTTTCTTTACGTTCCAATACTTCCTCCTCTTGTATCATTCAAATTTTCCGTAGTAATCACTTTCTGACTTGGGATCCTGTAAATGCTCGGGAATGTGAATCTTTCATAATATTCTTTCAAAAGTCTGCACACAAATGCAAGTATGATGTATATAGTCCTCCATTGCCCTTCCACATTCCTATACTTCTCCACTACCATCTCCCTACAAAGAGCATACTTCTCAATCACGAATCTCCGTAACCATTAGCCTAATAGAGCATTGTTGAATACTCAACCTTTTACCTCAAGACCTCCGATTTCATTGAAGAGTCCGCTGATTAAGTGAAGCTTCAAAACCCTATATTTCTGAATCCCATTGGAAGTAAAACCTTCCTCTATAGAGCGTGTTGCTCAACCAAATTCTCCATAACAATTTTCTTAGTAGCGCCTTGTTGAAAACTGGAAGACGTTTCATCCCAAGAGCTCTCACTTAACGTCCTCCCAATTAACTGAGTTGAGCTTCCTAGGCCCATTTGTCGAATCCCATTGGAAGTTCCACCTCCCCTCATAGAGCGTGTTGCTCACGCAAAGTCTCCATAACCATTTTCTTAATAGGGCCTTGTTGAAAACTCGAAGACCTTTCACCCAAGATCCCTCCCGCAACATTCTCCCAGCTGACTAAGTAGAGCTTCCTAACCCCATTTCTCGAATCCCGTAGGATGCTCCTTTGGAGTCTTTCCAATTTACCAGTGAGTTGTGACATCGTCCAGTGCCTGAAACAATGACATGAACTACACAGAGATGCTCGATATGTACCTCTTTCACCATGCTGCCAGTCTTTTCTCAACTCTCTTAATCACTGGGATCCATGTTGCTAGGTCCTTATAAAAACCTCAGTTGCTCGAACACAGTGCAGATATCTGACACTGGTGCAGATGTAAAGATCGAAGTCGTCATAACATAATGACTTACGATTCCCGTAGGACCACTTAAATTTTATGTTGTATGAACTAGAAGTATCTATTACTTTCTGACGGGGTTTCACTGGGGCTTTTTGCGGGTTCCTCTTTCTTACATCATGTTATCTTGATTCTATGAAGATTCACATCCCCTTGATGTGTTTCCGTGAAATTTTGTTTACTGAATGGAGGAAAAACTAATCCAGATGAACTATAAAACTGTTGTGGAAAAAATAAACCAACCACTCGGCAACATGAAAGTTGGACCAGATTGTTTTGTTATCCACTTCCAAATAGTAGACTAATGTACTTCATTGTAATTGAACAAAGAAACTATACATGGAATAGGTTGTACAAGATTTATGAAACAATGTTGTTTCCCTCAGACAGTATAACTGGAATACAACTAGCTAACAAGAAAATTTAACAAGTAGGAGTCAAAGGGACCACGCCTAGCAGAACAAAAGAATAATGAACATGGGTTAAGCCCAAAAGAAGATTCAACCACACGGGCTAAGCAATGTTGTAGAACCAGTATACAACCAGGGAGATGGGTAAGTCCATGATTCGCCTTCAAAGAGTTGGATAACACCTAAATTACAATGGTGCAAGAAGGATTACAGTTATTAACTGAGTCAAGAACAATTTTTACAGCCAGAAGACTCAGTCAAATAACCACTTCTCCAGAAAATATGAATAGAGGAACGTCGACTGAACGTGGGAGAAGACAGTTAGCCGATGTAGCTCTAAACAATGCACCACAAGAATGACCAACCCTACAGCTATAAATAGATAGCCATTTGTGAATAGAACACGCAGCAAATTAACTAAAGATACTTTTGTCCTAATCACTCAAACATTTATGCGCTTTTGCTTCAACACTTTCTTCACACACATGCCTACTTCAGCCTATACTATTTAACATTCAATAAACCTATATATGATGTGAAACGCCGGATAACAAAGTAATACAAATCCAAATTATACCGTTGAAAGCACTTTATTGCACAAATTCATCACACAATTTGAAATCGAATTACATAAAGGCTAATGGTTAAATAGAAAATCAACTGTACATTCAGAGAATTAGGAATTTACCTTGCCAAACACTGATTTTGAGAGCTTCTTTGTTGAGTCCTCTAACATAGTTCCCCAAATACCTCTGCAACAAGTACGCTACCTGATCTTCCAACATCTTCGCGAACTTTCAACTGATCAATTCTTCAATTCAAATATCTATTAACGATGTGACTGTGAATGTCTACAAGTTTCTATATACAACTTTGAATGTCAAAAAGTGAAGTGTTCCACAAGTTTCCATGGCGAAGAAGAAATGAAGAAAGAGAGAATTTTAGAATTGGAAATTTGGAATCGCACGATCTATTTTCTTTTTCTTTTAATTTTCTTTGTTTCTTATTCTATTTTATAAAGATATAAAATGTCTAAAAAGCTTAAGTACGGAGGGGTTCTCCAGTTGTTGTAAGCTAAAATCTAAATGCAGAATGACGAGGAGGGGTTTGAGATATTTCTTTTAATCTTAATATCTACACGTGGAGCAGCTAATATCTTGCCGAGTAATTCAAAGCCAACGATGAAGGGAGGGGATCATCACGTGTTTGCATTAAGTGTTTTTATTAAGGAAGGTTTTCATCGACGATTCTGTGGCGACTTCCAAGGTCGCGTCTAAAGGTAGGTACCGACATGTACATCGCCTTCTAGAGTAGCGACCTACCGATATTTGTGGCGCTTTTTTACTTTCTATGCGAGTTTCATCACCACAAAGCTTGCATGTTTTATTACTAACTAGGACGTTCATAAAATATTCGAAAAATCAAATCAAACCGATCAAAAAAATCGATACTTTTTAGGTTTAATTTGATTTTGATTTTGATTTTGATTTTGATTTTAAATTTTAAAAACCGATCAAATTTAATTTGGTCTTGGTTTTAATAAAAAAAATAACCCAAAAAATGAATCAAACCAACTATAAAAATAGCTATTTAAATTTATTATTACACCTATATATATGTATATATTTTTATATAAAGTTTCTAAAATTTTATGGTACATATTAGTCATTTGTATTTTTATTCTAGTTCTTTGCTATTATAATAGTTTAATTCTTTACCTTCACATTCTAATTTGATTAGTAGTTTTCTTTTGCTAAGTATAAGAGTTTATTTCATGTTAAAAATAATCGATTTTTAATTGAGTGCTTAAATTATTCATCACTAGATTCAATTATAATCAATATATCTATGTAAATGATAGATTTTTCAAAGAGCAATTGATTTGATAGTGCTGCGTCGAAAATGTAGTCGCCGGAATATGCATTTGGTAGTGTATGTCTCATATTTAAGAAAAAACCTAATAAATAACTGAAAAACTGACCCAAACCGAATCATGAATACCCCTATTATTAACTTTTTATGACGACTAAAATCGCCAGAAAAGTATGCAAATGTAGAAGATAAATTTAAGGACCCGTTTGGCCATAAATTTTACCTACATTTTGGTAAAATTCCAAATCCCAAAACCAGCTCAATAGCTGCTGGTTTTTGGCCAAAATATCACTATTACATTTTTAAAAAATTGCCCCAAACTTTTGTATTTTATAAAACAGCCCACCATTTATTATTTTGTACAATATTGTTTCGTCTTCTCGGTCATTTGATAGTGCATCATGTAGTTCATTATAAAAATGATAATTTTGAATCAAATTTATTTATGTTCAGGACTATGGTTTGCAATAATATAATGTATGTTATTGATAATGGTATTGTTGGGTATTTGTGATAGTTTTTAGAACTTGTGGGTATAAGTCATGTTTCATGTTTTTCCAAAATAAATTTGGGAAATATGTTTTGAAAACTAATGTCCAAACACATTTTCATCTTCAAACCAAACTTCACCCAAATCAGATTTTTCAAAACAAATTTGAGAATTTATGACCAAACGCTAGCTAAGATAGGTCACTACTTGAAAGAGCAATATATAGTTTCCCACTGAAAATATCACTTATTATGGCGACTTGACACTTATTTTTGATGGCGACTAAGTAGGTTGCCTAGAACATCGTCACTGAAAATCTTGTTTTCTGTAGTGTTTGTTTAGAAATTTCAATTTGATCATTTGACTAAATTGGATTAAAGTTTAGTCCCTAGAGTCGAGATTAATACATTTAATCACAATTTTTAAGACAAGTCAAGTCATTATTTCACTTTTAGCATAGATTTTTTTTGGGGGGGAGGGGGGAACCTAATGCACAATGTATTGTGTTTTCATGCAGGATTGAGGAAAGTACCATATCACAAGGGTGTAATGTATATAACCTACCTTAATACAAATATCAGTGGTTGTTTTCATGACTCGAACCTCTAACCTATAGGTGTAAATAAAAATTAAGATAAAATAAGCCTTAATCATTCTCAATCATTTCATCCATTACACATCAAATTCTTAATATATTAAATTAATTTTTTTTCAAGATATAGTTTAACCAAGAGTTAGAGTTAAATTAAGGGTGTCAATATATCAGGCTAAACAAACTTTAAATACTTTGATTTTGGCTTCAAAATTAGAGTGTGCATTTATACCAATAAATACTATCTTACTCCCTCTCGTGCACTTTAATTGATTTTTTGACCTTTTTTGTGATGCACAATATTTAATTTTTTAAATATCAAGAAGGAATTGATCTATTTTTTCCAAAGATTCCCTTGGAGTAAGGAGTATAGGGGTATTTTTAATGAATAAATTAAGGTTAATATGGTCAATTTTATTATTAATTAACTAATTTCTTAATATGTGTAAAAATAGCTTTAAAAATCAATTAAAATAGACCAAATGATTATTTGTTAGTACGGCATATGACATCATCATGATCAGTTCTCTAACATATAAAGACTTTATATGAATATTTTCAAAGAACTTTATCAAAATTGAACTTTTACTACTTTTTATAAGGTCATCTCCAACCTTACCCCATTTTCCTATAATAGGGGTAATTTCTGGGGTATTAAAGTTCCAACTCTCCCTCATTTTTGTCCCAAAAATGGAGATGAATAGTGTTCCCTCAAATATGGGGGTACACTATTCATTGAGTCCGGAACCTAAATATTATTTTTTGGACTCAAATTACCTTAATAGGTGTTTAAAAAAATACATTTCTATATATAGTGTCACACCTCCTTTTCCCGCGCCCGAGGGGGCGCAGGGGAGTTTTTTCCAATTAAAGGACAATCGAAACGGGATTTATTTATTAATTTCAGAGTCGCCACTTGGGAGATTTAGGGTGTCCCAAGTCACCAATTTTAATCCCGAATCGAGGAAAAGAATGACTCCATATTACAGTCTGCGTACCAGAAATCCGGATAAGGAATTCTGTTAACCCGGGAGAAGGTGTTAGGCATTCCCGAGTTCCGTGGTTCTAGCACGGTCGCTCAACTGTTATATTTGGCTTGATTATCTGATTTTATACAAGTATGAACTTATGTGCAAATTTTAACTTTTAACCGCTTTATTATTATTGTTTTTACAAGAATGTGAACATCGCTTAAAACACGTCTTTGGATTGCGTCACATGAAATGCACCCACAATCCGGAACGCATTTTATTTGATGTTTTGAGATTTGGATTTGGGTCACATGAAATGCACACCCAAGTTCAAGAAAATAGATTATTAAACACGCGCTTAAAGAGACTATCGTGTTATTATTTTGGGAAGGCCGTGAAATTCGCTAAACGGCCCTCCTGAACTCTAAGTAATTTAAAACAAGTATTTACTGAGGGCCCCACAATTTGTATTTTTATTCGGCGAGGCTCATCTCATTCTTATTTTTGAAGGAATTTGCAACGTCGTGGAAATGCGTCTCGGGCCCCGCCACAATCAATGCGCCCGTGACTAGAGACATATTTCGACTCCGTTGAGATTTGGATTTGGGTCACATAAATGTGCACCCGAGTTTAGGGAGATAACATTATTAAAGGCGCCTCTAAAGCAACTAGCGCATTATTATTTTTGGGTAAGGCCGTGAAATTTGCTAAACGGCCCGTCCCGGAATCTAAATATTTTAATAAGGCTCCTTATTAATCCCAACTTTGCTAGCGTATTGTTATTGTTATTAAATCCAACTTCTATTACTAAAAATGAGAAATATGACTTTAACGCCAGTAGTCATGATTTTTTCATTCAGACGTCCACATACTTATTGCAACGAGAGTACATAATACACGTGAGTACATACATTCGCAACAATTCACTGGATGTCAAATTGTTCCCTTAATAAACACAAATATATGCATGGAAGTAAACATTCTCGTAAAAACTTAAACCCACGATATATTCTCTCATTTACTTTAAGCATATGCGGTAACTAACCATGAAATAAGCTTTTTTTTTTCTTAGCAAAAGACACAACGAAAATGCATTATTGACATACATCCATATCAAATAATACTCTTTATTCACCTTGAACGATAATATGCGAAATGAACGGAATGAAACAAAGGATGAAGAATACTAACCTTCGAACCTCGACAAACCTAGAACACAAACAAGACCCCGACGGGACTCAAGCTGGACTTCACTGAACGAGGAACAACAACGAAAACTCGGAACGACCTCGACGTTCCGGACCTCGACGAACAACGACGACCTCAATAGAGACTGAAACCTCGGCCAAGACTGCCAACGCACGAAATGTTGGTTGCTGCTGTATTTCTGTTTTTCGACGCAACAGACTGATACGCGAATATGAAGCAAAAGGGGTCGTTTGGATGCTGGACTGGGGATTGCGAGCTGGGCAGCAGCAGTGGGTCGTCGGGGCGATGGGGAAGGTGAGGGAGTTGGTGTTTTTGCTGGACGTGAGGAGGAGGGGGTTCGACGAGCAGGTGGGTTGGTTGAAGGTGGTGTTTGGGAGCTGAAGGTTTGACGACGATGGTTATGGAGTTGGGCTGGGGGAGGTTAGGCTAGTTGACGGAGGTGGAACGATGGTGGGTTCTTTGTTCTTGACAGTAGGGTTTTTCGACTAGTTTGGGTGAGGAAGGAGGTGGTGTTTTGTGGTGGGTTGGGCAGTGGTCGACGGGAGGAGCTGGTGGTGTTCGGTGGTTTGGACGACGAAGGCGAAGCAGCAGTACTCGCCGGATTTAATGGAGGATGGAAGCGATGGTCGTTCGGACGTGAGGGAGTGGCGTCGCGACTGGTTTTTGGGTTGCGACGGGTGTGATGGAGCTGGGCGTCGTTGATGGTGACTTTGGACGTGGGGGGTGGTGGTTATGGCGTTCATTTGGTGTTGGGTTTGGACGCGGGGAGGTAGGGTTTTTGGTCGTCAGTTTTCTGGTTTTTCCGGGGTAGGGAAGAAGAAGCCGGGGAAGGTGATGGATTGGTTGCGACGAGTAGTGGTGGTGTTTGGACTGGTGGTTTCCGGCGAGGGGAAGTGAAGGGTTGAGGAGGAGTCCGCTAGGGTTTTTGCTTCTTCTTCTTGAGGAAGAAGAAGCGTGAACAGTACCTCCCTTTCAAAAATTTCCAAAAGTCCTCCCTCCTTTAATGTTTTGTCCGTGTATTTGATCCCTTTGGCCAAGAAAAATGAGCCCCACGCGTGGTGGGGTTCAAGGCATATGTTCCCCACGCGTGGTGGGGTTCCCCACGTGTCCTGAACACGGTTTATTGTGGGCTAGGTCCGAAAATTAGGCCTAAAACCGGGTAGTTTGAACCCGAATATTATTCTTTTGCCCGGACCCGAGAAATAGGAACACGTTGCTTAACTAGTCCTATGTAAGCAAAATAACTACCAAAAATAAGACTAGTATTTAAACAAAACTATATATTTTTAAATATTTTTCAAGATTTTAAAATAGCTACAAAAATATTAATAAAACTATTTTTTTGTAATTTTCGTTTTTAAATATTAAGATAAAATATGAGGTAATATTTTTGTATTTTTCAAAGTTAAAAATGACTATAGAATATTAATAAAACTATTTTTTGTAATTTTCGTTCTTTATATAAAGTACCAAAACAAAGTACAATTTTTGTATTTTTCAAGTTTATGAGAAATACATAAACTAAAATTTATATATATATTTTGTGATTTTTTTTCTTTTTGCAACGAAATAAAGTAAAATAGTGAAAATGGCTATACTAGTCCTAAATTAAATATTTAAGCTAAGAGCGTAAAAATTCCCGGGGAGGGTCAAAAATCACGTGCTTACATATAGCGTGCAAATACAAGACGCTATACCTTAACGGTAACATCTGTCGTTAAGTTATAGCATCTTGTATTCATACGCTATACATATAGCGCCAAAAAAAAACGTTATACCCTGAATATGAACCCACCAATAAGTGAACTGACAAACACAATAATTTAAATGTGTATAGCATATATTTAAAGAACGCTATACGGCAAAAAATTTCTATATCCCGGGCTAGCCATTTCCTATATAAAGTGGTTAGGATTTTAGAAAAATTTGTTCACATAAAATTCTAACTCCCGTTCAATTTTTTCTTGTTGTTAAATTCTGAAGCATTTTTTCGTAATGTCTGAAGAGCGTAGAATAAGAGTTTTATTATATTGGGGGGGTGAGGTTGTGATGGAGAATAACTACGTGAGGTATAGTTTATCTCCACAAGGTCATGTTAAATTACCACTTACAATAGAGTACGATAAATTGATATCGTTGTTATGCAAAAAAATGGGTGTGAGGAAACGTTCTGTGATACTTAAAGTAACAGAAAGATATCCATATTATGTCACTCCGCAAGGGGCTACTTTTTACTCAGAGTTAAATATCTACGATGATGAAACTTTGAGGGATTTTCTAAGGACTCCGGATGAATACCGGGAATATCTTGTAATAAATATGTTGGATATGTACGTCAAGGTCGAAGACGTTCCAAATAATGAGGTTGCCGGACAGGTTCCGGATAACCCCCAGTCATCTATTCTGGAGGAGTTTTGCCTGACAGGTTCCGGATGAAAGAGTTTTCCTTGATTTAAACTTATCCCCACCTGCTTTACATAATTCACAAGACGAGTGGTAAGCTTCAATTTTTCTTTGTGTTACGATGTACATTTTTGTTGTATTGAATTTGCATTAACGCTCATATATTTAACAGGGGGTACAGGCCGGATATGAATTTTACAAATTATGAACCCAAGCATAGTTTTGGTGTGTTGGACATGGTGGTCCATCCGGGAGCCATCACCTAAATGAAAATGTCTATCATGGAATTTCATCACATTACGACTTGTAAGTGAAGTGATACGGCTATATGGAAATTATTTATTAAATTCAGCATCTTATTATTTTGTTGATTGTGCAGTGAAAACGAGCAAGTTGAACCAAATGTACTCATTCAATTGCCCGAAGACGACGTATTAAATCGGGATCTGGCAGATGCACAGAGTGAGAAAGAGAACAGTGATTACGACAACAATGCTGATGAATCTGGAGACGAGACACCCTTTCCTCGTGAGGATGGTGATGAGGAGGATGAGGAGGAAGGACCTGATTTGACAAGAGAGTATGCTCCACCCCCTAGACGAAGAGTGTACGAGTCCCAAGTGTTGTTACATTCAAGGGAGATTCCTTACCTTGATAACTTGCCAAGCATGCCGGATATGGAAGCTCTCACAAGGGATTTTGATAAAATTCGGACAGCAATATGGGATGAGTCTAGACCAACGGTGCTGGCAAAGGGCATACTTTTTCCTGATAAAGCGCGCCTAAGCAGGGCTTGTAAAATGCACAAAGTAAAAGAGTGTCGTGAGATGACGGTATGGGAGTCAAGTCTGGTTGTATACAAGGTTGTTTGTCGCATGTGGTTTTGGCCATGTCATTGGATGTTGCGTGCGAGCAAGAAGAAGACAGGTCCGTGGAAAGTGGGTAAATACATTCCCACCCACATATGCGAAATGGACGCATTCAACGGGAATCACTGCAACTTGGATATTGACTTGATTTCTCTTGTTCTTATTCCACACATCGAAGCGTCCATAAGGTATAAAATCAAAGAGTGCATTACAGCAGTCCACCAGGAACATGGCCATACCATTACTAAAAGAAAGGCATATCTCGGGCACAAACGAGCATTTGAAATAGTCTATGGTAACTGGGATAAGTCATTTGCAGATCTGCCTAGGTACATGGCTGCACTGTAGCAGTTTAACCCCGGGACGGTTGTTGAATGGAAGCTTTAGCGTATTTCAAGTAAACCAGAATATATATTCAATTATGTGTTCTGGGCGTTTAAACCAGCAATTGATGGTTTTTCGCATTGTTGGCCCGTAATATCCATAGACGACACTCATGTCTATGGAAAGTATGATATCAAGTTGTTGATAGTCGTGGCAGTAGATGCTAATGGACAGATATTTCCTCTAGCTTTTGCTATTTGTGCCAATGAAAGCCAAGAGACATAGATGTTATTTTTGAACCACTTGAAAGAGCACGTTGTCAAACAGCATTTCGGTATTTGTCTAATATCTGATCAACATGGTGATATCTTAAGTTCTGTGGAGAACTTGCCTGCATGGCAAGAACCTTATGCCTACCATCGTTATTGTGTTAGGCACCTTAAAGCCAATTTCTAGAAGGCATATCCCAACAAGGATCTGCATGATTTGATGTGGATGGCAGCAATAGACCACCAACAACATAAATTTCGGAGGCACATGGGATATATCAGGCAATAAGACGAGGCAGCCTATCGTTGGTTAATGCGACATGACCCTAAAAAGTGGACGTTGCATATGGATGGTGGCAGACGATGGGGAACTCTGACTACAAATGTGTCAGAGTCTTTCAACGGGTTATTGAAGTCGGTAAGAGGATTGCCTATCACAGCCATGATGCGGATGTCGTTCAAGCAGATGGCGGAGAGGTTTGTTGAAAGGTCTGCAGCTGCAACGTCATTGATGGAAAGGGGTGTTGAATTTATGTCAGTGCTGATGCAAAGATTTGAGAAATACAGACGGCAAGCGCATTGGCATTTATTTTTGCAGTATGATAACGAAAGAAATGTTTTTGAAGTTCGCACCGCTATCCATCAAAATCGGGGTAATAATGTACATACGGTAAATCAATCTACAAGGTTATGCTCTTGTTGGAAATGGTCCATCTACCACATGCCTTGCTCATAGGCCATCAAGTGTTTTCAACAAGTTGGTTTGGGTGTAACCAACTATGTTGATCAACAATATAGTTTTGTGAAGTACCTAAACAGACATAGTGGGCAGTTGCAGCCAGTGGGTGCTAAGCATTATTGGTCGTCTGGACCATTTAAAATGGTGTGTAACAAGTCCTATTTGCGTCAAATACAGGTGAAGAAGAGAACGCGTATACGGAACCAAATGAATGATAGTGATACCGTTTATGCGCATAGATGTGGTATATGCTCGCAAACAGGATATGACCGTCGAAAATATCCTTTGGGTGGCAACATTAATCAAGCTCGGGGTGGGTGTTCTTCTATTGTGCCTAACTATCAATGAGTTTGTGTTGTAATATTTAGTTGTTTTATTTATGTTTCAAGATTTATAAAATAAAATTATGTTTGTTAATTAATTGTTGAATTTCTCCATTTTAGTTTTTTAATGATAATAAAAAAAAATTATATATTCGGAAGAACTGGAAACAACATTGAACTTTCATAAATCTGATTAATTTATGACTGTGTGTTGTTTTGTCGATCTGAAAAAGCTGCTCAACTGACATAAAGTTATTTCGTACCCGTTAGAACATTTAACATGCAAAGCATAGCGCGAGTAAATACTACGTTATGTGTGTCTGTTGTCTTGTCGATCTGACATAAAGCTGCCTAACTGACATAAAGCTATTTTGTACCCGTCAGAACATTTAACACGCAAGGTATAGCGTGGTTAAATATTACGTTATGTCTATATATATCGCGGTTAAATATTACGTTATGTGTATTGTCTTGCCTATAAATGACGAGCTCATTCTACATATTTTCTTTGCTCAAAAATAACTAATAGCAAATCTTCCTTGAAACGCAAGTTTTTTTAACAGAAAAATGTCTCAGCCTATTTATGTCCCAAGGTGCAAGTGCGGAAAAAAATGCCAGATGCAAAGTTGCAGGGATAATGGTGCAGCTGGACGCCACTTCTGGGAATGTTTGAACAAGTTTTATAAGGTTCCCGGCGAACCTATTTGCGATTTTGAGGTATGGATTGATGAACCTTGTCATCAGGAATACTACAAAGGATTGTTGAACGATCTTAATGATTTGTGTTTAAAACAGTGGGAACGTGAAAAACAACTTAAAAAGAGGTTGTGGAGTTGAAAGCGAAACTTAAAGAGGTAGACGAAGAAAAAAATAAGATGTTAGAACAATTTAAGTGGTTGGAGCAGAGAATAATGGGCGGGAATGACTAAATGTATGTGTTTAGTGTATCAATTTATTTTTATGTGTGTTGTCGTGTAATTTTATTAGTTGTACTAAAGCATTTTTTTTATGTTAAGTTGCTATATTTGTGTTCGTGTTGTAGTATTAAGCTAAAGTAGTTGTAATGAACTTTATTTCCAGTCATTGTAATGGAATTTTACTTCTTTATGACTTGTGTTTGTGTTGTAGTACGAAACTAGCTAATTAACGGAGAAATAAAAAAGTAATGCACATATTATATAAAAGTTGTTGTTAATGTATATACCAAAATATTATTTACATATAATACAAAAAAAAGAATAAAATCAATGTGTCCCGCATCCAGTGTGCTTCAACGCAGCCGCTGGCCTGAGGCGCATCGCATCCCGCCTAGGTACGCTATCGGGATTGTCATTATTAAGTCGCCTCCTTATAGCCGGATGCGCCACTGCATGATCATCAGTGGTGCTGACAGGATCAGTAGAAGGGGCCATTGTCGCGCTCCTTTTTTCTCGCGAAATCGGGTTTATGACATTTGGGAGGACAACTCGTTTCCTTTCGAGAATTGGGTTTGAATTGAAGAGTCGTCACCTAATGATTTAAGTGCATTAGGACACTAAGAAAGGTTTGATTTGAAAAACCAGAGATTGGGTAAGGGCTTGAAATTATCCCAAGGGGAAGGTGTTAGGCATCCCTCAGGATCCACTAGTGTGGTTCCCGGCCAGACAATTATTGTGACTTAAGTGCAAATAACACATAGGCAAATAAAACTCCAAGTAAGAGGGAATTTTCACATAATGGTTACAAATGAGCAAAGTTAGAAAAAACAAAAGGGAAACTGATTTTTTCTTAGAGTAATAGTTTAAGATTTGGAAAAGAAGCAAAGAATCAAAGAAATAAAGGGAAGGGGGTCATAGGTTTATAAATAATATGGATCACCCCACACAACATCCGGTAATCACTCCTCAGTGAGAGGCTACACGTGATGTTATCGCGTGGTCATCATATCCATATCTACCCTTTCCCACCCCGTTAAGGTATTAAAGCGCGGAGTGGTCTCGTATACTTATTTCATGCTATTTCCCGCCCCAATCATTATCAGTCCCAGAGGCATTTAAGACTAGTAATCCTAAAGGGAGGGGATATTGGGCTCACTTGTGGTTTCAAAAGGTAAAAATACTAAACATATAAATATATATGGCAAGTATGGGGAAGCATATAAACAAATGAAAAGGCTCAAACAGACCCCATTTAAACCAAAGAAAGCACATAATTTAGCATGACTTACACATACTGTTTAAGGTCTGATTAAAACTTAAAGGTTGAGGCAGACTGATTTATTACATGGTTCAAATAAGAAGCCCGAATCAGGCCTGCCTGCTGGTTGTAGCTAATAAAATCTGGTTCAGTTTATAATTTTACCCTATGGCTTGCCTAAGTGTTAGACGAAACCTATAGACATGATATCTACTGATTTCAGAAAAAATGAAATAAACTGAATACATACTGATTTAAGAAAAGTCATCAGTTATTAAAGAAAAGCAAGTTTTAGCAAGAGATCATAAGTTTTGCAACTGATGGTACGTCATTATTACTGGTTTTAGACTTGTAAGCGAGTGAAACGATTCGGACTTGATTAATAGCTCCTATAGGCATGTTTTCTATGCGTTGTTTATTTTAAACCCATTTTAACAGACGTGGTAAAATGCAGAAACCCTATAAACATGATATCTGAGTGTTGAATTTCATTTAAGGCCTAAGAACATGATATCTAATTGCAGTTGATTGATTAAGACCTATAAACATGATTGCCAAATGAAGAATGTATATGCAAGATTCAGAAAGACCTATAGGCGTATTTTTTATATGCATATGCAGGATTTAGATTTTCAGGTGATTATAGACATGGTATCTATATGAGAGAATGCAGAATTCCTACAGACATGGTATCTATATGAGAAATGCAGAATTCAAGAAGTAACCTATATGCATGATATCTATATGAGAGTGCACAAATTCAGAAATACACCTATAGGCAAGTTATCTATATGAGAGTGTAGAAATTCAGAAATACACCTATAGGCAAGTTATCTATATGAGAGTGAAGAAATTCAGAAATATACCAATAGGCAGGATATCTACCCTTCGCATACATAGTTATCCCTTTCTTTTCACTAGCCATCCCCAAGAGTTTATTACAAAATAATTACAGCCCAAAATGAAGATAAAAGAAGAAAATACATCAGAAATTAAAAGATACAACCAAGGAGAGCCTGATTCAAACTTCCTGTCTAAAATATGAAGTAAACCAACTCCGAGAGATCATGATCTAAAGCCTTTCTCCCATTTGGATGTGTCGAAGTTCCCTAAGAGCCTCGAAAAGGACTTCGGGCAATGCTCACACCAAAATGCAATGTCAGATTAGGACAAGTGCAGTGTGGAAGGGCCATCCCTCAAGTGTCTAAGTTCAGAGGGAACTCAAGGGCCCAAGGAAGGCTCACAAGAGGGGGCAAAACCTAGGGACTAAGAGAAAGTGCAAGTGCAGAAATAAAGTGCTGAAAGAGGGGAAAGGGAAAAGGAAACAATTACAAATAAATGCACATAGGGGTATATGGGAGGTGGTAAAGAGGCAAAGACAGGCGGGCGGGCATACCCAATAATGGGAAATGCTGGCACACCCATAAGCCTGTTAGAACACACTGTTTAGAGATTAGGATCCCAAAGGATCAAGTTTAATTCATGGACAATAACTTACATATTGCCATGTCTTAAACCATATGCTCAAACACATAAGGGGGGGTAGGGAATAGGGATTCATAGCAGAAACAAACAAAAAGAAATCAGCATGCTAATTGAAATATTGAGCTCTACAGAAACAGTAAGTAGACACAGATACACAAACTATAAATAAACACATTGTTGTGATGCTGAAGCTTAAATCAGGACATACCAATTTCAAAGAAACAAGTAAAGAAAAACAATAGGTCTTGTAAACAGGCCACAGTACAGACAAGAAGAGAGAATATTATTGTGTGTGAGTATGAGTTCAGAGGGATTGTGAAATTGTTTGAGTTTGCGAAAAAGTTATGCATTTATAGTGTGAAAATCAGACGGAAATAAGGTAAGAAAATAGTTAAGGAACTGAATATCAATTAAGTATCAATCACACAAGACTTCCTTTAATCAAGGAATTCAGATTCAAACGGGTAAGAACTATTTAAGGAAAGAAATTAGCTAAGCACTTTGTGCAAAGTAGGCAATTAGGGGTAAATACATAAGAGAATTATTTAAGGACAGAATTTGAAATACACGGTTGTACAAATAAGGTAAGAAAATCAATTAGTAGCCAGTAAATCAAAGAGTCTGAGATTTTGCAATTATGGTCCATGAATGAACTGAGTCAGAAAAGATAAGAAAAGGTTTTTTTAAACTTAAGTCGAATCACAAGGAAATCAGCAAACAATGGAAAGAAATCAATCAGACCTGATAAGAAGGAAGTCTGAACTGGTCACAACTTTGAAAGCTACTTTAGAGGGAAGTTCTTCATATATAAAAAGCATACAAACATGTTGAGTTGAAAGAAGATGTCATGCCTTTGCAAAAATCAGTAGGTAATGGTTGTCACATAAACCAGTAATGCAGAAGAGAAATAACATCTAGTAGCATACAAAAGATCCAATGCAAAAGATGTTAGAAGAGTTTAGCAAAAAGGTCAGAATCATATGAAAACAAGGATGTTCAAACTCAGTTCAGAAACTCGAAATTGTCTGAAAGAGTTGAGGGTTTTTGAAATAAAACCCTAGTTCAAGCAAATCACATAGTCAGACTTGGAGGAACCCCCAAATTCTAGGGTTTCCACCATTGATCGAGTGCAAAGATGAGAGGGAAAGTAACTAAATCGAAACAGGTTCAGAGGTCTCAAAAAGAACTGAAACTTCTAACATGTTTCTTTCAGCAACAGAAACTCATGAGAAACATGATAGAAAAGTAACATGCAGAACACAGTAGAAGAGCTCAAAGAAAACAGAGTAGAAGAAACTAATTCGGAACATAATGGAAAAATTGATACGAACAGTAGGAGAATCATATTAAGAAATTTTATTAGAAGAAGCTTAACTAGAACTCAGTAGGTGGAACTCAATAAGAATACTTAAGAACATAATAATGGAAAATACAGTAGGAGAAACACACAAGAACACAGTAGAGGAAAATACAGTAAAAAAAGCAAACGAGAACACAATATAGGCAAATACAGTAGAAGAAGTATACAAGAACACCGTAGAAGAAGCATACAAGAACATGGTAGAAGAAAATACAAGAACACAATAGAGGCAAATACATACAAAAAGAAAAAGAAAGTCAGAGAAACATTTAAATACTTTCAGAAAAAATCCTAGGCCGGAAAAGAGATGATTTTGAAAGTAATTTTGAAAGAAAAGTCAGGAAAATCGTTTTAAAAACTTAAGGAAAGGATGGATCTGGAACAGATCTAAGGAGATCAGAAAAACCTTGAAGGATTAGGGTTTCAGAAGAACCCCAGTACTGAGAAGGCTTGGAAAAGTTACTGATCTAAGCCGGAGAAGTCAAAACTAGGCTCGAAGCAGGCATGGCTCGCCGGAGCAGGCCGGAGATGGCCATAGATCTTGAATCAAACGAAGCCTGGACCAAGCTTCTTCGTGGTCAGGCCTTAAATCTTCAGAAATTAGGCGTGTGGGAGTCATAGGAGGCCGGTGTAGGACTCTGATGGCCTTGGAAGCCATGGATTCTGGTGGCCTTAGGGTGGAAGTGGTGGGAGGCGGCTAGGGTTTGAGAGGCTTCGAGAGAGTTTGAGAGAATGGGGGGGGGGTTCAAAGGCGGCTACCAGTGACAAATGATTAGGGTTGGGGGTGTTGGCAAATTAAAAAGGAAAGGGAGAACGTGAGTCGTTGATCTGTTTAAAGGGGGGCCGGGTGGGTTATTTTTAAAGGTTGTGGGTCAAATAATTTTGGAATTGGGCTGGGCAATTGAAATTGAAATTGGGTTGGATTAGGGGTGCCAAATCTAGCCAAAATCGAAATAAAAACAAGCTAACATTTAAATAGTCATTTTCCCTTATTTATTTTATAAAAAATAGTAAAATAATTTTTGGAAACAAATTAAAGGTACTAAATTAATTAATAATATATAAATATTAGACTAAAAAATACTGGAGCCAATTTTGTAATTACAAACGCAATTAAATTTTAAAGTAGGCTAATATTGCAATTATATGCAATTTAGCTTTTAAGAATACTAAATAAAATTGTAAAAATGTGCAACAATAATACTAGTTATATTTTAGTATAAATATGAGAATCCAATAAATGAATTACCAAAATGCCAATTTTGGGAACACTTATTGGGTTTTTCTTGATAAAATAGGGCAATAAAAATTGATTTTAAAATCTTTACAAATTTGAGAAAAATAATAGGACCTTGGGACATACTTATATATGTATATACATTCCATTTTGAAAGGTATTTTACATATGAAAATATACAGGAAAAAATTGGGTATCAAGAACCGTTAGTCCAGTAGAAACCTACATAAGAATAAATAACTCAGAATAGCAATGTATATAATAAGTCACAACAATTTGAATTGTCGTACCACTATCTCGTCAGGCTCCTGAATGTAATCATCTATCGCAGCCATGTCAACATCGCGTTCAGCCTTAAAAAGGAAATTAACATAGTTATGGAAAATAAAGACAAATTCTAATTCAATACTATGAAAACCATACCTGCGAACGTGATGATGAACCATAACTCAGCCGATGCCCACTATGTAAATCTCGGGTCGGTCGCTCTTCAGCAACAGTAGACATGCCTGGAAAGTATGTATCCCAATCCACTCCAGAAAGGTGCGTGCCCATATGTATCCCAATCCACTCCAGAAAGGTGCGTGCCCGTGATCAATAATTGACCTGAACGGGGTCACCTGCGAAGTCTCTAGAGTGAGATCCATCCCAAGGTTGTATGACGACATGTCCGTCTTATGTAGGCCACCAGGCAGATCAGCATCAACATAATCAGCAAGGGCCTCAATGCCCCCTTGCTGGGGACCACCTCCTCTCCGCCCACCACCACGTCGTCCGGCACCCCCGCCTCGTCGGGCACCACCACCTCGTCCGGCACCTCCACCTCGTCGGGCACCACCACCTCGTGCCACACCAGGGCCTCGCTCATATTGCTCTGGCTCGACATAATCAGGCATGTGTGTCAAACGCTGATCTTCCCTGGCTCGCTGCAGTGTCCGAGGAGCCAACTCTACAAATCGACGACTATAATCCTGCAAGGCGTCCGCAGGATCGCCAACATAATCCTACATCTGCAGTCTCATCTGATAGACTGTGTGTAGTCCAATAGCCTACACAACATATAAAATATAAACTACGTATATTGCACTAAAATACAGTTATATAATGAATAATAATAGAAAACATACCAAGGCCTCGTATCGCCCAGCGTATGGAACGTACCGACCGCCAGCCTAATGAATAGGGTTCCCGATAAAAATTCGGGTGACGTGCCAGTACCAGGACATATACCTCTGAAGATCCACCTCCTAGATATGTGTAGGTGGGGGCGGAATCATCTGATCTCGATGGTCCCAAATATGGATCTGCGCCGCTAACCATGCCATAAATGCGTCGTCCGCCTTGCAACGATCATCCCTCTAATAATGTGTAGGCTCCTATATAGGCCCCCTCCGTATATACTACGAGCGGCCAAACTGCCTAAGTACCCGCTCCGAGGCATGATGCTCCACAATATCGAGGCATATGAGTGGGGCAGAAGTGCTCCAAATCAATCGGCCAGCCAAGCAATAAGGTGGCAGGGAAGCTATCAAATCGTCGATGTATGGCATCCAGATGAACTATCAAATAAGAACATGAAACGTGAGTATGCGCAATACTAAGTTAATCTACACCAGGTAAGTTTAGGTACATATTTACCTGTGCGCCCTCCAGCAGATCCAACACATCACTGCAGAGGGGGAGATTATGATGAGCATCATACTCTCGTGAAAGTGTACGACAGAGAACCCACCTCCTGGCTAGAGGGAGAAACAGAGGTGCTACAATAAGAGGTAATTGTGGTTGCGGTGGCTGAAACTGCAATAACCGCTCCCAGGCCCAAACCTAACATACAAAGTTGACGTAATGTTTAAGATAAAATCTAACTAGGTAGAGTTGGAACTGATGAACACTTTATTTGAATATGTTTTCACCTGTAGAAGCAGCATAAAACCACAAACATCTCTCTGAGTGCCCATGCTCGCCCAGCACATCTGCCTATACATGTAGCCGAGAACAGCAGCACCCCAGCTGTAATAGGGTAACTCATCTAGCAGCTGAAGATGATGCAAAAATCTAAGGCTGACTAGGTTCTCCGAAGTGTTTGGGAACAAGACCCCTTCAAATAGAAGAAGCAACAACAACCTCGTATACTGGGTGATATGTACCTCCTCTGTATTGTCGGTGATATCGGGGTGGAGTAGCTCCAGGTGCTGTCTAATAGGGGTCAAAGTCAACCGACTAGCACCCGACGATGTAGTCTCGTCTTGTGGCCCGAAACCCGTGAGCTGCTGCAGCATGTCAAAATAAGCATCACGTGACACAGATCTCATAGCAATAGGCAGTGAAACGGGCATGCCATCAACGGGCAGGCCATAAAAAACCTCATCGTCCTGCAGCGTGATGGTAACCTCGCCAATGGGCAGGTGAAAAGTGTGCGTCTCTGGTCGCCACCGCTCAATCAACGCCGTGATCAAAGCCTAGTCAACCTGTATCCGCCTGATCTCAATAATCCTATAGAATCTCGTGGCCTGGAGGCGATGGACTACACGCTCGTGGAGAACTCTGTGCCTCAGAAAATCCCACAAGTCGTCCACTCTCCTAGCGCGGAGAGTCTGGGAAAGTAACTCTCCCTCCCATATATGGGTGGACCTATGATCGCCCTGAAGCACTAATAACTCACGAGAGTTAGGGCCCTTTATATAGGTGCGTCCATGTCGTCAACTGTAAATTAAACAACATTAATTGTATGTTTATTATTTAATTGTACAAAGTATATATAACAATTGGGTTCCAGGCTCGATATTTGAGGCCCAGTAGCACCAAACTATCATGAATATTTATGTGTGTCAAATTTAATTTTTTGATAATTTTGTGTGTGTTTGTTTTATAATTTAAATTCTAAATTTTTAATTATTTAATTGTACAAAGTATATATAACAATTGGGTTCCAGGGTCGATATTTGAGGCCCAGTAACACCAAACTATCATGAATATTTATGTGTGTCAAATTCAATTTTTTGATAATTTTGTGTATGTTTGTTTTATAATTTAAATTCTAAATTTTTAATTATTTAATTGTATAAAGTATATATAACAATTGGGTTTCAGGCTTGATATTTGAGTCCTAGTAGCACCAAACTATCATGAATATTTACGTGTGTCAAATTCAATTTTTTAATATTTTTGTGTGTGTTTGTTTTATAATTTAAATTCTAAATTTTTAATTATTTAATTGTACAAATTATATATAACAATTTGTTTGTTTGTTTTGTTGTAATCAGGTTCACAAGCAGCAGTTTCACAGGGGTCAGTTCAAGTGTTGGAAATCAGGAGCCCACCTGGAGAACAAAGGGAAGCAGTTCAAGTTTCAAGGGAAGCAATTCAAGTTTCAAGGAAAAGCAATGCAAGTGTTCAACAATCAGGAGCCCACCTGGAGAACCAAGGGAAAGCAGCAAGGTTCAAAGGAGTTTAGCAATCATGAGCCCACCTGAAGAACCAAGGGAGGCAGTTCAAGTTTCGAGGAAAAGCAGCGCAAATGTTGGTAATCAAGAGCCCACCTGGAGAACGAAGGGAAACAGCAATGTTCAAAGGAAAACAACAATCAGGAGCTCACCTGGAGAGCGAAGGGAAGCAGCAATGTTCAAAGGAAGACAACAATCAGGAGTCCACCTGAAGAACGAATGGAAGCATCGATTTTCAAAGGAAGATAGCAATCAGGAGCCCATCTGAAGAACGAAGGGAAGCAGCGATGTTCAAAGGAAGACAGCAATCAGGACCCAAATGTTGAATTATACATGATTATAATAAAAATGAAAATATATATATATTCAATCAAATCTTTTTACCTTTGTTTCTAGAAAGAAAAGAATTTGGAGAAATTTTAGGTCTCTCAAAAATTTTCTCGAATCACGTGTTTTTCTCCTCGTAAGACCGAGAGAAATGAATAAATATGAAATAAAAAAAGAATCAAATCGCACCATCTCTATAATAGGTAAATGCCTCTTTTTCTCCTGAAGTTGTCGGAATTACTCGTAATAAGATATTGGCTACAATTGAAAAGGAGCCCACCTGAAGAACGAAGGGAAGCAACAATGTTCAAAGGAAGACAGCAATCAGGAGCCCACCTGGAGAATGAAGGGAAGCAACAAGGTTCAAAGGAAGACAAAAATCAGGAGCCCGCCTGAAGAACAAAGGGGAGTAGCAAGGTTCAAAGGAGTTCAGCAATCAGGCGTCCACCTGGAGAGCAAGGGAATACAGTTAAAGTTTTGGTAATCAGGCGCCTACCTGGAGAGCAAGAGAATACAATTCAAGTTTTGGCAATCAGGCGCCCACCTGGAGAGCAAGGAAATATAGTTCAAGATTCAAAGGAAGACAACACAGGTTTCAAAGGAAAATAGTTTAAGGTAACAAAGGGAATACAATTCAAGTTTGGTAATTAGGCGCCCGCCTGGAGAACAAGGGGATGCAGTTCAAATGTTGGCAATCAGGCCTACCTGGAGATAAGAGAATTCACTTCAGAATACAATGCAAGTCAGCAACAAAAGAAACTCGCGGCAAGAATGCGAGTCAACAGTCCGTGGTGATCAACAGAAGTTAGTCACAATAAAGAAAAAAGAAAAGACAAAGGCAAGAAGTGAATCCAGATGCAGAAGTTGATGAAAATGTGAGCTGCTCAAGACATGGTTGAAGTCATAAGCATGGTTTGTCCGGTTTTGGTCTGAAAAGCTGAAGAAGAATGAACTAGCACCTGCAACTAGCAAGCGTCAAGGTTCAAATCCAAAGTCTGCATGAAGAACCATTCAAGACTCAAGATCAAGCTTCAGAAGACTTATAGATAAGAATCTTGTAACTCGTAGATGGCAGGCTTAGCTAGTCTTTTTCATTTTTGATTTTTGATGTAATAACAGGACTGTGGACTGGAACCTCGGCGGAACGGCACGTCGACCAGCTCTCCACCTCGGTATACTCCATCATCTTACTCACCTCTGAACTACACGTGGCCTGATTCCTTTATAGCCAAGGATATGTAGGCAGCTCAGATATCAGGGCTCGGTCACATTCCCCTTTTCTCTTAGTTTTGGTCTCCCTAAATAAGGATCGGGTCAAAACCTGTATAGTCGTTCTTTGTCCGAAAACTCTTTGCGTTTCCAGTCAAAGAGGGGCAGCTGTAGACATGTGATTTTTGATCCTCCCCAAAATTTTTCATATTTTAGCACGTAAATAATTACTTAAGGCCTAATATAGCTATTTCAACTCATTTTTACTCTTTTACTTTATTTTATTACGAGAAAACGAAAATTACAAAAAATAGTTTCATTAATGTTTTGTAGTCATTTTTAATCTTGAAAAATACCCAAAAATAGTTTTGTTTTAACTGTTAGTCTTATTTTAATAGTTATTTTGCTTACGTAGGATTAATTAATAAAGGAGATCGTATTTTTAGTCTCATTCGCGGGGAAAGAATAAATTTGGGCTCAAGCGACCCATTTTTAGGCCTAGTTTTTGGACCTAACCCATAATTCCCAAGCCCATAATTCCTAAGCTTATACCCCTTAACCTAAATATAACCCTAAAATCCTAAACCTATAAAAAAAGAGCTAGACCCCTGGACCCAAAAGGAAAATCGGCTGAAAATACACAATAAAGACCTAGGCAACTGGACATCTTCTTCAGCAAAAAAAGAGGAGGAGCTGAAAAGAAATGCTAGAGGCTAGATAAGCACTCGTCGTTTTCTGAAAATGGGGACACACTCTAGAGAGCCCTAGATCTAGAGGCAATCAGTGGAAAAGAAGACCACAAAAAAAAACAACGCCAAAAAGCTGAAAAATCAGAAAATCAAGACTAAAAATAGGATCACCCGTATAACTCCAAAAACAGACTCGCCCCTTTTGTCGTCGTCTTCTTCAACAGGACCACCCCCCGTCGTTCTTCTTATTCATCCTCACATCCAGCGACCTAGTTCTCTCATATCCCATTAACACACACACACACACACACACAAGAACACATGCAAAAACAAACAAAATCAGAGACCAAAAGGGAAGATTTGAAAGTTGTCCGAATTTCCAGTCCTCTACTTAAGTTTCTCTGAAATTCAAGTGACATTGGAGCTGTAGAAGCATTGTTCGATTGCTGAATCTGCCGCTACATGTTTTCGGGTTCATCATGGCTGAGATACGATCTATGTCGAAGTTGTTTCGTTAAGGTTTCGGGTCCAAGCCTTTATTGCCAATTTTCCGACGAGGTTCGATGTACACTTTGGTTTTGAGATCTATCATTAATATGATTTTGAGAAAATTTCGGCTCTAGTGTTGAGGTTTGATTCTAAATTCTTCTCTTATCTTTTCATATGGAAACGTTATGTTTTCTTTACTACAGTACTCTAGTCATTGTTAAGTGGACGATTTTTACTCTTAGTTTTATATTTGTTTGAGTAGTTCTTTATTTTTTCTTAAAACAAATTTAATTTAAAAAAATCTTTGAATCTACGTTATGCCTTTAGTTCTTGAAATAGGTTAATATGGTTTCCATAATATGAAGATTTCTTGTTCGTTGTTGAAAACATGTGAACAATCCCATCTAATATTGATCTTGGACATGCTTGAATAGATCTTAGTGATTCTGAAAATGAGTTGGTTACTTCAATAATAGTCAAAAAAAAGAGAAACTACAATAAATAAAAGAAAATGAGCGTTAATCTCATATACAATTGCTGAACATATGTTTTGGACTGTTTCACTTAACTGGGTTGATGGGTCGGCATTTATCTCGTAAATCGGAATTAATTAAAATCTGGGTTTTGGACATAGTTTATGCATTGAATAGGAACATTTCATGTGATCCGGTTCTAATTTCCAACAAGGTTAAATGGAACGTGCCGTGATTCATGGGTGCATTTCATGTAGCGTGGCTCGCGATGTGTTTTAAACAACCTTGAAATAATTCCTTAAATAAATAAAAGCGGTTTTTAAGTTAAAAATGCACATAGGTTTAAAAGTGTTTTAAAATCAGATAATTAGACCAATAGTAATAGTTGAGCAACCGTGCTAGAACCACGGAACTCGGGAGTGCCTAACACCTTCTCCCGGTTTAACAGAATTCCTTACCCGGATTTCTGTGTTCGCGGACTATAAAACAGAGTCAATCTTTCCTCGATTCGGGATTTGAACCGGTGACTTGGGATACCATAAATTATCCCAAGTGGCGATTCTGAATTCTAATAATTAATCCTGTTTCAATTGTCACTTAAATTGGAAAACACTTCTTATACCCCTCCGGGTAGGTAAAAAGGAGGTATGACAGCTCTGGCGATTCTGTTGGGGAAAGTAACCCAGAATCTTCGGTTTGGGGTTCATGAATTCGAGCTTAGAATAATTATTATATTTGGCTTTATTTATTATCTGGTTTTGTTTACATGTTTGGGCCTAATGTGATAAATGTTGCTTTTTACCACTTTGATATTGTTGAACTGTATATAAAATGTTGCGAAACCCTCCTCTCTCTGAGTCTTCTAAATCATCTGGGAAGTGTGCACTTCGTGTGACTTCTCTTCTATTAGAGTCATTCCAATTTTAGAACGAGGTTCGGACAAGTTGCAAAGCCGGTGAAGCTTCTGTATTCCCGGTACGTTGCCCCTCCTCGGCTCGAGCTGTCTGCTCGGGTAAGCCAGGTCTAGAACAAATAAACCTATATTTTCAAACCTAGAATAACATAACCTAATGTCGGATCCCTAGTAGGAGCGTTTGTTGCATCACGTGCATTTGACTTACGGGGCTCAACACAGGGGTTGGGTCCGTGTAGGATAGTTGTACCCAAAATAACAGACTATCTTGATGCATCCTATGTGCTACATGTTGCATTTCTTCAAGGGTAAAAAGGTCATTTGGCGGATCAATGATAGTTGAGGACAAATGGAAAAAGAAAAAATGAGAAAGAAAAGAGGTTGAAAATATAAAAATGAAGCAAGTGGGGCCCTATTATAATTTTCTTGCACACCATTTCAAAAGAAACCAAATATTGAAAAAATGAAAAACAAATCCAAAAAAAAAGAGTTTGCATTTTCCCGGTCATTTTTTTTAAAAAGGAAAAAATCAAAAAAAAAAATAGAAAAGAAAATCCATAAAGATGTTTACATGTTTTATCATTTTTTTCAAAACAAAAGACAAAAAAATATTTTTTTCTCCGAATTCGTTGTTATTTTTATTTCTCGCCCGTATCCAATCTGCCCGAACTACGCATACCTGATTCTCGTCTTTCGGGGCGAGATACGTAGGCAACCCACATAGGGCCAGTCTTCCTAGTAAATCTTAGGTTCTTGGCTTCGCGGGGTCTTAGCCAAATTTTGCACTTCTAGCCACCTTTTGGCCACATAAGTCATTTTGCAAAAATAGCCTCAATCATGTCTTGCATGGGTCTAATAGGGAGTGTCATTATCTCACATACTATTGGTTATAGTTTTCTCATATAGGTGTGGATCTATTTACCGGAGTTTAAGCATGGCAGACACCTTGGGACCATCCAGGCAGGATCGCTCATTCGGGAGTGGATTAAAAGATGATTTTCTTTTCTTTCTTTTTTTTTTAATATTTTGATTCTGTTTTTCTTTTTATGTCGTCTCTTAACTTCTAGATTTGTACAGTAATGTTGAGTTTCTTTATTATTATATTTCCTATTTTGTATTGGAAAAAAATATGTCTAATAAATCAAATATCCAGAGAAAAATTGGCGTTTTTATATTTCTGTTAGATGTTTTCTTTAGAATACTAACTCTAGAATTTCAAAAAAAATCTTTTGTGGTTTTCTTTAGAAAATTAATATCTAGAACTTAAAACAAAAATTGCTTTTATGTTTCTTTTGAATACATTAAGACTAAAAATTCAAAAAAAAAAAGAATTTTCTTTAGTACCTCTTTAAAAGTTTTCTTTTAAGATAGTAATTCCAAAATTCAAGAAAAAGATTTTATTTTGAGGTTTTTCTTTGGGAAATTAATTGGAAAAAAAATTCTTTTATTTTCATTAGAACTTTAGGACATTGTACACAGAAAAAAAACATACTTTATCTTTGTTTATCATTAGAATTTCTCCTTTAGGCAATCAAAAATTGAAATCCAAAAATATTTTGTTTTATCTTTTTCATTGCTTGTTTCGAAATCTTGCGTTAGGATATCAAATGAAAATTCAAAATATTTTTCTGTGGTTTATTCTTTAGATTTCCTTCCTGAAAAAAAAAGAAGAATCAAAAAATATTTTTCTGTTCTAGGGTTTTTTCCTTAATAATTTCCCATAGAGTATTTGTTTCAAAAAAGATATATGCTCGTTTAAGCTTGAGTTTAGTATATGTTATAGAACATTAAGTCTATAAAAAAAATTAAAAAAAAATTAAAAAAAAAGAGATTTGCTTCTTTTATTTCTCTTTTCTCATCAGAGTAGTCATTAAGGTAAAAAAAAAAGAAAAGGAAAAGAAAAAGAGAACGTTAGTTTGTTTACTTTATTCTCGATCTTTCCAAACTATGCAAAGATCTGATTCATGTGGCGTCATGATACGTATGCAACCTACATAGGGTTCGATCGAATCATTTTTTTTTTAAAAAAGAAGGAAACAAAAAAAGATATGGTGAAATTAGGGGATGTGAGAAATGAGAGGAAAGACTAGAGTGATAATTAGAAAAAAAAGGAAGGAAAATGAGCAAGCAAGTGTTAGACTAAAAAGGAAAAGAGAAGATTGAAATGAATAAATTGGGATGATGCTATATGACCTTCATACCCTCGAAGTCATTTTAGAACCGATAACTGTGGCTATGTGCATTGCACATAAAGTGAGACTATCTTATGTTAAATGCCCTAACGCTAACGTGATGGCTTCATCTTCATAGCAGAAAGGTGGTTGGTTTGTAGTTCTTAAAGTGATAACTCTTCTCTACAACATAAGGTCAAAAGGCAATGGCAGACGACAACAGAATCGAGTCGGTTGATATTGGTGCCCAAAAGCAATTGGTTGAAAGGGCAATGGTCTGGTTGAAAAGGTAAGGATGTTAAGACATCACATTGCGAACATGTATCAGGCTGATGACTGGGAAGGCACCACCTAGCTTCTTAGATGCTACCCTTACCCAAACTCCGGTCATAGTGCCAGATGATCCCCCATACTCTCCAGATCCACCCGCTTATCACAGCTTTCCCAATCACCCTAGTAGCTCCATCATTCGTCCTCCAATTACCTTTCCCCAAAATTGCCCTCCTATCATATCCACTATCCCCAACAATGAATACCCATTCAAAGCTCATGATGCTCAATATTACCCCTCAGAGGTTGCCCATAAGGTTCTTGACTCGTACAAGCAGAGCCCTCGAAATGAGCCTCATGCTGAAAATGAAAAGGTCACAGGAAAAGAAGGGCGAGATGAAATATCCAGGAAGCTGAAAGGTATAGAATAGTCTTTAAGGAGCATGCAAGGGATAGGAAATCAGATTAATATGCTCCCTGATGTTCATCTGCCGGCGGAGTTTAAAGTGCCAAAGTTTAACTTGTAAAATGGACGTGGAGATCCGGTAGCCCATCTGAGGGGTTACTGTAATGAGAAGTGTTGGCGGGAAAGACGAGTTGCTGATGGCGTATTTCAGTGAGAGCCTGACTGGGGCAGCTTTGGAATGGCATAATTGTCAAGATGTCGGTAAATGGCATACATGGGATGACATGACTCAAGATTTTGTGCGACACTTTCAGTACAATATTGACATTGTCTCAGACCTCTCCTCCCTATCTTAGATGGAAAAGAAACCCAAGGAAAGTTTTAGGAAATTTTGGCTCAGATGGAAGGAACAAATTGCTCGGGACAATCCTCACATTGATAGAAAAGATGTTGCTGAGCCCCGCCAACGATAGGATCTAGTGGGCATTCTTGCTAAATGCTTTCAGCCTCAATACCGACCCCATGAACATCCCCAAACTCCACATAATCCACCCCAGTATTATCCTCCGAGCAGCGTCCAACCATCTGTCCCACCACTGGGTTACTCCAATAGGCGAGCACGAGCACCGTAAAAGCTTCACCAGCCTCCACAAAATTTTCAAGTGCCCTATAATCCACATTCAAGCCAAGGGTGTAGAAGGGAACAAAGGCTGAAAGATAATTTTACACCAATAGGAGGGTCCTATGCAAGTTTGTTTGAGAGATTAAAGCATTGCGACATGATTACACCTATTCCTCTAAATTATATAGACCCACGTGCGAGAAGCTTTGACCCTGCTAAAAGGTATGAATACCATTCTAATGCCCAGGGGCACACTGTTGAAGATTGTCGTGCTTTGAAAAAGGAAATAGAAAGAATGATTCAAGAAGGAATAATTGTGGTCCAAGGCAGTAATACCCCAAGTGTCACACATAATCCTCTACAGGTACATGACAACCCAAGTAATAGATAACCATTTTCTTAATAGGGCCTTGTTGAAAACTCGAAGACCTTTCACCCAAGATCCCTCCCGCAACATTCTCCCAGCTGACTAAGTAGAGCTTCTTAACCCCATTTCTCGAATCCCGTAGGATGCTCCTTTGGAGTCTTTCCAATTTACCAGTGAGTTGTGACATCGTCCAGTGCCTGAAAAAATGACATGAACTACACAGAGATGCTCGATATGTACCTCTTTCACCATGCTGCCAGTCTTTTCTCAACTCTCTTAATCACTGGGATCCATGTTGCTAGGTCCTTATAAAAACCTCAGTTGCTCGAACACAGTGCAGATATCTGACACTGGTGCAGATGTAAAGATCGAAGTCGTCATAACATAATGACTTACGATTCCCGTAGGACCACTTAAATTTTATGTTGTATGAACTAGAAGTATCTATTACTTTCTGACGGGGTTTCACTGGGGCTTTTTGCGGGTTCCTCTTTCTTACATCATGTTATCTTGATTCTATGAAGATTCACATCCCCTTGGATGTGTTTCCGTGAAATTTTGTTTACTGAATGGAGGAAAAACTAATCCAGATGAACTATAAAACTGTTGTGGAAAAAATAAACCAACCACTCGGCAACATGAAAGTTGGACCAGATTGTTTTGTTATCCATTTCCAAATAGTAGACTAATGTACTTCATTGTAATTGAACAAAGAAACTATACATGGAATAGGTTGTACAAGATTTATGAAACAATGTTGTTTCCCTCAGACAGTATAACTGGAATACAACTAGCTAACAAGAAAATTTAACAAGTAGGAGTCAAAGGGACCACGCCTAGCAGAACAAAAGAATAATGAACATGGGTTAAGCCCAAAAGAAGATTCAACCACACGGGCTAAGCAATGTTGTAGAACCAGTATACAACCAGGGAGATGGGTAAGTCCATGATTCGCCTTCAAAGAGTTGGATAACACCTAAATTACAATGGTGCAAGAAGGATTACAGTTATTAACTGAGTCAAGAACAATTTTTACAGCCAGAAGACTCAGTCAAATAACCACTTCTCCGGAAAATATGAATAGAGGACCGTCGACTGAACGTGGGAGAAGACAGTTAGCCGATGTAGCTCTAAACAATGCACCACAAGAATGACCAACCCTACAGCTATAAATAGATAGCCATTTGTGAATAGAACACGCAGCAAATTAACTAAAGATACTTTTGTCCTAATCACTCAAACATTTATGCGCTTTTGCTTCAACACTTTCTTCACACACATGCCTACTTCAGCCTATACTATTTAACATTCAATAAACCTATATATGATGTGAAACGCCGGATAACAAAGTAATACAAATCCAAATTATACCGTTGAAAGCACTTTATTGCACAAATTCATCACACAATTTCAAATCGAATTACATAAAAGCTAATGGTTAAATAGAAAATCAACTGTACATTCAGAGAATTAGGAATTTACCTTGCCAAACACTGATTTTGAGAGCTTCTTTGTTGAGTCCTCTAACATAGTTCCCCAAATACCTCTGCAACAAGTACGCTACCTGATCTTCCAACATCTTCGCGAACTTTCAACTGATCAATTCTTCAATTCAAATATCTATTAACGATGTGACTGTGAATGTCTACAAGTTTCTATATACAACTTTGAATGTCAAAAAGTGAAGTGTTCCACAAGTTTCCATGGCGAAGAAGAAATGAAGAAAGAGAGAATTTTAGAATTGGAAATTTGGAATCGCACGATCTCCTTCAGTTGCCGAACGAAACTGGCCCATCCCTCCGTATTCTTAGCTAACTTAGCTCGGGCATTTGCTAGCTCCGCTTCAGTCTTTAGCAAATCATCCTCAAAATCATGCACTTTTTGCGTAAGGTTGTAGATGAGCTTTTCGTCTTTTCTACTCCTGCCCGGGTTCTCAATTTCTATTTTCATTTTTCGAACTTGGGCTCGGAGAGCTTCATTCTCTTGGGCCAACTTTCTTCTTTCACCTTCGGCTTCTTGTGCTTGGAGATCATTGTTGAATTCCATGTTTCTCAGCTTCTCTTTCAAGGCGTGAATCTCGGCTTGATTTTTCTTCTCATTTTCTCCCCAGGCCAACCTTTCTTGGATTTTGTCGTCAAAATCTTGAACATGAGGTCTCTTGGCAGGACTCTCGGGTTCGGGCTTGGGCTCGGGCTCTGGCTCATTGTTTACATAGGACTTTTTCTCAAACCATTCGGCATAATTTGGATTCACTTTCCCCTTTGCAACATCTGGTACCTGGGTGCCATTTTTCAAATACCGGCAGCCATTCCAATCATGCTGAACTAATGCCTCGGGCAATGTAGCTTAGGGATGTAGCTCAATGACATGGGTGGTTAGATCTTCATCTTCGGGCACAATCTGATATCTTCCCAACTGCCTTAATACCCTCTGCGGTGCATATGGCTGGATACTCCTTACACCCATCAACCTCAGGTAACCCTTGGTAGCCGTCATGTATATGACTTCCGTCATCGGGAGCCATCCTATAGTCCACTCGACTTGACTTACTTTTAGAGCTTTCAAGCGGGAAACCCAGGCTTCAAACCCTTCTGGCACGTTGTAGTCCTTTACCCTTTCCTCATAACTTGTAATAAAGTTATCCGGGCTTGAACCATAACTCATGAATTTGGGGTGGTGGCGAAGATGCTCAATCAACCACATTTGTAGAAGGATATTGCAACCTTCAAAGAATTGAGCCCCAGCTTTGCATAATGTCAATGCTTGATAAATATCAGCCAGCACTAACGGGACAAGTGTATGATCTTCCTTGGTAGTGAGGATTTGTGCAATTCTGACCATACGAGTATCCACTGTCCCTTCCTCATTTGGAAAAACCATGAACCCCAAAAACACCACAATAAAAGCGAACCAGCGATGAATTTGCAAAAGGCCCTTATCTTGTTTATTGCTCAACCTCTTTTCGTGCGTTTCGAACCTAGCTGAGACAATAAATGGAAAGAATATCACCCTTTGCTTACATGGGCCTTCTTTATCTGTTTACTGATATTCAGGAGTTCAAAGAACTTGTGCACCGAAGGAGCCCTCGAAAAAATAAGTTGCTGCTTCCTCAAATCCCGGCCAAACTCAATGTACCCGGCCATTTCCTCCAAATTATGGGTGATCTTAAAGTCCGAGAAACGAAAAACTTTGTGGACAGGGTCCCAAAAAGTCACCAAAGCCCTGATTAAATCTTCCCGTGGTTTGATTTCCAAAATGTTTATAAGGGCATCTAACTGTTTTTTCACCCACTTCTGACCATATTCATCTAGATCATTCCACCACATACGCAACTGCAACTGAGCCTGTTTTCTGACCACTTCTGACGGGTTCTGGGCGGTGTTCATTTGTGACGGGTCCTGGACAGTATTCATTTGTACCTGTGGAGGGTTACGGTTAGGGTTGACTCTGTTGGACCTTTTTTGTAAAACAGGTTTTCCAATTTCTACAAAAAAAATCAATGGACCACGATTCCTTTCTCTATATGCTAATTTTAGCAAAATGATCGTTTTGCAAACGTGGCCCCTTTCAAATTTTAAATGAATTTTGAGGTCGGGGAGGACTACTTTATGGAAAAATGACACTTCACAAACTTGTCCGTTCTTTTACGAAAATAGCCCTTCGACAACTGAAGATACTCTAAGGCTATCTCGGCAAGAACGGTTTAAGATATTACCGAAGCTGGATCAGCTTATTTTGACAAAAACTCCAAACTACATTTATTTGACCATTGAATCTTTTTTCTTTTTCTTTTCAAAAATAAGGCCAAACCTTATGTAGGTTGCGTACGTATCCCACATTCGGCAAGCATCAGTCCTGCGTAGTTCAGCCAGTTTGACACATTTGAAAAGGACACAATATTCACTCTTTTTTGAAATGACTCTCTTTTTTCTGTTTTTTTTGTTGCAAATTTTGGCAGAGTTTTGGGACATTTTCAAATACCAGGGATTTTTCAGAACTGGGTTTTATTTCCTTCCCTACATCACTCTTGGTTTTTCTCTTGCTTTATTTTTTCCTAGTGGTCAGCATGCAGGCCGAATCAAATAAATGTTTACATAGCATATAGGATGCATCAGGATGGTCTATTATTTTGGGGCACACCTGTCCTAGACGGACCCAACCCCTGTGTTGAGTCCCCTAAGTCAAATGCGCGTGATGCAAACAAGCGTTCCTACTAGGGATCCGGCATAAGGCTGTTTTTTTCTAGGTTTAAATCCTGGAGTTGTGTTCTAGACTTGGGGTTACCCGAGCGGACAACTAGGGCCGAAGAGGGGGCGACGTACCGGGAGCACTAAAGTTTGCCCGGCCTTGTCGCTGGCCCAACCTCGTTCTATTTAGTATAATTTATACAGATAAGAGGGTCACGCGAACGTGTGCACCATTTTCAGAAGACTCAGAGAGGGGTGGCGTAAGAAGATAGTTATATACAATTTAAACAATATTAAAGCGGTAAACAGATAGCATTTAGCACAAAAGGTTCACAGAATACAGTAATATTAACAATGAATGAAGCCAAGTAAAAATCATTTAACAAGCTCGAATTCTTGAACCCTGAACTAGAGATTCTGGGTTCCTTTCCCCAGCAGAGTCGCCAGAGCTGTTACACTACCTTTTTGCTACCCCCAGAGAAGGGTATATAAAGGAGTTTTTTCCAATTTAAGTGACAATCGAAATGAGATTATTATTTAAGATCAGCGTCTCCACTTGGGATAATTTAAGGTATCCCAAGTCACCGGTTTAAAATTCCGAATCGAGAAAAGTTGACGCTATTTACAGTTTGCGAATACAGAAATCCGGGTAAGGAATTCTGTTAACCCAAGAGAATGTGTTAGGCATTCTCGAGTTCCGTGGTTCTAGCACGGTCACTTTGATCATACTTGGCTTAATCAATTTATCTAATTACTCATTTTAGAACCTATGTGCATTTGCCTCTTTTAATTAGAAAATTATCTTGAAACAGGTCACGCATACGTGTACCCATTTGTTTTGGCGCGTCAAAATCATATCACGCGAACGTGTCCACAATTAATAATGCTTTATTATTATTTAAAAAAAAAGTTTGGCCGAAGTTGCGCGAACGCATTTTCCGATTTTGTTTTTAGAAATCGTAATCATATCACGCGAACGCGTCCACAATCACAATGATATATTAAACGGGCCTAGAGCAACTAGAACATTTGTCATTTTTATAACTAAGTCATAAGATTAATAGGAGGGCCATAGGCGATTTAATTATATGGCACACCTCAATCTATTTGTGAAGGACAATACTTAATTAAAAGGGTCCAAGATGTGGGTCTGCTCTAAATTAAGGTTCAATTTTACCCTTATTAGTTGTAAGCCCACGTTGGACAAAACTCTCCTCACTTAAGCTCAATTATGCAATTCGTTTATGTCAGCTAAAGGCACATTTGTATTTGTAAATAGATCAAATAGCCTTATTTCTCCTGGTGCCTTCGTTTATGCCAATGATAGCTCACACACAAACGATACCAATAGCAGCAAGGTTCAAACATTAAATAAGAAAAGAAGTTAAAGTATGGTCACACATGACAAAGAAAAATTGTGTTCCCATAGCAAATCAACAGAATAAACTCGGAACGTTTAACTTTCCAATACAAGAATTTTAAAGTTTAACACGACAAAGGATCACCAACATGAGATTTCCTTACGAACGTTATAACATGAGAACCAAAGAAAGGGGGGGCAAGACTTTAACAGGGGACCTGCTCAGAATCATTGCTAGGGAAAAATGAATTCATTTTTATAGATACCGCCCTGAAATTTGCAGATTCAACAAGAAAAACTTGCTTCTCACCAAAGACACATGCCAAAATTCATACCAGATGTCCAAAGCCTTTGTACCATCGAAATAACACGCCACAGAACTTTTTACTTTAGAGGAAGGGTATTCAACTCACTTAATCAAGCAAACTTCAATCCTTTAAGAACCAAAAGAACAAGCTGAATTAATAAACTAAAGGATTCCTATAATATACAAAAAGTTCTCAATCAGTGAAGAATGAACTTTCACTCAAGTACACAGCTCCATCTTACCATATAAACTTCAAGGAAATTAAGCAGATTCTCAAGATACGTTCTCGACATCAGATGATCAAAATAGGGGTAAAAAGGCCAATTTCTATTTCACCAACATGAACTCAAACTCTTTCCCAGAACAAAACAAGTTAAAGGAAATAAACTTCAAATTTTTAAAAGAGGATCACAAACAGAGACGGCAAATGTAAAATAGTAATGGAGAGATTTGATAAAAGCCATTAACATTGAAAGCATGAGCTTCTTTTACACATCTATACTGCATATACTAGTCCAATTAAGGCATGATAACAGTTAACACATATAAAAGCCTCATACACTAACTCTTAGAATAGATTCACGATAACAAGTTGACTGACATCAAGAACATAACACATATAATCATACAAGCCACGCTAAATCAGATTTTCAGTCCTTAAATCATAAGAACTCCTCTGAGTTTCGTTCAAATAGTTAACAACCAAGAGCAGAATCATCAGTAGGAGAAACGGATCATAATCAACATTGTTCGATAGAAGAGGTTTCTTGCCTATTCTTAACTCACTTAATACATAGAGAGAGTTGGAAATTTCATACCTTGAAAAACAATACAGCGAAAGAAAAAGGAAAACGGATCTCTGATTTCTGAGAAATAACCCACAACAGAACTTAAAAGGGAGCAGCTACAGCCCAATCGATAGCAACTGATTTAAACCTCAACGACCTCCTTTTTTTAACCAATAACCCATAATTGTAATGAAAAGATGGACTCAGAGGTTTCGAAAACTTTAGACAATAATCGACACAGAAATGAAATAATGGAACACTCAGTAATGTTTTTCCTCTATTCTAGTACCGGAAATAAAAGAACAATAGAAAGGAAAAAGAAAATTTCGAACCCCAATCTTTACTTTTCTTCCAAAATCTCTCTAAAATCCTCTCCAAAATCTTCTGAAAAATCCCCCACATAAGAAAACGTTCTCACCTTTTATAGACCTTCAGATCTTCTCGAATCTTCTTCCTTTCTCTCCAAGAAAACTCCAAAACGAAAATCCTTCCCCCAATCTGATCTCTTACCCCTTTTCTGATGAAAAAAGGGACAAATGGAGGGAGTAGATTAACTTGAATCCAATCTAACGCTCCCCATTTTTCCTCATTTTCATCTGAAGGGTGAAAAATCCGAAATAAATCAAAGAAGCATGTGAGGGAGAGGGAATCTGTCAGAAACGGTTACCATATAGCAAGAGGAGAGAAGAGGAAAACACGTGGTGTGAGTTTGGGGCTCACTCGCCATGAGTTTTGAGTGATTTAGGGTCTGGTTTGGGCGAAGAAGGCGAGTGAACAGTGATGGCGTTGTTGCTTGGGATTGGGATTTAGGGTTCTGTGTATTGTGTGTGTATATTTAGGTATGGGTCGGGTTAGGGGAATGGGTCGCGGAGTGGGTTTTGGGCTGGGGAGGGCAAACCTGGAATTTGGGCTGAGGGGATTTCAATGGTAATTGGGCTGGAACTAAACCCTTTTACAAAATCGTTTTTCCTCATTTTTTTAATTTTTTAAATAATGAAATCCTAAAACTAAAATCCTAAATTGTCTAAATTATAAAATTAAACTAATTACCTAATCAACATAATTATAAAAGTTACTTAGTCCTAAATTAAAAAGGAAAAATCAATAAACTAAAAATTAAAAGGTAAAAAGTAAACATGAGTCATTTTTTATTTTCATTTTAATAAAAGAAATGATTACTAATTAATTCTAAAAAATGTAAACACAAACCTAAATGTAATGCATGGTATTTTCTTGTATTTTTTCATGATTTTAATGGAAATTAAATGTGCACGAAAATGCAAGTAATTCTACAAAAATCTATAAAATTGCAAATAATGGAAAAAATTTATTTTCTTGAATTTATGGGAGCAATTCATATATGGCAAAAATTACGTGCTCACACATTCATTAAGTGATTCATAGTTCACCAGCATTTTAGGTACCGATACTCTGGTGAGTTAAATTATTCTATCCTGGGAGGATAATATTCCAATATTTCGGGTACTTGAGGGGAATAATTTTCTTAAAGACACATTATGCGTTCAGTGGGCTCGATTTCATTCCGAAAATTTATTTTTCAGATTCTGTTTTGATCATTTCGAGATACTGCTATACTCTGATTTTCTGCTTCTGTTTTCTATTATAGAAAATTTACTGTTTCATAATTTGTAGTTAATACAGGTTGATAACAGTCATATGCTTTAGAAAATAGTTATTTAACAATTTAGTAAATATACATAAAATAAAGTAATTTATCTAGTAAAATAGTATAATTTTCCAACAAAGAGGTGTTGACACCCCTGCTTCAATATGGCTCCGCCACTGTTAAAGAGAGTCACTTAGATCACTCTAGCAGGAGGATTTGCAAGTGTGATAATAACTCGAAACAAACTTTAATAATTTGATCGTCGAACCAAAAGAAAAACCATATTACCCGAAAGAAATTAGTATTAACATGTCTTGGATTTTGACTTATCTCGTACGAATATATATATATAATTTATTTTATTTAAAACACATAAAAATGCTTAGTTTGTATCCCTCGTTAATTAGTACAAAGAGATATCAAAGAGAACTTTCAAATATCGAAACTAGTAAAGTTGGCAAAGAAAACTCCAAATGCACGTCGTGATCAAAGGCTAATAATGCAAAACTGCAACAACTGGAGTAAACTGAGAAAATATGATGAACGGCTAGCTAGGTCATGGAAATAAGCACATAACAGCGACTAATCAAAGGAAATTGACACGCAATAAGAGCATGCCTTAATTATTAAGTTATGTTTGCTTTCAAATATCCCACTATTTATTTTTATTTGTGTTTAGAAGTACTCACTCGTCACTATGCTGCACTTTTTTGGGATTTAATTTTTCATTTGTTATTCGGTATTCACGTTGGGCTCAATTAACTCGGAATACATGTAGAAAAGTCTCATGTTAAATGGTAAAACACTATCTAACAAAGACATTTTTACCCTTAAAGACTCAAAACCAAAACTTTTGATTAAAGGTAAAGATATTTACCACTTTACTAAGTCATTTTCAGAAGAAGTCAGTGCTGCCCAATTCCAGGGTCATCATCTTTCAGGTCAGTGTTACTGGTCCATTAGGCAATTATTATTACGCTTCACTCTCAAAAGTCCTCAAAAATTGAATTCAGCCCAACAACTTTTACTTTCTCTAATTTGCGGTCCCCCATTATTTGGTGACTTTGGTTATAACTTTTTCTGTTGACGGTGATTTTACAAACAAACAAACAAACAACAAAATAATATAACGTAGATATTATTAACATACCAAATAAGCTCTTCTAAGTTTCATTCAGGTCGACAAAAGCATCTTCTCATAATCGACAGAGTGAAACGCTAGCTAAGTTATTTGGGTTTAGCATCTCACAATAAAGACAAAGTAAAAAGAATTAATGACTCTAATTTATTAGTGTTATGTTTAAATCAGTTTAATTAAATGATATTCTTTTCTTACACTTGCTGGTTTCCTATGGTCCATCTTACGGAAATGTTAATACTTTTCACATTTCTCATTCCTGGAAGGGAAAATTTCACATAAGAACAATTGTGCTCCCTACTTTTCAATTTTATAGCTCATATTTTAATTTACAACCAATTAGCCCATAAATAATAGGCTAATACCCAACATTCAACTCCAATAAATTTTTGAAATTGCTATTTAATTTTTAAAAAAGATTGCTCAAGCTTTTAAGTTAATTTTTGAATCAGTAACTGCGACTCAAATATTAGTTCAACAAACCAAATCCATTTGAGTGGCGAAAATTAGATTTTTAACAAGCTAAAATATGTGGGTTTAAATTTCGAATTTGATTTTGTGAGAAATTTAGAGTGAGTGTTATTTAGACTTATTAGAAATAGTATAAGGAGGTTGTATATAAAATTTGAAGTCATTTAATGGAGATTTGGATTAGTTTTGAACAAGAATTGTAACTGAAAATCGTAGAAGAAGTTCGTCTACAGATGCTTGTATAAAGGTGTATAAAAGTGTATAATAGTGTATAAGAGTGTTTATACACTCATATACACTATTATACAAGATTATAAAAAAAACTAGCTTCGTTTTATACCTTGCGTTTTTTTCTGAACTTTATACTCAAATCTTGCTCAAATCTACTCCAAATCACTTCATATTTAAATTTTGAACTCCTTTTGATATTTTCAATCAATTGGAACAACACCCAATCCAAACAACTAACAAACTCAAAAAATCCTATTTTCGAAAGCAAAGTTTTGAATGACCTTCAATGGTGGACTTCTACTCTTCAATTTTCTTACATTGCAACAGGGGAGAAGCAAAAAATACACGACCCCTTAAAGCATATGTAGAAGATGTAAGAAGAAGAGAGAGTGAAAGCAATAGTTGTGAGATTTAACTCCATAATTTTTAGAAGCAATGGTTATAAGAACACAGATTTTGAATTTATTAATACTTTCAAAATATGTACAATATGGGTTAGGTAAGATAAAAATTAAAAATTTAGATCATTTTTTGTTATGATGTAAGGTCATGTGTATTTTCTTATAATTCTCTATTCTTGGAATGGACACACACATCAGATTCAGAGCGCTCAATTTGTGAACGAAATCTTTCCTTGTCATTTCTTTTCATTTCCACAGTAAGAAAATAACACCCAAAAAGGAGCACCCAAATACTTGGGCAAACGCCAAAAAAAAGATCCATCACTATTTTTCACTTTTCATGGTCATTTGGTACGAGGTATAATAAGGTATAATTGTGGTATAAAAATTTAATATCGCTTTAATACTCTGTTTGATTAGCAAATCAAATATAAGTTATTTCGGTGTTAATTTTAATACTGAGATAACTTATACCTTATAGAAGGTGAAATAATTAGCACTGATATAACTTATATTGTCTTCTTAAAAATTATGCAATTGTCATTCTTAATACAACATACCAAACAATTAATAAACAATAATCCCAGCATAATTTATCTCAATATAACTTATACCGATATAAATCGTATTCTAACCAAATGACCTATCAGAGAACAACACATCTTTACCAGATTAAACATGTACTTTCATTCAATTACCAAAAGCTTATATTTCTTTTTTTGTTAAAAGAAAATTAAGAAAACTACTTTCACCCCCCATGAATAGAATGGGCCGTACAATCAGTTTCATGTGTGCAATTTAATCATATTCTTACACCAATGTCAAGATATTAGGTAAATAATAAAACAAAACAATATTAATAGAAACAAATAAATTCAAACTACTTCATCTTCTCCAGTACGGAATAGAATCAGCTGACACTGCGGACTAAAGACAAATGGTCTATGATATTAAATTGAACTATACCCGTCCGTTCTCTTTCACTTGTTCAATATTCTGAAAAAATAGGCAATTTATGAACAAAGGGAGTACTTGACTCCGACCCGGAAAAAAAAAGAATTTACACTGAAATTAATTTGAACTATTTTAACAAGTTGCCCACAATGTTTTCAAGCTGAGATAGTTTAATGCATTATCAATATGTTAATTAATCTAATTGTGAAAATTCTTTTGCAGATGATGAAAAGCATCAAATAATGCAACTCAATAAGAAGGATCTGTTTTGCCTTCACAATTTTTTTATCCATGTTCTAATGAATGCATACATCAGTTTCAAAACAGAAACACAAATATACAATCAACCCCAAAAAAAAAAATCAAGAAAAAAATGGAAAAGCAGACTCAGTCAATAGTGAAAGGAGAACTTTCCTTGTTATTGCTTCTCATTCCACAGTGAAAAACCCAAGAGAAACCCCAAAAGGGGCACCAAAAAACTTTGGGGCAAACCCTAAAAAAAAAGAGCCATCACTCTTTTCCACTTTTTCAGAGAGCATTACTAGTTACTTTTCATAAACCAAAACATAAAAAATAAAATAAAAAAGAAAACTCTTCTGTATATTCTTTCTTCTTCATCTCCATCCCACCTTTTTTTCCTTTTTCTTTTTTAATATAATATTTTCTTTGCTATTTATAGATTTTGTGGTAGATGAACATTCTTGAAAATTTCTCAAAGAAGATCCATTTTAATTTGTTCAAGCAGCAGCAACAGTTCCAGGTCTGAAAGGGTAATCTTCTGAAGATTTGTTGGGGGAAGTGGATTTGTTCTGGTCCTTTTTTCTCATGGCTTTAATGGAAGATATGTTCAATTTTTTCTCTTTAGCTTCATCCATTTCTATCTGTTGTTGTCTGCACTCTTCACTACAGAATGGAGTGTCCCCTCTGCAATACACAAATCACAATCACAATCACAATCAGTACTGACACCCCACACCTAATATAGCAATCAAAGCCCAACAGCCAATCCTCTGTTCTAGAAGCAATATATAAACTATATCAATCTTGTAAACCATAGAATGTCCCATTTCTTGAATAAAAATTAGATCTTGCATACTAGAATATGAAGAAATATGCTTAGCATATGTTGCAACAATTTTCCGAGTAAAAATGGGAACTTGAATTAAAAGGAACCCCGTATTCCAATATAAAGAGAAAACAAAAATTTAGCAAATATTATTATCATATCTCGAGTAAAAAACGGATTTTTAAGCAAAAATAAAAGAAAACATGAATTTAAAGGAACCCCATATTCATATATAAAGAGAAAACAAACATGTAGCATATATTACTATCATTTCCTGAGTAAAAATCAGATCTTTAAAGCAAAAATAAAAGAAAACATGAATCTAAAGGAACCCTATATTCAAAGAGAAAACAAAAATTTAGCATCTATTAGTACCATTTCTAGAGTAAAAATCGAATCTTTAAAGCAAAAATAAAAGAAAACATGAATTTAAAGGAACCCAATTTCCCAATATAAAGGAATAAACAATATTATGCATTAAAAGTTTGAAAAAATAGAAAACAAACCTGTACATGAAGATGTCACAGTTATCAGCCAGGCGTTTCTTGCAAAGGAAACAAGCATCCAAGAAATATTGTTGTTGGGGTTCATCAAATCTACCATCATAGTACTTTCCAGCAGCAGTAACAACAGATCTTGGAGAAGACATGGAATTAGAAGAAGATGATGAAGAAGAAGAAAAAGAAGAGAGATTCCTTAAACTGTTTCTTCTAGGTGAAACTGTATAATAAAGTGGCCTTGAAATCACTGGATATTGGTTATAGTTCTTATTATTAGGATGGTTCTGATTATTGTTGTTTCCTGAAAATCCAGCTTCAGTTTCAGCTAAAGAGACTAAACCATCATCTTCTTCAATGAAACATGGTCTTCTTCTTGTTGATGGTGACTCCATTTTTTGAGGGTTTGTGAAAAGAGAGAAGAGAAGAGGGGAAGTGGGATTTGGAGTAATTGAGGTGGAGAATTGGTAAGGTTATAAAAGAAGTTGTTGGGGGTTTAAAGGGGTTGGAGGGTAGGGGGGAGATTTAGGAGGGGGTTTGGGCCGGGGGGGAGAGGGGGAAGGGACTAGAAGTGTAAACCATTGCAGGGGTTCAGGATTCTGTGCAAGTGAATCTATTGGCTTGAGAATTTCTTGTATCTCGACACTTCCTGGCCCCTTGCATCATTTTGTTTATTATTTATTAATACTTATTCTTTAATATTTTCATATATTTTTTTTTGTTTTCCATCCGATGTCCGGTACATGTATTGGAGCCCGATTATATTCGGATTCGTGCCGCGTAGGGCCCTACTCGGGAGAAGCACTCACTACTAAGAATTTTTCCATACCCAGGAATCGAACTCGAGACCTCTGCTTAAGGAAGGAGCAGTCTCATCTTTTGCATCACATCCTTTGGTGGTCATATATTTTACCCTTAGTGGACGTTTGGACATAAAGAATTGTAAAAAAGTGAAAAAAAAATTCATAAAAAAGTGAAAAATTTCTTATGTCCAACGGACTCTTGGAATCTGTCCTTTTATTACATCTTTACGAGAATAAATTTAAAATGGATTTATTTTATATTTAATATTATTTTTATTCCTATAAAAATAATAATCTCAGAATAATTAATCTAGATTAATTCAGAAATACTTGTTTTTCCAACCAAACAACTTGTTCTTTACCGTTGATGGCGTGTATAAAAAGTTAATTTTCATGAAAAGAAAAAGTGACATTTGTTTTAGAGTTTGAATAAAACACACCTCACAGTCTTTTAAAAAAAAAATTGTAAGAACTTATAAACTTTTGCAAATTCACGATGAATCATTATTTTTAAATAGGAGGCTTAGTATCGATAATTTTTCAAAAAAGTAAAATAGAAGATGAAAGACTATGGCATACAATTAGCTATATTTACTTTTATTAGCCAGGTTAAAAGGGAAGTAAAGGTCCCAGGAAAGAGAATTGAAGTAATTAGGGGTGTTCATAAAAACTCGAAAAATTGAACCAAATCGAAAATCAAATCAAACATATCAAAAAAATCGATACTTATTAGATTTGGTTTGGTTTTGAATTTTAAAACCGATCAAATTTGGTTTGGTTTTGGTTTTAATAAAAAAATAATTAAAAAAAACGAACCAAACCAATTATAAAAGTAGCTATTTAAATTTATTATTACACCTATATATATGGATATTTTTATATAAAGTTTCTAAAATTTTATGGTACATACTAGTCATTTGTATTTTTTATCTAGTTCTTTGCCATTATAATAATCTAATTCTTTGCATTTACATTCTAGTTTGATTGGTAGTTTTTCTTTTGTTAAGTACAAGAATTTATTTTATGTTAAAAATAATCGATTTTTAATTGAGTAATTAAATTATTCATCACTATTTGATTCAATTATTATCAATATATCTTGGTAAATGATAGATTTCTCAAAGAGCAATTGATTTGATAGTGTTACGTTGAAAATGTAGTCGCCGGAATATGTGTTTGGTAGTGTATGTGTCATATTTAAGAAAAAACTGATAAATAACTGAAAAAATTAAAAAACAACAAAAATCGACTTAATTGGTTTGGTTTCAATATTTGAAAAATCGACTTACTTAGTTTGGTTTATTTTTAAAAAAAATCGGACCAAACCGAAAAATGAACACCCTTAGAAGTAATACTAAAGTTTATTTTGTAATAGTAAATTAATTGTTAATTCTTGTATGTAATTATTTAAAAATAGTCTAATTATATAAATATTTTCTAACTCAAATAAGAGAGGAAGGAGAAATAAAGTGATTGGAACTGGACTTAGGTAGGGTCCTGTTCGACCCGTGGCACACTCCCAACCTAACTGCACATGATATGCTTGGGCTTTCTAATGTTCAAAAAGTTTTAATGTTAAATAAAATTAATACCACAAAAAGCCAAGCACCAACTCCACTCCCCATTATTTGCGCGTCAATTTTAAACCATGTCACCCTCTTACTAATATTCCTATTACATTACTCTCCTCTACCTATGCCCTATGATGGATATTTTCTGGGTATTTTTCGTCTATAATATGGTAACTCCGAGCTTACTGTGAGGATCAACTCCTCCAAAAGAATCTGATTTTTCTATGCGAATTTAAATTAATTAGACTTCACGAATATTCGACGAAAAATATTACTATTTGTAACATAAGTCAAAAGACCTTGCGCAATTCCTTATTCGACACATTTTGTGACCATCATGTAAATCCTTACATTGTGATGCTTGTAAACTTAAATTCTTTTCTAAAAAGGTTAACTCAATTTTTGCATAAATAAATGCCTATAAATGATCAACAACTTTTAGTCTAGCCTAGAGACGTGACATTTCCTGCCCACCGCACTGGTCTTTACTCCTTTACTTAGTGCACAAGTCAATTCCGCAGAATAGCAGAAAAATACTCCTCCATTATTAAATACCCACCTCGAAAATAAATAAAGAAGAAAATCCAAATAATTTTCAAAAAACAAAATGAGGAGCGTTTGATTCACGTGCATTCAATGAGAATATGGAAAGACAAGAGGAAACGAATCCGTACGTGGAAGTCATGCATGATGCACCCACACCACACCACGGCCTCTGTTTGAAAAAAAAAGCCCACTAAGTTACGCGTCACTCAAAACGAACCCGTTTCGATAACGTCACCGTAGTTTTAACACTTTTCGCCAGATTCTTTTGTCGTTTTCTTCCATTTCACAGCTATTTTGCTCAAAGACTCCAAGTTGTGTGGGCCCCGGAATCAACCATAGAAAACATCAGCTATGGGGCCCATTTTGCTAGCTGTGGGACCTAACTCTTCCTGTCAAAACCCATCGATCATCATCATTGTGGAGACATGATAAATAAATGAGATTTTTAAACTATTGCCTCTACTTTCACAAACCGTCAAGTCTGAATTAATAATGTAAGTATTAGTTATACAGTGATTATTTCTTATCTGCTATTTAGTGTGATGCATTATTAATTACAATACATTACATAATTTTTAAGAAAATTAATTATTCATAAAAATACCCTTCATATTTTTTAACTTTAAGGGGTTTTAAGATAATTTTATCTTTAATCATGATAATATATGCATTAATAGCCTTGATATTTCTAATACCATAATTTGCTATGTATTAGTTATACATAAAATAATACTAAATAGGTTGCATAACTAATAATTACATTAGTAATACATAAATTAAAAGATGTACCAAACAAAAAATTAATAATATCAAAAGTTAATGCATACATTATTTTTTCAAATACATCTTACCAAACAATCCGTAAAAGTTCATTTGTGCCTTCAAATTCGTCTTGTTGCCTTGGTTAAAAAAAGAAGGGAACTTTTAGAGGCGGTTTGCTCTAGCAAATCAGAAAAAAATCTCTAAAATATTAAATTGTAATAATCAAACATACTACATACAGAGGGAGGGATGTTTTGGCAGGAGATATTAGAAAAAATAATGAAATCATTATTTTTATACATTATTAATATTTTAGTTGGTATATTTTTTTAACTCATATATAATTAATACTTGTATTGGTTATATATTATTCTTGGTATTATCCTATGTATAAGTAATGTATAGAAAACTATGGCATTAGTAATATCAAAGCTATTAAAGTTTGCATTAGTATGGTTAAAGATAAAATTGTACTTAAAGTCCTTTAAAGCTAGAGAATATGGAGAGCATTTTTGTAAACAACTATTTCAACGACTGATGGTCGTTGTGATAAAGGACGACGACCAAGAGCGGGCAGCCGAAATAAGAGAGTAACGGTAGTCTAAACTTAGAAATAGACAGGAAGAATATGCCTTTTGAATATTCTTTATTTTGTACTTTTTAGAATTTTTTGGGAGAATATCCCTTATAAATAGGAGGAGTTAGTAAACAAAAAAGGGGCTGCCATTTGAAAGAAGAGAGAACACATTGTAAAAAGGAGAGAAGAATATACAAAAGAATTGTCTTATTCACTTTACTCAAGCACATATTGTTTAACTTTCATCCATAAATCTCTGGATTCCACATTCATATCGGCTGCATTTCGTTTCACGTCATCAGAAAGAGGAGGCATACAATCACACAATTATTGTGTGACAGCCCCTTTATATTTTGACCATTATTATTTCTTGCATTCATTGCATTTTCAGGTTATTATATATTTTGCTAATCATTACGCGTCGAGTATATCACTTACCGCTTTTAAACCGTTCTCATTATAGTAGAATTTCATTCCATTTGATCGAGAAATTATTTGGCAATTATTTGCTCAAATAATTTGGCGCCGTCTGTGGGGAGTTCTCTAGTTGAAACTATAATTCTTTCTAGATCATAAAAAAATACATCTCTTCCTTGTTTGCACCACTAAAAATGGCAGGAAAAGAAGATGCGAGGTTGAAAACGATAGCAGGTGTCGCTACCAACATCTTGAACACAAGCAATGAAGATGGCAGGGAAAACGATGAAAACGCGACACCGAATGCTACACCCAAACGGAGTGCTTCGCCTCCCCCCACGAAAGCATAACTGCTTCACGCGAAAAGGGAGCCTCCACGTCAACAATAGAGGAAGCACCATCAGTAATAAAAAGACTACTGGAAGAGTGGCTAACAAGAACTCTGAACAACATACTCGATAAACTCGTCCCAAAGGAGAACAGAGATGCTACACACATAGATATCATGACAAACACTAGCAAACAGGACGCCCCCAAACACGTAACACTCATGCCACTGTTGATGCAGGTAATGACGCACTCACAGTCATTCTGAAGAAAATGGAAGAAATGGAAAACGAAAATAAGGCGTTTCGTGATCAGATGAAGGAACATCAAGAAAGGGTCGACAAAATACCGGGCTCCCCAAAGTTATTACCGAAACGAGACGCTGGTCGATTCGTCGAACAACCGTACAGCGAAGGAGCAGCCCCCCATGCCATCCCAAAAACCTTCAAAATGCCACCATATCTGAAGATATATGATTGCACTACGGACCCAGAAGATCATATCGTTCACTATGCCACAGTGGTAAAGGGCAATGACCTTTCAAAGGAGCAAGTACCGTCAGTGCTACTGAAATTAGGCAAAACCCTAATGGGGAGAGCCCTAACCTGGTACTCCCAACTGCCGGCGCGGTCAATAGCGACTTTCGAGGAAATGGCGGACAAGTTTGTCACCGCTCACGCAGGGGCTAAAAAGGCGGAAGCCAGGGTGAATGATATATTCACCGTTAGGCAATCGCCTGGCAAGGGACTTAGGGAATTCCTCGCCCGGTTTAATAGGGTGAGAATGAGCCTACCAAATGTGTCAGAGGGGATGGCGGTAGCGGCCTTCCAGAATGGGTTGAGCAGGAATGGTTCGATAGCAACCAGAAAACTACTGAGAAGACTCATAAAATATCCTCCCACCACATGGGAAGAAATCCACAATGCCTACTACGCCGAGGTCAGAGCTAATGAGGACGACCTCAACGGTCCGATCCAATAACTCACATCAGTTCAAGCAAAATCAAAGAAGGATCGTCGTAACGACAGTCGAAAGGATCAATTGGGTCCCCGTCTCGGCCGAGAATAACATCATCCCTACATCAGAACAACCGTCCCACCACCAGCTCGGCACACGGATGGTCTGCCCCATCTCACAGGGACTCAGCAAAATGAAAGAGGTATACCTTCACTCTTATTTGCACACAATTTTTGTGTTTCCCCTTTAGAAATAGTGTACGCGCTAGAAAAGCTCGACACAAAGGTACAATGGACACAAAAGATGAAATCCGATCCAAATACTCGGAAGTCGAACGCTCTCTGTGAATTTCACCAGGAGCGGGGTCACAAGACCGAAGATTGCATAGGTCTGCGGCAGGAGGTAGTGAGAATGCTGAGGGACCCCTGAGGGAACTAATGAGCGACCGAGGGTGAGCCAATTTAGCTCGCGGACGCGAACAACCACAGGGGCCTCCAAAGCCCCCATCCCCTGCCCGCATTATCTAAATGATCATCGATGGAGGCGACGGGGCATCAATCAACCATGTGAAATTCATCACTTCACACAAACTCAAGCGGTCGATCACTCACGAACAGTATGATGACCTCAAATATAGTATTGTTTTGGATAAGTCAGATACCGATGGTTTGTCTTTCCCTTATTATGATGCTCTTGTTATTGCTTTACGTATTTCAGATACTGATGTGAAAAAAATAATGGTGGACGACGGAAACGGCATGTGTATTATCCACCCTTGAGTCCTTGTACAGATGAGACTCGAAGATAAGATAATACCACGTTGCATAACACTAACGGGCTTTAATAATACAGCTGAGCGAACTTCAGGAGAAATAATACTACTCGTTCTAGCCGGAGGAGTCACCTTAGAAACAACGTTTTATATCATGGACCAAGATACGACCTACAACGTCATCACAGGGTGCCGTGGATACACGCCATGCGGGCCAACCCGTCAATCCTCTATCAAGTAATCAAGTTCCCTACCCCATGGGGAATATTTAACATCCAAGGCGAATAACGCACTGCGCAAAAATGCTACCGCATTGCTCAAGATTGCACACACACCCATCAACTAAAGAGAACGAACGCAAAAGCATAGAAATTAGCAATGCCAGAACCAAATCCAATGCACAAACAGATGTTATCAAGGATCCCGACATCGTGGAGGCCGTTAAGTCGACAATAGAAGATCTCGATCATGTCTAACTAGACAACAATGACAGCACAAAGAAGGCTTATATCGGACACAATCTCTTAAAATCGGGTATATTTCATAAATTCTTAACTGACAATGCCGACCTGTTTGCCTTCTCCCATTCAGATATGCTAGGCATTCCAAAAGATATCACTACGCATAAGCTGAATGTCGACCCGCTCTATCCACTGGTGCAGCAAATAAGGAGAAAGTTCAATGCCACAATCAACGAGGCTGTCAGCGTTGAAGTTGATAAACTGCTCGCCAACGGTTCTATCCGAGAATCAATATATGCCCAATGGGTCGCAAATGTGGTCATGGTAAAGAAGAAAAACGAGAAATAGCGGATGTGCGTAGATTTCACGGACCTGAACAAGGCCTGCCTGAAAGACTCTTTCCATTGCCTCATATCGACCAACTTATCGATGCAATAGTAGGGCACGAACTACTAAACTTTCTGGATGCCTACTCGGGTTGCAACCAAATCCTCATGGAGGAGGAAGACCAGGAGAAACTACTTTCATCACCCATAAGGGGACGTATTGCTAGAAAGTCATGTCGTTCGGGTTAAAGAATGTAGGGGCCACGTATCAAAGTTGGTCACCAAAATGTTTAAAGACCAACTTGGCAAAACAATGGAGGTTTACATCAACGACATATTGGTCAAATCCAAAAGGAAAGATGACCACATCGACCACCTTACAGAGGCTTTCGGCATATTAAGACGATATGGAATGAAGCTAAATCCCCCAAAATGCGCCTTCGGCATAACCTCTAGCAAATTCCTCTGTTTCTTGGTATCACAAAGAGGCATCGAGGTCAATCTAGATCAGATCAAGGCCATCGAAGGAATACCCAAAATATTAACCAGTAAAAAACAGGTACAAAAACTGACTGGCCGGATAGTCGCCCTATCGAGGTTCATCTCACGGTCATCCGATAGATGCCATAAATTTTTTAATGTGCTGAAGAAAGACAACGGGCTCCAGTAGAATTCAAATTGCATCGATGCCCTGAGAAAACTAAAAGCATACTTGTCCTCTCCCCCACTACTCACTAAGGCAGATCCCGGCGAACGCCTCCTGATCTACCTAGCCGTGTCAGAAGTCGTGGTAAGCGCAGTTTTGGTCCGCAAAAATAAAGGTACGCAATCTACGATTTGTTATATCAACAAAATGTTGGTTGACGCCGAAACGAGGTATCCCCACCTCGAAAAACTATCTTTGGCATTGGTTATAGCTTCACGGAAGCTTAGACCATATTTTCAATTACACCCCATATCAGTGGTGACGACTTTCCCCCTCTGAAGCATCCTGCATAAACCCAAACAGTCGGGAAGATTGGCCAAATGGGCCATAGAATTGAGCGAGCACACAGTGTAGAAATATCGTCCGAGGTCGAGCAGGAAGCACTCCGCACCTCCCCTAGGCAACCCAACCTCTGGGTCCTCTACATCGACGAAGCATCTAATGCGTCGGGGTCTGGACTGGGACTTGTACTTAATGTCCTAACAGGCGAAGTGATTTGCCAATCCATACAGTGTCCTGAAATGACTAACAACGAGGCCGAATATGAGGCTATAATTGCAGGGCTGAAACTGGCCCTCAAATATGGTGCACGACGAGTCGTCCTCAGATGCGACTCACAGCTCATCGTTAACCAAGTTATTGGGACTTTCCAAATCAAGCAGCAAACGCTACGAAAATACCGGGCATAAATCCATAAGCTACAACCAGAATTCGATGAATGCCGACTCGACTAGATACTCCGGGCGCAAAACATCAAAACAGATGGCCTCGCCAAACTAGCAGCAACAACCAAAAATATCACCAAGGAGAACGTGATCACCCTCCTCCACTCGGCAATAGACCAAACTGAGGTATATTATATAAACTTGACTGGGGATTGGCGCAGTTGCATCATAACATATTTGCAGGAAGGAACACTCCCACAAGACAAAAAAGAAGCCAAAAAGCTTCGAATGCAGGCGGCCATGTACAACCTCATAAATCACGACCTTTACAAAAGAACGTTCGGCGGCCCCCTAGCAAAGTGCCTAGGGCCCAAACAAACAAGAGTCGTGCTCGAAGAAGTACACGAGGGACACTGCGGTGCCCATACAGGCAACCAAGCCCTCGTTAGATGCCTCATTCGGGAAGGGTACTACTGGCCCATTATGAAAAAGGAAGCCGCATATTACATCAAAAGAGGCGAGTAGTGGCAGAAGTACACACCCATGATACACCAAGCGGGCGAACTCCTTCACTCCGTTACTTCACCATGGTCGTTCATCAAATGGGGAATGGATATCGTCGGACCCCTCCCAGTCGGGCGAGGTAAGACACGTTTCCTTTTAGTTATAACTGACTACTTTTCCAAATGGGTGGAAGCAAGTGCGTTCGCCCAAATACGCAAACAAAAAGTCATCATATTTATACGTAAAAACATCATATGTCGCTTCGGCAGCCCCAAAGAAATCAGCTGCGATAATAGACCTCAGTTCACAAAAAAAAGGCGACCGAGTTCTTCGAAAATTGCGCATCAAACGAATACTCTCCATGCCATACCATCCCGCTTGTAACAGTTAAGCCGAATCCTCCAACAAAATAATATTGAATATCCTAAAGAAAAATCTTGAAGACGCTAAAGGGCTATGGCCGGAACTGCTACCAGAGATATAATGGGCCTACCACACCATGCCAAAAACAAGCACAGGCGAAACGCCATATTTATTAGTCTATGGGACTGATGTCGTTATACCCGTTGAGGTTGGAGAACCTAGCTTGAGATACTCCAATGAAAGCGGGTCGAACAACGATGAGAACAAGAAACAAGACCTTGACGAAGTAGAAGAACAAAGAGACATGGCTCATGTAAGGATGGTAGCCCAGAAACAACAAGTGGAAAGGTACTACAATAAGAAGGCCAAAATACGACCGCTAAAAGTCGGGGACTGTGTCCTCAAGGCCAACACACAAGCAACCAAAGATCCAAAAGAAGGAAAACTGGGAACCAATTGGTACGGGCCGTACAAAATAACAGCGGTAGCAAGCAAATGGGCATTCAAATTTGAAACAATGGAAGAAAAACTACAAAATAACTAGAACGTCGCCCATCTCAAATACTTCAACTTCTGAATATGACGCCCCTCGAGTCGTACTTTTTTTCCCTCACCTGGGTTTTTTCCCAATTGGGTTTTCTTGGGGTGGTTTTTAACGAGGCGATGAAGGGGACGTCTCGAAGTTCAAAGTATAATTCATCGCCCCGCCTGCCGGCGAGCTCTTCAGGTCAAACGATGAAGGGACTAGATACAGGGAAGCTACAATATTATATATGAAATCAACATGTACAATACTCCAGCAAATGAAATAAAGCAACATTTTACTCTCCATCATTCTTTTGCAATCTAACATTCGACCGCGTTCGAATTACATTGGGTTAACATTTCGACCAATGCGAAATAACTCCCATACAGCCAGAGGCCATCGCCAAATGAAAAATTCGACCTCGCTCAAATTATTTAGCATTCGACCTCATTCGAATTAAAACGGGTTAACATTTCGACCAACTCGAAATAACACCCCTACGGCTAAAGGCCATCGCAAAATGAAAAATTTGACCTCGCTCGAATCATTTAACATTCGACCTCGTTCAAATTACAATGGGTTAAGATTTCGACCAACTCGAAATAACACCCCTACGGCCAAGGTCCATTACCAAATGAAAAATTTGGCCTCGCTCAGTTTACAACGGGTTAACACTTCGACCAACTCGAAATAACACCCCTACGGCTAAGGGCTATCGCCAAATGAAAAATTCGACCTCGCTCGAATCATTTAATTTTCGACCTCGCTCAAATTACAATGGGTTAACACTTCGACCAACTCGAAATAACACCCCTACAGTAAAAGGCCATCGCCAAATGAAAAATTTGACCTCGCTCGAATCATTTAATATTCGACCTCCCTCGAATTACAACGGATTAACATTTTGACCAACTCGAAATTGCTCCCCTACGGCAGAAGACCTTTGCCAAAAGAACCTCATCCTAATCGTCTAATCGTCGATGTTGTTCGAATTACTTGATATTCGATGTCACCCTAACTACTTTATACAACCTTGTTCAAGTTACTAAAATCTGCGGTCGTCTACAACAAAACACCACACAAGGCTGAAAAATCGGAGACCCCCTCGCAACAAACAAAAATAATAATTCGGAGGTACATAGCAAAAAGTAATTGGTCCATTACAACTGGATACATTGTAAAAGTTTTTCTTACAAAAGGCACAAGGACGCCCTCTCAAAAATAGCAAAGCAAAAAATGAATACAACAAAATCCTACGCCACATCATCCCAGTGGTATACTCTTCATTATACCAAGAATCAGAGGAGAGCCTATCCGTATCATCATCATCAACATCGTCCCCATCAGGCGTACCGGGGTCGTAACCACAAGCCTCACGAGCTGCACGTGCTTTAACACACACATCCCAAAATTCTGCCTCGAAAACCTTCCCTTTGGCTTGCAGGGACTTGTACACGTCAAGTTGAGCCTCGGCGTGGACCCACATCTCATATAATTCAAGCGGCAAGATGGGATCAGCCGAAGCATGAAACATAGAGGACTGCGACTGCCATCACAGTTCCTCCGCCTTCAAAGCAATAACTTGTTCGTTCAGCACAGACAACTCTGCCTCCAAATCTTGGATACGTTCTTCAAACCTCGCTAACTTGAGCGCGGACGTCTCCATCTCATTGTCCCGTTCAGATCTACAAACGCGAATGGCGTCTTTCAAAGCTGCTACCTCAGAGATGGGCAGTCGCCCTACCCTTCTCAGCACGAGCCAATCCATCAACCTTAACACTCAGCTCGCCGCTCAGATCGACAACCTCCGCCTCCCTTCGATCAAGCTCAGCAGTTAAGGTGGCCATCCTTGCTTGAAGGTCGGTGTTCTCGGCCATCACCCTCTTGCTCACCTCAAACTCATCCTCCTTGGACTTAAGGGCCGCCTCAAGTTCACTACATCGGGCAATGGCCTTTATCAGCTCTTCGTCCCTCTCTTTCAGCTCTTCAACATTTTGCACAAACTCTTTTTCCTTCTGCTTAAGCCTGTCACGGAACAACTAAAATCATTGTCCTGAGTAAGGACATCGGACAACGCACGATGCTTGGTGCGGTCCTCCTTGTATTTGGAGTCCACTTGTCCCAAAAACGGCCATCTTCCACTTATCCCTCCGATTGCGCTCAATCTCCATGATGAGGGTCTAACATGAAGAGGAAAGAAAGCCAGCTTTAATGGATCAAGTATACAAAACAATATCAAGAACAAAAAGAAGAGAGAAAACACTTACTCGCAAAGCCCTGCCGGAAATACTCCACGATAGATCTGCATCACTCATCGCCTTAAGCGTCGTATTCTCGGAAGCAGCGCATAAAGGGCAAACGCCGACACTGCCTGCTAGAAATTCGCCAACAAATCGTAATCCACGGGGATGGCTATGTGTCGGTCAGGACCCTCTGTCCTCACTTCCACACGAGTATGTCGCTCTAAGAAAGCTCGCACATCTTTGGGATCGACGTCTGAACCTGAACCATCGTCCTCGGCATGCACCACTCCACCCCCTCCAACAGCAGACGATGCACCACCCTTAGCAGATCGTACAGATCCCCTACCTTGACATACCCATTCGGCCCTAGGGGACCTCCCCACCAAAATGGCATCCGTCATAAAAATGGCTCATGTGCCTGACCTAGACGAGGATGCCACTCCCGAAGCAACAACTCTTTTCTTTTCAAGGTCGGTGGCGACGACCTTCCCCAGCTCCACCCTCCTCCTTTTCCTCGATAGTGATTCGTCCCCATTGGAAGGATCATCCACAAAGTGGTAGATGGTCCGAGAGGAGATCTCATCCCGTATAACGACGTCATGAGGAGAGTCCCTTATTGGCACAGTTTGAGTACGATCCACTCGGATGGACTTAGAAAGGGAAAATTGCATCACCGCCGATGCGACGGCCTGGAAAATTGCCGGGACTGGAGCCCTCTTCTTGGAAGTCCTACGACGTATCACCACAAATAGGTCGTATCAATAAACGATGGCAAACGAACAAAGGTCAGAACGAAAGGAACACTTACCAGACGAAACTTTTGGCCCAAAACGTTTAAGGAAGGCGGGCCAATCTCGAGTCCCCACCGCGTGAGGTAACAAACTAGCTACCCAATCCTCGATGTCGATGACGGGAAAGGGTGCATGCCTCTCAGCTGCGTAGAAAAGCCACGAGTAAATAAAAATTAGAAGTAACGAAAGTAAACAACAAGCGTACACCACCAACACTTACAGTTATGATTCCACTGCTCTGGAAATCCAGCGGGGTCCGACACCAAGTGCTCCATTTTGATGAAGAAATATTTATGCCAAAACTTTCGGCTTGCCCTATCATCCGTTCCAAACACCAACCCCCTGGTCCCATGATGTTGTAAATGTATCATGGTACCCCTATGAAAACTCGGGGAAAATAAATGTAAATGATGGTAAATGTCAACATCACACCCAACCAACTTTGCGTACTTCGTCAGCACCGGAAATATCTTATACGTATATGGAGATAGCTGCGTCGGGCAGACTTTGTAGAAACGGCAGAACTCCTCCACCAATGGAAGAAGAGGGAGGGTATGACAAATCACAAAAGGATACACATGAAAAGCACAGTATCCCAGTCTGTGGACCTCCGCAAGGTCCCACCCAACTAGAACCATCTCGACATGAGGAGGAATATTATACGTAGACCGGAGTTCATTTATGTGAGTTGGACCGGTCTCAGAGATCACCGGAACGGGGGAAGGGACATGCTCCTTGTGGAAATTGTTCCTGGACATTGGGTTTCTGGGGAGTATCTCTTCTATGGTGGGGAAACTATCTCCTTCCTCAAGCGTTACATCCTCGCTACCGGAAGGAGGTGCCATAGACAACGGCGTGGCATCGGAAACCTCATCACGTGCACGGTGGGTTCGGGTCATCTTGGTAATAAAGGGTGTGCTGGTAAACCTAGAATGAGTAACGGTGACTAAACGGAAAGACGAGAAGCAGAGTTACCGAAACTAAGCTAAAGAACTGAAAAAGATGACCAAAGGAAGCAATACATACACAAGGGAGGAAATGACTAAAAGTTCCTGAAAAACAAAACCTTCATCTATTTATAGGGTTGGATGGTATGAGAATCGAAGCGGAAGACTGCCAATGGCGCTAAAACCAAAGCGGCAAGCAACCAGACGCTGTCATGGGAAGGTGCGTAATGATGACGCGCGTGGGAGTGACGTCGCATCTCAATAAAATACACCAACCAGGATTCCGTGGAACGCATCGCTCTCTCGATCTCAGCCAAATCGACGCAATTCAACAGCCAAATTCTCCAACAGAAACAGACGATTACCGCTTGTTAAGGACATGCAGGGCCACGACTTCAACAAGCGGAGGGACTAACTGTATGGGTCCAAATTTGGCCACCATGACAGCAGATGAGCGAGACATGGAACGAGGTTGCCACAACACAATGACGGATGGTCGTTGTGATAAAGGTCGACGACCAAGAGCGGGCAACCGGAATAAGATAGTAACGATAGTCTAAACTTAGAAAGAGACAAGAAGAATATGCCTTTTGGATATTTTTTATTTTGTACTTTTTAGGGTTTTTTGAAAAAATGTCCCTTATAAATATGAGGAGTTAGTAAACAAAAAGGGGCTGCCATTTGAAAGAAGAGAGAACATATTGTAAAAAGGAGAGAAGAATATACGAAAGAATTGTTTTATTCACTTTACTCAAGCACGCGTTGTTTAACTTTCATCCATAAATTTCTAGATTCCATATTCATATCGGCTGCATTTTGTTTCACATCATCAGAGAGAGGAGGCATCCAATCACGCAATCATTAGGTGACAGTCCCTTTATATTTTGACCATTATCATTTCTTGCATTCATTGCATTTTCAGGTTATTATATATTTTGCTAATCATAACGCGTCGAGTATATCACTTAACGCTTCTAAACCGTTCTCACTATAGTAGAATTTCGTTCCATTTGATCTAGAAATTATTAAGTTCAACTGAGATTCACTCCATTAGTTTGTTAGTAATTAGTTTAGCAATTATTTGCTCAAACAAAAATAGTTCCTAAAGTTTCTTAAAGCTAGAGAATATGGAGAATATTTTTGTAAACAACTATTTATCTTAAAAATTATACAATGCACTATAATTTTAATACACCATACCAAACAGTAGATAAGAAATAATATTTGCATTTCTAATACACTTAATATTCCGCAAAATTCATGTACACCCTGCCAAACGACCCCTAAATGTAGAATAAAATACTATTATTGTTTTCTAAATTTAAAAAAAATGGACATATTGTCACTTGACTACGTCTTTAAATAGTGATTGTGCGCTAATAATATCAAAATCCTTTTAGTATGTTACAGGGTGATTATTGTTTAATGCACAGTATAATCAACCATTAATTCCGCCGTCGGTAACCAATAACAGCTTGTTTGGATGGTTGTTATCCATTGTATCGTATCGTATCGTATTGTTACTTTAAATACAATGTTTGTTTTGATTGTTACTTAAATTTTATTGTATCGTATCGTTAAATACGTCGTTACATAACGAAATGTGTCACTTTATGTAACGACCGATTTGGTGTGGTCGCGTCGTTACCTTGTCTTTTTCTCTCAATCTCACCCTCTATTATTATTAAATTATTTTATTTTATCATTTATCCTACCTTTTTATATAGTAATTTTACGTTGTATCATAATTTTTCTTTATAATATTGCAAGTTTATTCTTCATATTGCTGGTGCGTGATATCATGAAACAATGGCAAACGGCACAATCTATCCAAACATTATATTTATCAAACGATACAGTACAATACAATACAATACGATTACGATACATTATGAAACGACGCGTAACAACCAACCAAACAAGCTGTAAGTCAGCTGTCCAACAAAAAGTTTATATGGTCAGTAATTTGGGTATTTCAATAAATTTATACTGAGTTTATTATTGTTGTAATTTAGACATAATACATTCGTTTATGGTGCTTCCTTCGCATCAATCTCATAGTGTCATCTTTCCTTCTTAAAATCGTGTCAAATAGAGAAAAGTGTGAAAAAGCTTTTGAAAAATCTACTAAAAAGTGATAAGTTATGCGTCTTTCATTTTGATGATTTGACAAAATTCATGAGAGAATCAATAACGAACATGGTACAATTAGTTCTTTTACGTTCAGACTAATTAGTCAAATGTCTGGTTCAATTTTCAATGAAATTAGATAAGGGAACAACAGAGAGAACACATAGGTAGAGATGGATGCAGTGTGATAGTTGCGGGTTCAATTGAACCCATAACTTTCGACGCGGAGTAGAAATTTATATGTAAAAATTCATTAAAATTGTAAAAAATAATAGATTTGAACCCATTACTTTAAAAATATAATGGTATCAATGTTAAAAATCTTTAAAGTTGAACCCATAAAATTTAAATCCTGGATCCGCCTCTGCACATAGGAGTCAGATCCTCTTGTCGTCGTGCAGTCAACTCTACAGCTGTAAAAGTTGTTGCATTGTACTGTCTGGCAGCAGTACAACAACACAACTGTAGCTTGCTAAGGCCAAATTAAAGGACACTCCCTTGCATCATCTCTCGTGACCTCGCTCATACATTATCAACATGAGGCAAGTGATTTCATTCAACACTTGCAAATCCAAAAATCATATTCTCTCAATTATTAGCCACTACCTCTTTCAAGAATAAAGCTGCTACAACCTCAAGGACCAGATCTAGAGATTGAAGATAACTTAAGTCTTTAGGTTTGTTGAGTCTTTATCATTTTGTTTTTCATTTGTAATAATCCTACACTACTTTCAATAAATGTCTTTGTTGGATTGATTTCAACCATTATTTGGTTTGATTTCTTGACTAGAGTTAGTAAGTTTTGTTGTTTTGTAATAGAGTTATTGCAAATGGCTTACAATAGAGTTATTGCAATAGGTGAGGGATTAAGAATTTAATTCCTAGATTGCAATAAGTTTTTATCTGAAGTTTGCTTGGTTTAGTGGAGTTGAAATCCTCCTAGGTTAGGCCGTGGTTTTTAATCGCTTGAGCAAGGAGTTTTCTTCATAAATATCGTGTATTCTTTATTTACAGTGGGAATGGATAGAGAGCCTGATTCCCTATGCTGTTTGATTTTACTTTTCGCTTATTTACCCAGGGAAAAGATTGAGAACCTCGTTCTCTATAGTGTTTGGTGGACTTTTAGTTTCTATCATATTAAAGCATTAAGGGGTCGTTTGGTTGGCAAATAAGTTATGCCATGATTAATTATCCCGAGATTAGTTATCTTGGAATAAGTTATCCCACCTTCCCATAGGGATAGAAAAAATACTATAATCCAGGGATAACTAATCCCGAGATTAGTTATACCATGATTTTATACCAACTAAACATGGGATAAACTCATCTCAAATTTAATCTCGGAGATTAATTATCCCTTATCCCTCCTACCAAATGAGCCCTAAGTAACAAAACACGAAGAATAAGCTAGAAGATCAATTTTATTTTAAACAACAATATTTTCAAACCAAATACTTTAAAATAGAGGCGGATTCAAGATTTAAATTCTACGAATTTAACTTTTAAGGTTTTTAGTATTGAACCTATTGTATTTTTAAACTTATGGGTTCAGACCTATCATTTATTAATATTTTAATAAATTTTTATACATAAATTTATGTTCGGTATCGATAGTACTGGATCCAAATGTTCTCGGTGACGAAACTCTACATCCGCCCTATGACGACCCAAAGGGGGTCATCACCTGTTTCTAATTGAAATCTGTCTTCGAGGCCCTGAAAACCTTATTTAGAGTCGCTTTGATTTGTGTGCGCAGTCTGGGCGCGTTGCCGGAAAGTTTAAACGTGAAATCTTGTGAAAATTTCTAAGTTTTTACCTCGAAATGAATAAGTTTGACTTCGGTCAATATTTTAGGTAAATGGACCCGAACCCATAATTTGATGATCCCGAAGGGTCCGTAGGAAAATATGGGACTCGGGCGTATGCCCGGAATCGAATTCCGAGGTCCCCAGCCCGAGTTATGAATTTTTAAGTGAAATTGTTCTCTTAAAATGTTTAAAGAAAAGTGAAATGAAAACTGATGTGAAAGTAATGGTATCGGGCCCGTATTTTGGTTCTGGCGCCCGATACAAGTTTTATATATGTTTTGAATCACTCTTGTAAAGTTTGGTAAAAAACGGACGTCGTTTGACGTGATCCGGACCCAAATTGGGAAAAATGATGTTTAAAAGGAAATCTGAGAAATTTCATAGATCTTGAGGCTCAATTCGATGTTCATGACGTTATATTGGTGATGTGATCATACGAATATGTTCGTAGGGTGTTTTGAGGTAGTGTGCATGCTTGGTTTAGAGTTTCGAGGGCTCGGTGAGTTTCTGGTAGGTTCCGGGATACCTTAGGCTTAAAAAGATTAGATGTTGCAAGTTCAGAAAAAATATTGCAGGCCTCTGAACCGTTTGGCGCGGCCCGCGAGGAAACGTGCGCGGCCGCGATCGCCTTTGTGCGGTCCACGGTGGGGACTTCGGAGGGGTACAAATACACGTGAATTTCAGTTATTTTACACTTTTCAAAACTCCAAAACATAAGAGGCGATTTTTCAAATAACCTTTCTTCTCCAAAACGATTGGTAAGTGATTTCTAACTTATTTTCTTCACTTCTTAACATCTTTTCACATGATTTCAGCTTCAAATCAAATATTTTCATGGGGAAATTGGGTGATTTGGGTAGAACCTAGGTTTCTCAAAAAATTGGGGATTTGGACCTCAATTTGAGGTCCGATTTCAAAACAAACCATATATTTAATTTGTGTTTGAATGGGTAATCGGGTTTTGGTTCGAACCTCGGGTTTCGACCACGTGGGCCCGAGATCATTTTTGATTTTTGGGTAAGACTTTTGAAAACTCATTTTCATGCATTGGGGTTGATTATTTAGCATTTATTAATGTGATTAAGTAACTTATGACTAGATTCGAGCGGATTGGTGGTGGAATCAAGAGGTAAAGCTATAATTGAGACTTGAGTGGTGTTCAAGGCATCGAGGTAAGTGTTTGGTTTAACCCTAGCTTGAGGGATTATGAGTTGGGTCATATTTGCTACTTGCTTCTTGTTGAGTACGACGTATAGGCATGGTGACGAGTATCTATACGTTGGTGTCAAGCATGATCGTGGGTCTTAACTTGAAAATTGTTGTGTTTTGAATGACACCTTGTATACTTTAATTAATGATCCTCTATGATTAAGTATTTCCATTAATTGAACTGAGTACTAGCAAAGTGAGATTGGTTATAGCTGATTCTCCCTTGCCTAGTTGACTATTTCGATATCCTTGTTCCCTTGTCGGAAAGTTATTATATTACTTATGTTCCCTTGCCGGGAAGTTATTATATTACTTATGTTCCCTTGCCGGGAAGTTATTATACTACTTATGTTCCCTTGCCGGAATTTTTTGTGATTGTGTGGTGAATTGAAATGGGAGCGGGTGGTACGCCTACCACAAGATATTATGAAATGGGAGCGGGTGGTACGCCTACCACGAGATAGAATGAAATGGGAGCGGGTGGTACGCCTACCATGAGATATGAGAAATGAGATCGGGTTGTACGCCTGCAACAAGAGGAAACTGAAAGTGAAAGTTGCCTTTATTTTCTTCATTTGTGATAGAAGTTATAGTGCTAGCTTCTTTATTATTCCCTGTTATTCCTTTTAATTGCTATCCCCGAAGCATGTTCCCCTTCCCCAGCTTTAACTGCTTATTACTTGTTTACTTTTCCGCCATATATTATATAACTGTACAGGTTTATCTGGAGTCTGGTCCTAGCCTCGTCACTACCTCGCCGGGGTTAAGCCAGATACTTACCAGCACATGGGGTTGGTTGTGCTGATACTACGCTCTGTGCTCTTTTGCACAGATCCAGGTTTTGGACAACAGCAGTAGCGCGGGAGCTAGCCTTCAGTCCAGTGAGACACTAAGGTAGCCTTGCAGGCGTTCGCAGGTCCGACGTCTCCTCTATCTTTTATTTCCGTCTGTTATCTCATATATTCGAGACAAACAGTTTATATTTTCTTTCAAACGGTTGTATTTAGCACTCTTAGAAGTTCGTGAGTAATGTGACACCAGTTCTTGGGTAGAGGCATATGTTGATTCTCGCATTATTGTTCAGTTTTCTTTAAATTAAGTCTTCCGCATATTTATTTAATTCCGTTGCTTTCATGTTATCGTCGATAATTGTTAAAAGAAGTAATTGTTAACGATGTAAGCAGTTAAGGATTGACTTGCCTAACTCTCATTAGTAGACGCCATCACGACTCCCGAAAGTAGGAATTCCGGGTCGTGACACGCCCCTGCTTATAGAACTAATAAACAGTCATGTTTCAGCTTGTTGTCCTATAATAATTTTACAGCTTTTATCTTTTAAAATGGTAAGAAATCTTAATTACGATTTGCCAGTTGGAGAGGAGTACTTATTTTTTTGGTAAAGAGAAACGGAAATAGACAGATGTCCAAGGGAAGAGAATAGAGAGAGGAGAAGGCAGCATGAGCTAAGATAGCAAGGAAACTCTGACCTAGCCGCCGCCCATGAGGGTACGGTCAGGCATTACAGAGATAGAGTAACAAGTGGAGAATACCACCTTGTTCCACGCCAACACCTATTTCCCTTAATTTCCTGCCACGTAACCCAAAGTCACACCATTACGTAAAAATATTGATTGGACAATTTTTACTCACCCCATATGGCAGTAAAATTTTCTTTTTCGAAATAATCAACGCATTTGGATTAGACTATTAAGCCATAGAAATATGTAAAAACTAGTATAATTTATATATATTATATAATAATAACAATAATAATTATACCTCAATCTTAAATAGAATCCTCACCATAAAAGATTCATCCGTGGATACAGTTCTTATAATATTTTTAATAAAATAAATACTTACATTCTCGTATAATATGTGAATCTCAACAGTATAGAATTGAGTAGATGTTATTTAATATAGTTTTTTAATTATCAAAGTTGACTAATTATAGAAAACACATGTTATTGCAATTTCTTATAGTCCAATGATGTTTTAAAGGCCATTAAAAATTTAACATTATTAATATGCAAAAGATAAATTCCTCAAAATAAGCAAATTGACCAGATTGGTTTCTAGAATCTCGGAAGAAAGAAAAAAGAAAATATTCATGTGCTGCTTGATGTCTAGAACACAAGAGAAAGGCAGCACATGCAATGTCTCACTTTCTCTACCTTCGAAATCAAAACTGCAATAAAATACTCTAAAATAAAATCAATGAAATCAGAAAAAGAACCTTAGGCTTGATTTCATTACAAGTAATAAATTTGTTTTTTGTAGTACCTTATAATACACGTGTACGGTGCACTTGTGTCAGCTTCTATAATTGTGAGAATCTACAAAGTTGATAGAACAAAGTTTAGAATATTAGAACTTTCAGTAATTTCAATTAATTAGATGTTCTTTTTTCCAATTAATTACATAAAGTAAAGGAGCTTTGGATCATTGGATGCCACCTTAAGGAGCAAAGTACAAAAAGAAATATTTTACTATTTAAGCAGCATATATTTCTATTGTTGAAAGTAGAAAGTGCTATTGCGTGGTAATTAATTCAAACGTACTACTTGCTTAATTTTATAAAATGAAAGTAGGACAGTTGCTAATTAATAAAAATAAAAAGGGGGTCCAATGAGATATTATTGAGGTTTCACGTTGGAGAACTTGAGTTGCCGGTCTTTGGGAGACATACGTTTTCTCGAACTTATTTTTTCTTTTCTCCACACAAAAATCTTACTGGTGCAGTAAAATTTACTTACTGTTTTTTTTTGTTGAATTTAACTTCTTACCACAAGAAGTGTGCAGTATTTATACACTATGAGGTAAATGTAATCTGCAAATATAATTTCTCAGGTCTATATTAATTGATTTTTTGTTATTTTTTTTGCAGTCCATAATATTTATTTATTTTTAAATCAAGAAGTAATTAATAAATTAAGTCTCAGGGGAGTATAGGGTCTAGGAGTACTTGTTATCTTTTCAATGAATAAATTAAAATTAATATAGTCAATTTTATATCAATTGATATTAAAAGATGAATTCCTTAATATGTGTAAAAACAAACAAAAAATCAATTAAAGTGAATTGAAGGGAGTACTAATTAATTAGATATACCTATTAAATCACTGAAAATGTAAAAGTCTTCTTTGTCTTTTTTTTTTCTTTCTTTTCTCTCTTTTGTGTTTGTTTCAGGCAAAAAGAAAGCTTTGATACTGAAACATACCAACCCTCACTTGGAAAAGAAAGTCAAAAGATGAAAAGGAGTTAACGAATTATTTTTTGGTAGACATGCTCAATTTAGTGGACTCAGAAAGGTTAAAAAATCTATCAACATTTCGTGTTGCATCTTCATGGTTTTATAATAATAATACACATATAATTTGATTTTATTTCAAATTGTGATGATTTTTTGTGTTTACAGAAAGACGATTTCTCTTCAAAGCGGATGACTAATTTGTGAGATTATAAATAAATTTCATTTTGCTGAATTTAAACTTAGATTATAAATAAATACCAAATCATATACTAATATTATTGTGTACGGGTAAAATCGGGGATAGAGTTTTCCTCGATTCCCCGATGAGGAAACAAAAGGGAAACATGGCTTGACATGACTACAAGCGAGGCTGAAAGACCCCTCGTATCGGAACCCAGAGGAGTGAATGATGCATCTGGGATCGGGCGCGGTGAAATAACGAAAGCAGACCAAGTAATGATTCCGGACCATAGAAAACACGGAGAACGGATACGCATGATGAGTAGGAAGCCGTAATATTCGCCCTCAACCGGATATTACGGCGCGAATCCCGTCTGATATCAATCGCGAATCGACATTTATCGAAAAATGGAGATTTTTACCTTATTTAGACTTGTACTAAGACTCAAAATTCCCCTACTATATAAAATGGAAGGTTTCTTTTATTTTATCACATTGTGACACGTAAACCAAAGCAATAAAAGTTTATTTTTGTTTTCTAGCTGCTATTGTTCAAAGTGTCCTTCATTTGTTATCTTCTTTATTCGCAACCGAGCTTGTATCGAGGGTCCGATCGAGAACGAATCTCACTGTTCAACCTATGACCATGCTTGATCATCACATTGCGGTTGGTTTGATCATTTATTTTATTTTTAACTTAATTACATGTTGTATTATTATTCTTATAGAAGCAAATCACATATTCTTTAAACCACGTACAAATTTAATTGTTATTAGGGTAAACAAATATGTTAAGCTAAACTCTGCTAAAACAATTAATTAACACTATTTGATTAATATTTAACGTCCATAGACCAGTCTTCGCAAAGTTACTTTCTCTATGGGATTTTATATTTTTTTTTGTATTTTTATTTTTGATGATGAGATTGATTTACAGGAAAATTGTATGGTCGACAAATATATGTTGATTTTCGGGGTCACGGTACCATCTCCCGTTCTCCTTTCATCGTCATCCGCGAGACCAGGACCATTGAATCAAGGAGCTGCTCCATTTCCTGCATAAAATATAAGGACAACAAATATTTCCTAAAATTTGAAAATTATATATTAGATCAAACTACACTAATTTAATATAGTTAAGTAATAAACTTAAGTGAACAGGTACACACACATATATTAAAGATAAATGGAAAAGCGTACATAAAAAACATATTATTTGACCAAAAATATGAAACCTTTGGTTAAACCAATATTATATAAGTTGATAACGGGTAAATCCTAGTTAGAGATAATAACTTCTAGATCCGAAAAGAGTATATGAGGATAATGTGGGGGTTAGTTAAAACAATTTTAATGCGATGTACATTAAATTATATGATCAGAAATAAGAGAAGAATAATGGTAAGCAATAAATATGTTAAATGACACTAAATGTAAATAGAGAGAATGATTCATCCAATATTGAATGATTGTGATGATTGCCAACGAACCGGGAATACTTCCCATATGGAAGAGATTGTGGAAGCTAAGCTGTCGATAGAAGAACCACCACGTTGAAACTGAAGCCCCTACCACCTCATCTCAGATATGCTTTCTTGGGACCTAACTCAACTTTACCTGTTGTTGTCTCATCTAGTTTGTTAGATGTGCAGGCAGAACAACTTTTGCAGCTATTGATGGAGTGCAAAACTGCAATTGGTTGGACTACTGCAGACATTAAAGCCCAGCCTTTTGTATGCGTAAGATTTTACTGGAAGATGGTCACAAATCTTCCAGAGAACATCAAAGAAGGATGAACCCCAACATGAAAGAAGTAGTGAAGAAAGAAATGATTAAGTGGTTAGATGCGAGAATCATATTCCCCATCTCTGACAGTAACTGGGTCAGTCCAGTTCAGTGTGTGCCAAAGAAGGTGGTATGATGGTAGTGAAAAATAAGAAGAACGAGTTTATCTCAACACGAACAGTACAGGTTGGCGAATCTGTATGGATTACAAAAAGTTAAACATAGCTACCCATAAAGACTATTTCCCACTACCATTCATTGATCATATACTAGATAGATTAGCAAGGAGGTCCCACTTCTACTTTCTAGATGGGTACTCGGGGTATAATCTGATTTCTATTGCCCCGGAGGACAGAGAAAACATCGTTCACCTGCCCTTATGAAATTTATGCCTTTCGGAGAATGCCGTTTGGCCTATACAATGCACCCGTTACATTCCAAAGGTGCATGATGACCATCTTCACATATATAATATAGGAAATAATGGAGGTTTTCATGGATGACTTCTCAGTGGTGGGGAACTCATTCAACAATTGCCTTATGAACATGAGAAGAGTATTGAAGAGGTGTATCGATACTAATTTGGTATTCAACTGGGAAAAAGGCCATATCATGGTGCGGGAAGGTATAGTCTTGGGGCACTTAGTGAAAAGTAAAGGCATTGGGGTAGATCATGCAAATGTTGATGTGATCGAAAATCTTCCACCACCCACTTTCGTCAAAGCAATAAGAAGTTTCCTCGGGAACGCCGGTTTCTATAGGAGATTTATAAAAGATTTTTCCAAAATTGCCAACCCCTTATGTAAATTGCTATAAAAGGATCACCCTTTTATGTTTTTTGATGACTGCATGGCAGGGTTTTGAGGAATTGAAGAAGACTGGTAACAACACCTATCATAGTTGCACCTGACTAGGAGCAACCATTCAAGCTGATGTGTGATGCAAGCGACTATGCTGTGGGAGCAGTTCTCGAGCAGCGAAAAGACAAAGTCATTCATCCAATTTACTACGCAAGTAGAACTCTAAGTGGTGCCCAACTAAACCGAGAAGGAGATGCTAGCAGTGGTGTTCGCATTTGACAAATTTAGGTCATAGCTGATAGGCTCAAAAGTAATTGTTTAAACTGATCATGCTGCTCTCAGGTACTTAATCGAGAAGAAGGAGTCAAAGTCGCGCCTAATTCGATGGCTGATATTGCTGCAATAATTTGACTTGGGTTTCCATGACCGAAAGGGAACAGAGAACCAAGTGGTTGAACACTTATCTAGGCTAGAAGGAGCCGAGAAAAAGACTGAGATGGAAGAGATTGTGGAAACTTTCTCAGATGAACAACTATTAGCTAAGAGTCTTGAGGTAGCGCCATGGTATGCGGATATTGCAAACTACCTGGCGAGCGGTATTGTTCCCTATGAACTTTCCTATATTCAAAAGCAAAAGTTCTTTCGTGATTGTCGCATGTATTATTGGGATGAGCCTTATCTATTCAGGATTTGTATTGATAACATGATCCGCAGATGTATTCCCGAGATAGACCAATCTTCTATTTTGCAGGCGTGTCACGCATCACCATATGGTGGCCATTTCGGGGGAGTAAGGACAACGGAAAAAGTGTTGAGTGGGGCTTCTACTGGCTAACATTGTTCAAAGATGCACACTTGTGGGTGAAGGGTTGTGATGATTGCCAACGAACCGGGAATACTTCCCGCATACATGAGATGCCTATGAACCCAATTCAGGAGGTAGAAGTATTTGATGTATGGGGAATCGATTTCATTGGGCCTTTCGTCAGCTCATACGGAAACAAGTACATACTCGTAGCTGTGGACTACGTGTCCAAATGGGTGGAGGCTGCAGCTTACACACACATGATTTATTGATGACCTTACATTTACTCATCATAAGCATGATGCAAAAATCGAGTTCCTTTGACTCAACTCTTCCAGTTATATCTTTTACCAAACGTCTTTCCAGATGTAGGCATCGTCATATTATGAATAAAATAGAGTTTAGGAAATTGAGTTCTTACAACTGAGCTTTACCACACGATCTAGAGTAAGAATAAAGAGCGACAGTCCTAAATGCCCTGTAGGCTCCTACTTATAAGTGTTGTGCACATCACACCCATAAACAAGACTCTACTAGACACGGCTTGTAGACTCCCTAGGACCGAACTGCTCTGATACCACTTTTGTCACGACCCAAACCGATGGACCGCGATGGGCACTTGGTACCTTAGTCAACCGAGTACCAACATAACATATTTTTTATATCATTCTATTATAGGTAAATGAACTAGAATAAAGCATGAGGGAATACGAACTTATACATATGAAGTACGGGCCAATAAGGCCGACGTGATTCTTTATATACTCAAAGTATAGTCCGACAATGCCATACAAGTATCTTTATACATAATATCTGTCTACAAGCCTCTAAGAACACATAATATCATAAAGGTCGGGACAGACTACTGCCATAACCATACTGACCAAAGAAGCAACTCCGGAGAAAATGGAGCGCACCAACACCTTCCGTTGAGCTGACAGCCTACTTGAAGGACTCTCGACCTGTGTATCAAGGCCTGCAGGCATGAAACGCAACGTCCCCAAGAAAAAGAGACGTCGGTACAAATAATATACCGAGTATGTAAGGAATAAAAATCAGTAACTAGTAGACATGAGAGAAATATGGAGTAAAAGACTCAACATGTATATCTGAATAACTCTGTGAATCATTTAATATTATAATGTCGTGCATATACGTGTAAATATCATACCATGCATGGGTATATGTGTTCATAGCATCATCAAGCCTCTGAGGGCATCCCATCATATCATCTCAGCCTCTGTGGGCAAATCATCAACGTATACCAGCTGATCAGGTGGTGGTGCGTATATAATGCCATAACCTTTACCATATCCATATACATATATATACGCATATATAATGTCATCCGGTCATGGGTCAATGTGTATGTATAAATGCATGAAATACATATGAAATGCATATGGAATACGTTAATATAATCTCTCGGTCCATCATAAGACCATTATGCCTCTAATTCATATCATGAAATAAACTTTACCAACTTACGTATTTTTGAGACCCATGAATAGATGATAGAATACTATGACACATGGGAGAATAATAATATACACATCTCTAGCATTTCTACGAATAGTGTAATTTATGAAAGATGTGCATTTGCTCATTTTGTTCGTGTCGTATAGAGCATGCCAAAAAGAAAGAAGGGATGACCTTAACATACCTGAACCAATTCTCTTAACAATCCCTCTAACACATATCTTTTGCGAAGAACACGTAGCATCAGATCGAATTAGGAAAAAATTCATATAATATTCTTGATAAAGATTGTACCGTACTTTATTAGAATTGGGATATCACGCTGCTGCTTTTTCATATTAATTGTTGAGCATTCATCCGTTAATTTTTGAAGTCTTGTATGAGTTTGATGAAGTAACTCACGTTACTTTTGAAAATAGGATCTTTTGCTTGAAGCTTTGTAAAGGATTCATTATGTTGTCTTGTTTGAGAAATACTTAGCAAGCCAATCTTTCTTTATTTCATAATGTAAGAAAGGCTTTTAAGATTATGGGTTATGGGCTCCATATCCTTTGTGATGACTAAGCCACCAAGATCTTTAGATTTGTGCCACCTTACTTTGTGAATTAAAGAGTCACATTTGAGCATTAATTAAAACACCTTGGCTGCCACGTTAAGAGTTCCACCAAACTTTATCTACAAATCTCCAATTACATGTTAATCCCCCATTAAAATTAATAATTGTCCAATTATTCACATAATTAGGAATTATCTCAAATTACTTAAAATATTATTCATTTTTAACACACCTTATACACCTTACTATTATGGTCATGTGGTACCTTGTATGGTACTAGTCCATAAATATCGGGTATTATATCTCAGACCGTATTTTATCCCAAAATGTCGAACTTCGACGAAATTCATTTTCTTCGATTTGCTTATCCTCTCACCTTCACGAATTTACTCATTACTTGTTTAAAGTAGCATAATCCTCATAATATCCAAATAATATTTTCTTTGGACTGATGTCAATTACCTTACGACAAATTCAACGTACAATACTATAGGGTACACCATCGTCTTAATTTAATACTGCGAAGCATAACATCATCGTCATGTAATACTGCCAGATGTAACATCCTCGTAATAAAATACTGCAAGACGTAACATAATCGTAATATAATGCTGCAGGACGATATATCGACATAATATTGCGGGGCGTAACATTACCGCTTTCAAAACTCCAATTGGCATGTCGTCGTATAAATTGGTGTTTGGGAATGAGTGTCACTTACCTGTGAAGTTGGAGCATAGAGCTTTGTGGGCATTGAGGCAGTTGAATCTCGATATAGAAGCTGCGGGTACAAGTAGAGTCACAGAGTTGCACTAGCTTGACGAGTTTCAATACCAAGATTTTGAGAGCAGAAGAATATACAAGGAGATAATGAAGATTATACATGACAAAAATATTCTTGAGTGGAGTTTTAAACCCGAAGATAAGGTATTGCTATACAATTCAAGACTGAGGTTATTTACAGGAAAATTAAAGCCAAGATGGTCAGGACCATTTCATGTGGTAGAGATTCATCCCACTGGTCCCGTAGATATTGCTGTGGAAAATGACTCTCGCAAGTTCAGAGTCAATAGGCACAGATTAAAACATTATTTAGGCATGGATGACGCAAAAGTAGTGTCAGTGACTAATTTGCGCGAGCCACCGATGTTGAGTGTGCCTTAAATGAGCTTACCTATGTCGCGCAATGTTAAATCATGCGCTTTATAAGAGGCAACACTTTGGACTATTGTATTTGTTGTGCCACGACGTTAACTAAGGCGCTCGTTGGGAGGTAACCCAATTCGTAGTTGATTTTTAGTATTGTTAGAATTTTTGTTTTTGTTTTTAGGTACTAACAAGTTTGCAGGTAATTTTGGGCAAATCGAGCATGGTTTCAGCGTCACCTGAAGGACACCAGGCTATAAGCCTGGCGCCACCTGGGGTAAATCCAGGTACACCAGGCGCTGGAGTTGGCGATGCCTGGGTAAGGCCAAGTAAAGGGCCTGGCGATGCCAGGTAAGTTTTTTTTGGCCTATTTTAATTTCCCCCCTTATTTTATTCAAACCTCCTCACTTACACGCCCAAAACACTAAACAAAATAAAACACACTCTAACCTAGCTTAAACCAAACACACATCAAGCTCAAAAAAAAAACTCTCAAACACACTGTAAGCACGTGATTTTTGCCCTATATGAGAATTACTCCCAAAAAAAAATTCAAATAATAAAATGATTTTTCTTTGGTGTGCAATTTTGTGATATTTTGAATAATTATTTGTATTTGTCTATGCGTGTTTATTTGCTAAATTAATAAAAATACAAAAATATGTCGCATTTTGCATGTTGGATTTAATTCTACAATTGATAATAATTAAATTTGTTTTACAAAAATTAAAAATTACAAAAATAGGCATCGTTTGCATTTTTAGCATTTAATGTCCAAATATACAATTTTATGCTTAATTAATACTTAATTGTGCGTTAATTGTTGTTGGGAGTTAATTTGCGCTTTTATAACTTAATTTAGTTCTTAATAATAGTTTAAGTATTTTTATAATTTAGTTTTAGAAAAATAAAAGAAGAAAAGAGAGTGAAAATATAAAGAAAGTCGGAATTGGGCCTCTTCTTCAATTTCAAGCCACAGGCCCAAAAAATGGCCCAATCTTCCCTACGACCCAGTCCATTTCGAACTGGGTCAACCCGGTCCATAACCCAACACCCTATTATCTTGCATTTCAAAAAAATAAAACAAAAGAAAACAAAAAAAAATAGTAAGAAAACCCTAAAAATGCCTAAAGCATCCCCCCTATTCTCCTTCTTCTTCCTCAAAACTTCAAGCTCCATCCATGGATGCCTTACCCCAACGACCACCCCCTCCAGCCCTTCCCCCTCACCCCGTCACACTCACACACACACGCACGTCACCCTCACGACCCCGGCTCGACTAAACGACCCCAGCCCTATCCGCCATTAATGAAGCTCGTCGAGCTCAAGTTTGAGCTAAGATTGCCATGGCTGCCTGCTTCTCCACCATGCTGCTGTTGCGACTGTTTCTTCCAAGCTTCGTCGACACTGCTATCGCGGCTGTTCTGCCGGTCTCGTCGAGTTGCCCGTCGTTGCTGCATCCTCGTCATTACTGTTGCATTCGGCTCCCAGCTGCTACTGCTTCACGCAGCTTCTTCTTCCTCCGTCGCGCTGCTGCCAGGGCGTCTGCTTCATGCTGCTTCTCGACGGACTGCTGCTGCTGCTCGTCGCAGCAGTTGCTATTGTTTCGTTGTTGTTTCGTCTTCTTCGATTTGTCAAAGGTCGAGGGTTTTTCGTTGAGTCGAAGCCCGGACGGATTTGTTTACAATCGTTGTTCGTCGTTTCATTTCCGGTTAGTTGATTTTTGAATCTCATTTATCGTCCATATTTTTGTTTGGTATTTTCCGGATCCAAAATCGTTAAAGAATTCAATTCTTGTTTTGTTCGTTGTTCATCGTTGAAATCATTTTTCTAGTTTGTTCATGTTCATATGCTTTGTTAAAATTAATTTTCAGATTTCAAAATAGAAGTTTAATTAACTGTTTTCATATTCATTTCATGTTTGTATTATTGTTTAAGTGAATATTTGTTAGTTTGATGTTTGTTAGATTCAAATTGAAATTTAATTAACTATTTCTTCAATTTGTTTCATGTGTTTATGTATTGTTAGAAATTGTTAAGTTCAAAGGTCATAATTGTTTATTCGTCGATCTTGTTATTTGTCTAAAAAGAATTTAGTTGTGTTAAAGGAAATATATTGATTTAATCGTTTTAATCCGTCATGTTTGTTGTGTTAAAATAGATTCATTCATGTTCATGTTTGGATGATCTTGAATCCGAATTTTGTATAGTTTGATTTCTTGTTTACCATTTATGATTATTTCTTGAATTGTTCTCATAATCTTGTTTAAAGTTTAATATAAGAATTGTTTGTTGTAATGTTGTTAGAGTTGATTTTAAGTTCAATATTATTGAATTTAGGAATCTAAATATACTTGTTTGATTGTTGTTGTTGTTTAAATCCGAAAAATAGGTTTGTTGTTGCCAAAAATATTGTTCAATCAAATTTTAGTTGTTCTTGGTTGTTCAATTTGTGTTCATGTGATTTGTTGTTGAAATGTTGTTAAAATCATGTTCATGTGATATTGTTGTTATGATGTTCATCCGAGTTCATATTGTTGTTTGAACATTGTTAGAAATTGATCATATTGTCTATATTTTGGTTAAGTTTGATTAATTGATGTGTTATAGCTGATGGGTAGTTTGGTAAATTTGTAATACGTTCAGGGGTAGTTTGGTAATTTCAGTAAGGTCGGAAGGGGTAGTTTAGGAATTGTATATTTTGTAATTGTTTATTTGAAGCATGGGGGACAAAATGAAATGGGGTGGGTTGTGATATGATTATTTAATATAAAGGGGGACAAGATTTAATTTAAAGGGGAATCTTGCATTATTTTAAATGAAGCATGGGGGACAAAATATAATGGGGTGGTGTGATATATTTATTTAATATAATGTGGATGAGTGAGAAGATAATGGGTTTGGTAGAGAAAGAGATTGATTTTAATTGATTAAAGGGTGGGGATTATATATAGAGAGGTCTGAAAAAGTCGGGAGACAGAAGAAAAAAGAGAGATTAAAGAAAAAAAGGAGCTGAACATTTATTCCGAAAAAATATTGAAACTCTCAAGAAAAGAAAAACATACAAAGAAAAATAAAAAAAAAGTTGAAAATTAGAAGAGAAAGTAGTACACACCTGATAAATATTCTGGTATACAGGTGTAGAAATTAAGGGTTGAAGATTAACTAGCCTTTCAAAAATCTGAAAATTTCCCTTGGTTTCTGTCCGTTATTTTCGGCATTCCTGGATTTTATTTTGAATTTTTCAAAGCTGTCACTGGGATTTTCGTTGACTGGTTATTGCTGGTTATTGTTGCTGTTGCTGTGTTACGTATTACGTTGCTGACTTTCTTCTTCTTATATTGACAATATCAGGTACACAACTGTAATTTTGGCATTTTGTAAGCTGAAATGAAGAATGGAGTGTTAAATTTTTAATTTAGTTTAATTTAATTTTTTGTATTGTATTTAGGTTATTCATGTATTATTATTCTGTAAATCACTGTCATTTGGCATAACTAGGCATATTATAGCGACATATTAAATAACGCCTTAACCAGATTATTAGGAAATATATTTAAGCATGATTATTAATTAAAACTGTTTAATAAAAAAAAATAGAAGAAATAACGTAAAAATGGCGTTATTGAATCAGTTTGGCAAAAAATTAAATAAGTTCCTTATTCATAAGGTTTTTCGTCAACGATAAGTTAATCGGAATCATGTAGTCAATTTCAGTTAAAACATGAATTAGTTTGCGAACAAGTATTAGGACATGATGTGAATTAAAACAAAGTTAGTTAAGGTTAAATTGTTTAAATTTTTTAGAAATATGGTTTAGTAATCAAGTTTTTTTTCTTTCTTTCAATTTTCAGTATTTGTAAATAATTAGTTTCAATAAGCTTAAGTCTTACTAACAATTTAAATTTTAATCCAACTATGGGATAATTAGTTTTTTTTTTTATTTTATTTTTCGATAATTCCATGTTGTATTTATGATTATAATTTTTATTACTTTCTGTTAATATTTGTTTTTCTCTTCTATTTAATATGTTATTTTCAAGAATGTAGATATTGATTTTATATTTATAGACAAACTTAGTAATAATAAAAAGGTAGTCATTAAAGGATATTCTTAAAATAAGGAAGGATTTCGCTAAAAATAAATAAATGTAAATAATACAAATTTACAGGATTCTCCAATCTCATTTATTTATTTAATTATTTTTTAAAAAAATTACTTAGAATTTGGGATGGATTGTTTAGTGAATTTCACTTCCTTCCCCAAAGATAATGACGCGCTAGACTCTTTAGGCGCGATTTAATTAATTTTACCTTCTTAAACTCGGATGCGCATTTCATGCGACCCAAATCTAAATCCTAAAATATCAAATAAAATATGTTTCGTATTGTGGGTGCATTTCATGTGACGTAATCCAAAGACATGTTTTAAATGATGTTCACAATTTTTTATTTTTTTAAAAATAATAATTATAATAATAAAGTGGTAAAAAGTTAAGATTGGCACATCGGTTCACAATTTGTATTAAAATCAGATAAATAAGTTAAATATGACAATTGAGCGACCGTGCTAGAACCACGGAACTCGGGAATGCCTAACACCTTCTCCCGGGTTAACAGAATTCCTTATCCGGATTTCTGGTACGCAGACTGTAATATGGAGTCATTCTTTTCCTCGATTCGGGATCAAAATTGGTGACTTGGGACACCCTAAATCTCCCAAGTGGCGACTCTGAAATAAATAAATAAATCCCGTTTCGATTGTCCTTTAATTGGAAAAACTCCCTACGCCCCTCGCGGTGCCGGAAAAGGAGGTGTGACAGCTCTGGCGACTCTGCTGGGGACTTAACCCAGAACCAGTGGTTCAGGGTTAGAAATTCGAGCTCATATAAATTGTTATATTTGGTTTTATCTGATTTTTACATGTTTGAGCCTAATGTGCTAAATGCTGCTTTTACCGCTTTGATATTACGTGAACTGTGTATAAACTGTGCCGAAACCCATCTCCTCTCTGAGTCTTCTAAATCATGAAGAAGGGTGTACTTCGTACGACTTCTTTTCTGTATAGTGTAAAATCCCAATTTAGAACGAGGTTCGGACAAGTTGCTAAGCCGGTGAAGCTTCTGTATTCCCGGTACGCTACCCCCCCCCCGGCTCGAGCTGTCCGCTCGGGTAAGCCAGGTCTAGAACAAACACCCAGGTTCTGAACCTAGTATAACAAAGCCACATGCCGGATCCCTAGTAGGAACGTTTGTTTGCATCACGTGCATCTGACTTTGGAGGCTCAACACAGGGGTTGGGTCTGTCTAGGACAGGTGCACCAAAAATGAAAATGACCATCCTGATGCATCTTATTTGTTTTATGTGCATTTATTTGCTCGGTCTTGCATGTTGACCGGCTTCTGAGTCTCGGGAGTGTAAAAAATAAAATAAAATAAAAATAGCAAGTGGAAAGTTAGATGATTAATTTAGAAAAATCAGTGTCCAAGTACTGTCGAAATGCTGCCGAATTTTTTTTTTTAAAAAAACATATATATTTTTACTTTTAGAATTGTTTGTTTGCCTAAGCAAGCAGAAAGTGTGTAGGAATAAGTCTTTTATTTTAATTTGCTTTATTTTCAAAAAAAAAAAAAATGAAAAAGGAAAATAGTTTTTTTGCTATAAAAGAAAAAGGAAAAAATATGTTTGTTTTCAAAAATTAGTTAGTTTATAGCTTGAACTACGCGGGTCTGATTCTCACCGGATGTGAGATCAGAGGCAAACCTCTTTGGTTTCGGCTCACCGTATTCAAAAAAAAAATCTAAAAATATTTAACATTACTCACTTCTTTAGAAAGTTTTTCTTTTAGACCTCAATTTTTTTTTAAAAAAAAATATTTCCTTTTAATCTCAAAATCCCAATTATTTGTTTAAAAGATATTCAAAATAAAATTCAAAAATATTTTTTTCTGTAGTATTTCTTTCATAAATTCAGAATATTAGTTCAAAAATATTTCCTTTCTCCTTAAAAGTTTTTTCAAAAAAAAAAAAAAAATAAAATCCAAAAAATATTTCTTTAGAATATAGATAGTTTTTAAGTCAAATAAAAGTTTTTCCTTCTTTAATCACTATAATAAATGTGCAGGATGAGCACAAGTCAAAATGAACCATTCTCAGTGTGTAGCGAGGTCCCTTTGCAACTCCACATGTGGTGGAATGATATGGGAAAGGATAGTATAAAGATAGTGGAAAGAGTTTTGGGAGGTTTTGTCGATCTGTTGAATATCAAGCCAAGGACAGATATCATCGAGGCTCTAATACCGTTCTGGGACCCAACACGCAACGTGTTTCGTTTTGTTGACTTTGAACTTTCACCTACACTAGAGGAAGTCGCCGGATATGCGGGGTTGAATGGGAAACTAAGAGGGCAGTATTTACTTTCACAAAGACCAGTATCTCCGCACGCGTTCTTGGATTTGCTAAGCATTAGTCGGAAGGTGCAGAATGATAATTTGTCGAAGGGATGTTGTACTCTCCAATTCTTGTATCAACGGTACGGAATTCCTCAGGGTTTGGAAGAACCAAACCTCGGATTAATTCACACTGGGAACAGAATCAAGTGGGAAGCAAGACGTACTTTGGCATTTGTCACAGCATTTCTGGGAGTTGTGGTCTGTCCCCGCAAAGATAAAAAAATAGAGATAGGCCTTGTAGGGATGGCCGATGTTGCAATCAAAAGAACCGACAGTACTGTGGTTCCTTTGATTTTGTCCGAAATCTACCGAGCATTAACTATATGCCGAGAAGGAGGCAAGTTCTTTCAGGGATGCAATCTGTTACTCCAGCTGTGGATGCAAGAACACCTCCATCACCGAGTGGGATACATGAACCACGGGTTGACTAAGAGAAACTGCATTAGCGGCTTTGAGAAACGAATGACAGGCGTCATATTTCCCGAAGGCGTCGAAGCATGGCTTGCACAATTAAGGTCAACAACAGCTGACCAAGTTGAATGGGCATTTGGGTGGTTGAATGATACTGAGGTAATATACATGGCGGCCGAGGAATGTCATGTTCTTTTGATGGGACTTCATAGCATCCAGCCATATGCTCCTCATCGGGTATTGCGCCAACTAGGAAGATTTCAGGTAATTCCCACTGATGAGGATCTAAGCAAGCACGCCATTGAGTTGAGTCCAGGAGTCGTGTTCCCCGAAGGGAAAATTAGAAAGCTGTGGCACGAATGTAGATTCCTTGAACCCAAGACTATGGTTCGAGAGCTGGCTAAGGGTGAGGTAGACCCAAAATACGATGTTTGCTTCGGGAAAAGGTTTCAGATTCGTCAGAGGCCTGCCAAAAGAGCTCACGTCCAACAATTTACGGATGATTCACAGGAACAGTGGGGCTGGTTAGTGAGAGAGGAAGGCTACCGGGTTGAAATCGGGAAGCTGAAGCGACAAATTGAAAGGCTTATGTTTGAAAACAACGTTCAAGTAGCCTCAGAGCAGGGTGAGAAGAACAAATTAGCCAAAGAAAACCAGGCACTGAAAGCCCGAATTCGCCAAGTCAGTAAGAGTGATAGCGACCGACAGAAACGTCGCTCTGATGAAAGGTTGATAGCGGAATTGAGAAATCAAGTCAGCCAAAGCCGAGAAGACTTGGAGAGATCCCAGGTTTGTATAACAAGAATGCGGGTCAGGTGGGCCACAGTTACAACATCACGGAGAGAGCACCTATGGCAAGTAAAAAGGGACTACGAAATGAGTGTTGCGACATTGAGAGAGATAAACTCCATTCTCAATAATCGGGTCCTCAAACAAGCCCAGGATGCTAGAACAGATAGAGAACGCTGCTATGAGTCGATAGCCCGGATGGAAGAACAAATGGAGAGGTTCCAAGAGCAGCTCATTGACAATACTCGAATATTGGGACTAAAGAATCAACGGATAGAACAGCTATGCATAGAGAGGGATAGAATTAGGGGTAGGATCAATGATATAGGGCGCTATATCACCATGAAGTGCCTAACATGTGAAGAGATGCCTCGTGATATCCTTTTTGCCTCAGTCATGGGTTATGTCCATCAGATCATGGAGGAACTAAAAAGCTTGCAAAGAGGTCTGGCCCCCAAGCCCGCGGAAAGGCCGAATGATGCCTCGCGGGCACCAAAATTCAAAGCTTTAATGTATCCCTAGTTCAATCTTGCACTTGTTTGTTTTTCGAGTCTGTTGTCTACCCATATGTTTTTTTTTTCTTCAAACATTCTCAAAAAAATAAAATAAAAAAAAATATATATATATATATAAAGTCTGTATTTTTGTTTTTTTTGTGATGGCTAGTAATAGCATTATTTTGAGTAATAAAAATAAAATAAAATTTGGTCTTGTGGCACGAACTACGCTTGGTCTGATTCGTGCGGGGTCACGATACGTAGGCAATCTCTATAGGATTCGACCGTAATTATAAAAAAAAAAAAAGAAGAATATATATTTGTCAGAGCAAAAATAAGCCGGGATGATGCATGCGGTCAGAGCAAAAGCATGTTAGAAATGATTAACTGCCTAGGAGCATTGCATCCCCCTAATGTGCAATTACAATATCTGTTAAGACTCTAACATTGACAAGTTTGTTGTTTTTCCAATCAATATCAGTTAGTTGTTAGAGCGTACTGGCACCGTACCATTATCAAACAAGATCAAAAGGTCCTATACCAGAAAGCATGACTGGGTCAGATAACAGCGTTGAGTCAGAAAAAACGGCCAATCAGATGCTGAAGGAAGCCCTGGAGAAAATGGAAAAAATGAGGCTAGAAATGAATGAAATGCATATAGCCTTAGCTAGAGCCCAAAAGGGGCAAGAACTACCCGTTACTCCTACCCTCCAACCAGTACACACGCCGGAATACCCCTCTCCCGGTCCTTCAACAAGTTTCTCAAGCCATCACTATTATCAGGGAAGAGAGGCTTATGATTCCCAAGCTCCACCACCCACTCAAAACCCTCCTCCACCAAATGTTCCCGTCTTTGTGGCACCTCCCCCAGCCCCATTGCACAGATCATCTAGTGAGCCACTGTTTCAGGCTCACGATACACAATATTACCCCCTGAACTCACATTCAAAGCACCCGAGCCACATACCTATAATCCCCACTTTGAGGTCCCGGCGGAGATTGAAAAGCCGGCTAAGAGCCCAGAGCAGGACGAGGTGATGCGGAAATTTAAAAGCCTGGAGCAATCCTTCAGGAACATACACGGGTTAGGTAACCAGGTCAGCGTGGCTTACAAGGATCTATGCCCTTTCCCTGACGTTCAATTACCAGTAGGGTTCAAGATGCCCAAGTTCGATTTATACGAAGGGCATGGTGATCCTATGGCACATCTACGAGGTTTTTGTAGCAAAATGAGGGGAGCAGGGGACAAAGATGAGCTATTAATAGCTTACTTTGGCCAGAGTTTGAGCGGGTCGGCATTAGAATGGTATACAAGACAAGATCCGAGCAGGTGGTACACCTGGGATGACTTGGCACAGGCTTTCGCAGGACATTTCCAATACAACCTTGAGATAGTCCCAGACCGTCTCACATTGCTAAAGCTCGAGAAGAAACCCGGAGAGAGCTTCCGGGAATTTGGGTTCCGATGGAGAGAACAGGCAGCCAGAGTTGATCCCCCAATGAGAGAAGGGGAAATGGTGGATTACTTCTTACAAACTCTCGAGCCAACTTACTTTGGTCACTTGGTGACGTCAGTTGGCAAATCATTTAATGAAGTGGTGAAAATGGGAGGTATGATAGAAGAGGGACTTAAGTCCAATAAGATCCTGAGTTATTCGGCAATTAAGGCAACAACTCAGGCCATTCAGAGCGGCACGAGAGGTGCGCTAGGGAAGAAAAGGAGAGAGGAGGTCACGACATTAGAGGCCGACAATTGGTCCAGATCTAGAGGTCCTTCCCCTCATTACCAACCCAGACCCCATCGTCTAAACTACCCACACATTCCAAATTACCCTCCACAACCCTACTACCAACCACAAGAACAACATTTCACCGTCCATCAAGCCCAGACATACACCCAACCTCCGGTTCGCCAACAATGGCGCGCGCCGGTTCCCCACAATACATACCCACCTCCACATAACACATACCCACCACCACAAAACACCTATCCACCACCAAGAGCCTACAGGAACCCTCCAGGGATGGGTTTCAGGGGAAATCCGGCCGCCAGAAATGAAAGATTGCAGAGGCAAAAAACTTTTACTGAGTTGGGGGAAACTTATATTGCCTTGTTCCACAAATTGAGGCAGTTGGGTTTATTAAATCCTGTTGAGCCTAGATTACCAAATCCCTTACCCCAAAATATGGATCACTCGGTAAGAAGTGAATATTATTCGGGAGCTCCCGGACATGATACCGAGAAATGTTGGAGGCTGAAACATGCAATACAAGATCTTATTGATACCAACAAGATCGAGGTACAGGCACCGGAGGAACCCAACATTAACCAGAACTCATTGCCAAAGCACCCTGAAGCCCACATGATCGAGCTTGTGCACGAAGGAGGGGAGCCGAAGAAACCCTCACAGACAGTGATGATGATCCGTGCCACTCCGAAAGAAAAATCGATCAATGAGGAAGCAGGGGTACAGTTGAAGGGGGAAGATGTCAAGCCAGTGGTGATATTGGGGAAGAATCCATCTGCCGCTACAAGGAAACCAGAACCAGCCAAGTTGGTAATAACGGGAGCATCATCTGCACCCGTGGTTGTTGTGAAGGGGGTCTGCAGGGAACCGGTCATCATAAAACCAGTAGTCCAAACACCAGTGATTGATAGCAAGGCTGTGCCTTGGAAGTATGAGAAGGCAGTGGTGATGTACAAGGGACAACAAGTGGAGGAGAATAGTTGTGAGGCGCAGGGACTGACTCGATCAGGACGGTGTTTTGCTCCGGCGGAGTTGAGAAGACCCAATCCAGCTGCAACAAAGAAACCTGTGTCAGAAGAAGAAGCTGAGGATTTCTTAAAGAAAATGAAAGTGCAGGATTACTCCGTGGTCGAACAGTTGAAGAAAACACCGGCCCAGATCTCACTGCTATCATTATTAATCCATTCGGATGAACATCGTCGGGCCCTGATGAAGATACTGAATGAAGCTCATGTGCCCAATGAGATTTCTGTAAATCACCTGGAAACGATTGCCAACAAAATTTTCGAGGTGAACAGGGTAACATTTTCAGATGATGATCTGCCAGTGGAGGGCACGGAGCATAATAAAGCTCTCTACCTAACTGTCAAATGTGAAGATTCGACAGTTACTCAGGCATTGGTGGATAATGGCTCAAGTGCCAATATTTGTCCATTATCCACCCTGAACCAATTGAAGATCGACCACGGAAGAATCCACAAGAATAGCATTTGCGTCCGAGGATTTGACGGAAATGGAACAGCCACCGTGGGGGATATTGTACTTGAGTTGACCATCGGTCCAGTCCAGTTTACCATGGAATTCCAGGTATTAGATGCTACGGTATCTTATAACTTTCTGTTGGGACGACCGTGGATCCATGCAGCCAAAGCAGTGCCATCCACCTTGCATCAGATGGTCAAGTTCGAGTGGGATAGACAAGAGGTCGTGTTGCACGGCGAGGACACTGCGTGCACCGTAGGAGGCGCCATTGTACCCTTCATAGAGACCAATGATGATAAAGGTCCCTGGGTCTACCAGATTTTTGATGCAGTGTCGGCAAACAAGATCCCCGAGGGTGAAATCATTCAGCATCCTAGGATAGCTTCCGCAACGGTTATGATGGTCTCAGAAATGCTGGGTAATGGGTTTATGCCAGGAAAAGGCTTGGGAGCTGAACTTCAGGGAATTGTTCAACCTGTTTCCTTGCCCAAGAATTTGGAGACCTTTGGGTTGGGGTTCAAACCGACTGCGGCAGATGTAAAACGAGCGCGGAAAATGAAAAAGAAAGTTTGGTTTCTTCCCAAACCTGTGCCACGTCTCTCAAGATCTTTTGTTAGAGCAAGCGCCAAGGGGTCACCGGTCCCGAAAGTTCTCGGTCCATTGATTGGGATTGACGGGGATCTGAATCAGAGCTTCGAAAGATTGTTCACTAATGTCAATATGGTAGAAGTCGGAGAGGGTTCCAGCGGAACAGACATACAGTTTATGGGGCCTGAGGCCAAAACCAACAATTGGACGGTTACTCCTCTTCCTACTCGGGGAGAGTCCTGGTAGTAGGCTTTGATTTTTGCTTTCTTATTTTTCGGATTATTCAGGGTGTAATCCAAATCTTATTTTGTCTTGTAAAAGTGTGAACCCTGTTACCCCGCATTTTAATAAAATTCTTTTCTTGTCTCATTTTAATTTTGTTTTATTCTTTTCTCTTTCTGAACAGTTCTCTTTTTACTGGTTCTAATGACATGGAATGCACGACGGATCTTCAACCTAGTCTAATAAATCAATCTGACTCTGATTTAATGATACAAGAGATCGATTATGACGATGAGTCTGAATATGATGAGGATAAAGCCTTCGAAGAAATAAACCGAGAATTATGCCAATTTGAAGAGAAACCCAAGCCTAATCTGAATGACACCGAGGCTGTAAATCTAGGGGATGCGGATAATGTCCGAGAAACCAAAATCAGCATCCACATTGAGCCTGGCATCAGGGAAGAATTAATCAAAGCACTCATTGAGTTTAAAGATGTTTTTGCATGGTCGTATGACGACATGCCGGGTTTAAGCACCAAGCTAGTGGTTCACAAATTGCCCATTGACCCGGCATGCCTTCCCGTCAAGCAGAAACTGAGGAAGTTCAAGACAGATATGAGTGTGAAGATTAAAGAAGAAGTAACCAAGCAGCTGCAAGCAAAGGTTATTCGGGTCTCTCGATATCCTGATTGGTTGGCTAATGTGGTGCCAGTACCAAAGAAAGATGGGAAGATCAGGATATGCGTCGACTACCGTAATCTGAACAGGGCAAGCCCAAAGGATAACTTTCCATTGCCCAATATCCATATCTTGATCGACAATTGCGCCGGGCGAGAAATCGGCTCCTTTGTGGATTGCTACGCTGGGTATCATCAGATTTTGATGGATGAAGAAGATGCAGAGAAAACAGCTTTCATTACGCCATGGGGGACTTATTGTTATCGGGTAATGCCATTCGGTTTGAAGAACGCTGGGGCAACGTACATGAGAGCAATGACTACTGTGTTCCATTGATATGATACACAAAGAGATCGAAGTGTACGTAGATGATGTGATCATCAAATCCAAGCATCAGGAAGACCACGTAGCAGACCTTAGGAAGTTTTTCCAAAGACTTCGAAGGTACGACATTAAGCTCAACCCAGCCAAATGTGCATTTGGTGTTCCATCTGGAAAGCTGTTAGGATTTATAGTCAGTCGGCGAGGCATTGAGTTGGATCCGTCAAAGATCAAATCCATCCAGGAATTGCCGCCACCGAGGAACAAAACAGAAGTAATGAGTCTGTTGGGAAGGTTGAACTATATCAGCAGATTCATCGCTCAGCTCACAACAACTTGTGAACCCATCTTTCGATTGCTGAGGAAAGATGCCGCGATAGAATGGACGGCAGAATGTCAGGAGGCATTTGACCAGATCAAAGGTTATTTATCCAATCCACCTGTATTGGTTCCACCTGAGTCGGGGAGGCCATTAATCCTTTATCTAACGGTCCTGGATCATTCGTTTGGTTGCGTGTTGGGTCAACACGACATCACAGGAAGAAAAGAGCAAGCCATCTATTATCTCAGCAAGAAGTTTACAGTCTATGAGAATAAGTACACTCAACTTGAGAAGACATGTTGTGCTCTAACTTGGGTAGCACAGAAGTTTAAGCATTATCTGTCGTCACATACTACTTACCTTATTTCACGTCTGGATCCATTAAAGTATATTTTCCAGAAGCCTATGCCCACAGGAAGATTGGCAAAATGGCAGATATTACTCACAGAGTTCGACATTGTCTATGTGACGAGGACGGCCATGAAAGCTCAAGCATTGGCCGATCACTTGGCTGAGAATCCTATTGATGAAGAATACGAGCCTTTGAGGACGTATTTTCCTGATGAAGAAGTGATACATATAGAGGAGTTAGAACTGAATGAGGAACCAGGGTGGAAGCTTTTCTTTGACGGGGCTGCTAATACAAAAGGAGTTGGAGTAGGAGCAGTACTTATTTCAGAAACAGGACATCACTATCCTGTTACAGCTCAGCTACGTTTCTATTGTACCAACAACATGGCTGAATATGAGGCATGTATTTTGGGCCTACGATTGGCTGCAGACATGGATGTTCAGGACGTCTTGGTCTTGGGAGACTCGGACCTCATAGTACATCAGATCCAGGGTGAATGGGAAACACGGGATTTGAAGCTTATACCATATCGACAATGTTTGCACGATCTGAGCAAGCGATTTCGATCAGTGGAGTTCAGACACATCCCGAGAGTTCACAATGAGGTTGCCGATGCTTTGGCCACTTTAGCATCGATGTTGCACCATCCAGACAAAATCCATGTTGACCCATTGTATATTCAGGTTCGTAATCAGCATGCCTACTGCAACATAATAGAAGAAGAAATGGATGGCGAGCCATGGTTTTATGATATCAAGGAATACCTCAGGATGGGAATATACCCGGAGCAGGCAACCGGAGATCAAAAGAGAGCCATTCGACGACTGGCAAATGGATTTTTCCTCAGTGGAGGAATGTTGTACAAAAGAACCCCAGATCTGGGATTGCTGAGATGTATTGATGCAGGTCAAGCCACGATAGTGATGACAGAGGTACATGCTGGAGTCTGTGGGCCCCATATGAGCGGATATGTGTTGGCAAAGAAGATTCTGCGAGCGGGATATTATTGGCTCACTATGGAGCATGATTGTATCAGTTTCGTACGAAAATGCCATCAGTGTCAGATACACGGAGATCTGATTCATTCTCCACCAACGGAATTGCACACAATGTCCGCACCATGGCCATTTGTAGCATGGGGCATGGATGTCATTGGGCCTATCGAGCCGGCAGCTTCGAACGGTCACAGGTTCATTCTGGTAGCCATCGATTATTTCACTAAGTGGGTTGAAGCCAAAACTTTCAAGTCTGTAACCAAGAAGGCAGTGGTGGATTTCGTCCATTCCCATATCATTTGTAGATTTGGGATCCCAAAAATAATAATCACGGACAATGGTGCTAATCTTAACAGCAACTTGATGAGAGAAGTATGTGAACAGTTTAAGATTACACACCGTAATTCCACCCCGTATCGGCCCAAGGCGAATGGAGCAGTTGAGGCAGCCAACAAAAATATAAAGAAGATATTGAGGAAAATGATTGAAGGATCCAGACAATGGCATGAAAAGCTACCATTTGCGTTGTTAGGATACCGCACTACTGTTCGTACTTCAATAGGTGCGACTCCTTATTTGTTGGTATACTGAACTGAAGCAGTAATACCAGCAGAAGTTGAAATTCCTTCCCTTCGAATTATCGCTGAGGCCGGGATTGACGATGATGAATGGGTCAAAGCCCGACTAGAGCAGCTGAGTTTAATGGATGAAAAAAGATTGGCAGCAGTATGTCATGGCCAGTTATATCAAAAGAGAATGGCAAGAGCATACAATAAGAAGGTGCGCCCCAGGAAATTTGAAGTAGGGCAACAAGTATTGAAACGGATCCTCCCACATCAGATTGAGGCAAAAGGCAAGTTCGCCCCGAATTGGCAAGGGCCGTATATTGTGACCAGAGTATTATCCAACGGCGCTTTACGTCTGACAGATGTTGAAGGAAGATGCGTCGACATGGCTATCAATTCTGAGGCAGTCAAAAGATATTATGTGTCATTTCTTTTGTTGTTTTTTTGTTTGTTTGTACTTAGTGATTATCGGATAATGAAATGACGGAGGCAATTCTTTCTTCTATCCAAACACTTTTAACCTTTGCTTTACCCCTTTGAGCCATACTTATCTTTTTATACCCCTCTCTTGGAATCATTAATGAAAAAATGTATGAAAAAAAAAACTTTTTGAAGGTCGCAAGAAAACAAAGGAGTCAGTGAACTACGTTCGACCTGATTCCTCAAAGAGGATACGTAGGCGCCTCACGGCTCGGTCATAAGGTAACAAAAAAAAAGAAAAAAAAATCAAAAGAAAAATCCCCAAGTAAGAAAACTGGGGCAGAAATTATGTTTCTAAATTTTGAAAAAAAAAGAGTTTGATTCCAAGAGTTGTAATACTTTACCCATCAAAGTTATTTTGAATTTTATATCCTTTTCTTCTAAAACCTATATTGATATCCAAAAAAGACCTCCCGATCAGTATCCGAGAGGTGTTAAGATAGGCAAATGAAAACCAAGAATAAAACGTCGGTCCCTGACTGAATGAGGATCATGAATTGAAAGAATTGATAGCCAAAAGAATTCCCGGCAGAGAAAAATCTTATCGGCAACACTCCAATCCCAAGCTGAGAAAATAAGATGAGAGAGTCTTATCGGCGAAAACCTTCACATGCGCCATAAGGCGACGTAAGCTGAGAAATACAAAATGAGAGAGTCTTATCGGTGAAAACCTTCACAGGCACCATAAGGCGACGGGAGTTGTGAGAAATGAGAGAGCCTTGTTAGTGAAAACCCCGCGAAGGGCACTATGAGGCGACAAGATAGATTGACGGAAAAGATCCGCATTTTGCGAAGAATTGGGCACCTATTTATCCCCATCAAGTGAAGACATCAGAAAGTTTGATCAACACAAATAGACTGGGTTGATTAATCCGGAATGCACAACATGATCATTGGAATCGGTTATATCACCCAGATAAGTTCATTTTTTTCCATCATTTGTTCAGAAAGATTTTCTCATTTTTCTATCTTTTCATTTCTTTGTTTAAAAGAATTTTTCTAGAAATTTATGTTTTAAGGAAGGTCTTTCAGAGCTTACTACCAGTTGCCAAAATGGTACAACATAAAATGTGAAAAGGGCAATCCAGAGACAAGGCAATAAGACAAAAGACGTTGATTGCCAGGCCGAATAATACTGTCCTAAAATGGCAAGGAAAGTACGGGGAAGAGCCGAAAAAAAAAACATGTTGAGAAATTGTGGGCCAAGTTCCAAGACGATCCCCAGAGAACTCCGACCGAATATCGACCAAGCTCCGAGGTGGTCGGACAACACAAAATGGGAAGGGAAGAAAGGAAAATCCATCTTCGGCAAAATAACCTCCAGAAATTTTTGAGATACAAAATGGTGAAGGGATAAATGGAAAAACCATCCCCAGCAGAATGTTATCCCCAGCAAATAACATCATCCCCAACAAGTTTTGAGAACGCCGAACAGGAATAAGGGAAAGGGAACAATCATCCCCATCAGGAGTGACATGACCACTCGCCATATTTCAAAAAAAAAACTAACTAAATTTTCTTTGATTTGAACAGGAAAATAAAGTGTTGATGATGGCCTAAAGATACGCCATAAGAAAGATCGCCAGAATTGGGGCAGAAAATTTTCTGCCATAAGTGGAAATTTTCTCGGAGAATCGAGGAAACAAATTCAAATTATTCTTTACCAATTAGGCGCCCACCAGTATAATGCGGGAATGCATTTATGTTTTCATTTCATGTTCTAGGTCGCCCACCAGTATAATGCGGGTATGCATTTATGTTTTCATTTTATGTTCTAGGTCGCCCACCAGTATAATGCGGGTATGCATTTCTCTTTTCATTTCATGTTCTAGGTCGCCCACCAGTATAATGCGGGTGTGAGAACGTTTTCATTTCATGTTCTAGGTCGCCCACCAGTATAATGCGGGTATGCATTTATGTTTTCATTTCATGTTCTAGGTTGCCCACCAGTATAATGCGGGTATGCATTTCTCTTTTCATTTCATGTTCTAGGTCGCCCACCAGTATAATGCGGGTATGCATTTATGTTTTCATTTCATGTTCTAGGTCGCCCACCAGTATAATGCGGGTATGCATTTATGTTTTCATTTCATGTTCTAGGTCGCCCACCAGTATAATGCGGGTATGCATTTATGTTTTTCATGTTCTAGGTCGCCCACCAGTATAATGCGGGTATGCATTTCTCTTTTCATTTCATGTTCTAGGTCGCCCACCAGTATAATGCGGGTATGCATTTATGTTTTCATTTCATGTTCTAGGTCGCCCACCAGTATAATGCGGGTATGCATTTCTCTTTTCATTTCATGTTCTAGGTCGCCCACCAGTATAATGCGGGTATGCATTTATGTTTTCATTTCATGTTCTAGGTCGCCCACCAGTATAATGCGGGAATACATTTCTGTCTTTTCATTTCTGTTCTAGGTCGCCCACCAGTATAATGCGGGCATACATTTCAGTTTTTCATTTCCAGGTCGCCCACCAGTATAATGCGGGTATACATTTTCATTTCATGTCCAGGCGCCCACCTGTATAACGAGAGGAATACTTTTCAGTCTTATACTGCAGATTTTGAAGTCAGTAACCCCACCGGAAGGCAGAAGGTTACAACAAGAATCCCCAGCAGGAAACAATAAAAATCCCAACACCGGAAGGCAGAAGGTGGCAACAAGAAGTCCCAGCGCAAATTCAAGCGCATGAGTCAAAAGAAAGAAAAGACGCGTCTTGAAAAATGGTGTGTGAACATTAAATCATGTCCAACCTAATGAATCTGATGAAGATAATCGTGTCCCCAGAGGAACCGCCAAAAAGCTTAATGAAGAAAGCCATGTCCCCAGCGGACCGAACAAAATGATGAAAATTGGTATTCACAAAAAAACGAAGGACCAGAAGTCTTGGTAAAAAGGCACAAGAGGAAACACAAACCGACAAAAAGCAAGGCAACCGGAGCAAGGGGGAAAACAGATAAGATTCTGTAATTTCTAGCTTAGTCTAGCTTCTTATTTTTTAAGCATGGTGTAATAAGGAGGTCAGCAAACAGTAAAAGTAGCATGCAACAGCAGTAACATTGCAGTCCCATGGTAGTCCCAGCTACCAAGACTTCCCGAACTACATTGACCTGATTCCTGTTTAGCCCAGGATATGTAGGAAACCTTTGAATCAAAGGTTCGGTCAAATCTTTTTCAAAAATGCTTCAACAGAGTACTCGGATGGGCAAAAATCGCTCGCTTTATCTTTGCACGAAAACCCTTCGTGTCTCCGGGCAAAGAGGGGCAGCTGTAAGCACGTGATTTTTGCCCTATATAAGAATTACTCCCAAAAAAAAATTCAAATAATAAAATGATTTTTCTTTGGTGTGCAATTTTGTGATATTTTGAATAATTATTTGTATTTGTCTGTGCGTGTTTATTTGCTAAATTAATAAAAAATACAAAAATATGTCGCATTTTGCATGTAGGATTTAATTCTACAATTGATAATAATTAAATTTGTTTTACAAAAATTAAAAATTACAAAAATAGGCATCGTTTGCATTTTTAGCATTTAATGTCCAAATATACAATTTTATGCTTAATTAATACTTAATTGTGCGTTAATTGTTGTTGAGAGTTAATTTGCGCTTTTATAACTTAATTTAGTTCTTAATAATAGTTTAAGTATTTTTATAATTTAGTTTTAGAAAAATAAAAGAAGAAAAGAGAGTGAAAATATAAAGAAAGTCGGAATTGTGCCTCTTCTTCAATTTCAAGCCACAGGCCCAAAAAATGGCCCAATCTTCCCTACGACCCAGTCCATTTCGAACTGGGTCAACCCGGTCCATAACCCAACACCCTATTATCTTGCATTTCAAAAAAATAAAACAAAAGAAAACAAAAAAAAATAGTAAGAAAACCCTAAAAATGCCTAAAGCATCCCCCCCATCCCCCCTATTCTCCTTCTTCTTCCTCAAAACTTCAAGCTCCATCCATGGATGCCTTACCCCAACGACCACCCCCTCCAGCCCTTCCCCCTCACCCCGTCACACTCACACACACACGCACGTCACCCTCACGACCCCGGCTCGACTAAACGACCCCAGCCCTATCCGCCATTAATGAAGCTCGTCGAGCTCAAGTTTGAGCTAAGATTGCCATGGCTGCCTGCTTCTCCACCATGCTGCTGTTGCGACTGTTTCTTCCAAGCTTCGTCGACACTGCTATCGCGGCTGTTCTGCCGGTCTCGTCGAGTTGCCCGTCGTTGCTGCATCCTCGTCATTACTGCTGCGTTCGGCTCCCAGCTGCTACTGCTTCATGCAGCTTCTTCTTCCTCCGTCGCGCTGCTGCCAGGGCGTCTGCTTCATGCTGCTTCTCGACGGACTGCTGCTGCTGCTCGTCGCAGCAGTTGCTATTGTTTCGTTGTTGCTTCGTCTTCTTCGATTTGTCAAAGGTCGAGGGTTTTTCGTTGAGTCGAAGCCCGGACGGATTTGTTTACAATCGTTGTTCGTCGTTTCATTTCCGGTTAGTTGATTTTTGAATCTCATTTATCGTCCATATTTTTGTTTGGTATTTTCCGGATCCAAAATCGTTAAAGAATTCAATTCTTGTTTTGTTCGTTGTTCATCGTTGAAATCATTTTTCTAGTTTGTTCATGTTCATGTGCTTTGTTAAAATTAATTTTCAGATTTCAAAATAGAAGTTTAATTAATTGTTTTCATATTCATTTCATGTTTGTATTATTGTTTAAGTGAATATTTGTTAGTTTGATGTTTGTTAGATTCAAATTGAAATTTAATTAACTATTTCTTCAATTTGTTTCATGTGTTTATGTATTGTTAGAAATTGTTAAGTTCAAAGGTCATAATTGTTTATTTGTCGATCTTGTTATTTGTCTAAAAAGAATTTAGTTGTGTTAAAGGAAATATATTGATTTAATCGTTTTAATCCGTCATGTTTGTTGTGTTAAAATAGATTCATTCATGTTCATGTTTGGATGATCTTGAATCCGAATTTTGTATAGTTTGATTTCTTGTTTACCATTTATGATTATTTCTTGAATTGTTCTCATAATCTTGTTTAAAGTTTAATATAAGAATTGTTTGTTGTAATGTTGTTAGAGTTGATTTTAAGTTCAATATTATTGAATTTAGGAATCTAAATATACTTGTTTGATTGTTGTTGTTGTTTAAATCCGAAAAATAGGTTTGTTGTTGCCAAAAATATTGTTCAATCAAATTTTAGTTGTTCTTGGTTGTTCAATTTGTGTTCATGTGATTTGTTGTTGAAATGTTGTTAAAATCATGTTCATGTGATATTGTTGTTATGATGTTCATCCGAGTTCATATTGTTGTTTGAACATTGTTAGAAATTGATCATATTGTCTATATTTTGGTTAAGTTTGATTAATTGATGTGTTATAGCTGATGGGTAGTTTGGTAAATTTGTAATACGTTCAGGGGTAGTTTGGTAATTTCAGTAAGGTCGGAAGGGGTAGTTTAGGAATTGTACATTTTGTAATTGTTTATTTGAAGCATGGGGGACAAAATGAAATGGGGTGGGTTGTGATATGATTATTTAATATAAAGGGGGGACAAAATTTTAGTGTGGGGGAATCTTGTATTTGTTTATGTTAGGCATGGGGGACAAAATATAATGGGGTGGTGTGATATATTTATTTAATGTAATGGGGATGAGTGGGAAGATAATGGGTTTGGTAGAGAAAGGGATTGATTTTAATTGATTAAAGGGTGGGGATTATATATAGAGAGGTCTGAAAAAATCGGGAGACAGAAGAAAAAAGAGAGATTAAAGAAAAAAAGGAGCTGAACATTTATTCCGAAAAAAACATTGAAACTCTCAAGAAAAGAAAAACATACAAAGAAAAATAAAAAAAAATTGAAAATTAGAAGAGAAAGTAGTACACACCTGATAAATATTCTGGTATACAGGTGTAGAAATTAAGGGTTGAAGATTAACTAGCCTTTCAAAAATCTGAAAATTTCCCTTGGTTTCTGTCCGTTATTTTCGGCATTCCTGGATTTTATTTTGAATTTTTCAAAGCTGTCACTGAGATTTTCGTTGACTGGTTATTGCTGGTTATTGTTGCTGTTGCTGTGTTACGTATTACGTTGCTGACTTTCTTCTTCTTATATTGACAATATCAGGTACACAACTGTAATTTTGGCATTTTGTAAGCTGAAATGAAGAATGGAGTGTTAAATTTTTAATTTAGTTTAATTTAATTTTTTGTATTGTATTTAGGTTATTCATGTATTATTATTCTGTAAATCACTGTCATTTGGCATAACTAGGCATATTATAGCGACATATTAAATAACGCCTTAACCAGATTATTAGGAAATATATTTAAGCCTGATTATTAATTAAAACTGTTTAATAAAAAAAAATAGAAGAAATAACGTAAAAATGGCGTTATTGAATCAGTTTGGCAAAAAATTAAATAAGTTCCTTATTCATAAGGTTTTTCGTCAACGATAAGTTAATCGGAATCATGTAGTCAATTTCAGTTAAAACATGAATTAGTTTGCGAACAAGTATTAGGACATGATGTGAATTAAAACAAAGTTAGTTAAGGTTAAATTGTTTAAATTTTTTAGAAATATGGTTTAGTAATCAAGTTTTTTTTCTTTCTTTCAATTTTCAGTATTTGTAAATAATTAGTTTCAATAAGCTTAAGTCTTACTAACAATTTTAAAGTTTAATCCAACTATGGGATAATTAGTTTTTTTTTATTTTTTTATTTTATTTTTCGATAATTCCATGTTGTATTTATGATTATAATTTTTATTACTTTCTGTTAATATTTGTTTTTCTCTTCTATTTAATATGTTATTTTCAAGAATGTAGATATTGATTTTATATTTATAGACAAACTTAGTAATAATAAAAAGGTAGTCATTAAAGGATATTCTTAAAATAAGGAAGGATTTCGCTAAAAATAAATAAATGTAAATAATACAAATTTACAGGATTCTCCAATCTCATTTATTTATTTAATTTTTTAAAAAAATTACTTAGAATTTGGGATGGATTGTTTAGTGAATTTCACTTCCTTCCCCAAAGATAATGACGCGCTAGACTCTTTAGGCGCGATTTAATTAATTTTACCTTCTTAAACTCGGATGCGCATTTCATGCGACCCAAATCTAAATCCTAAAACATTGAATAAAATATGTTCCGGATTGCGGGTGCATTTCATGTGACGTAATCCAAAGACATGTTTTAAACGATGTTCACAATTTTTTATTTTTTTTAAAAATAATAATTATAATAATAAAGTGGTAAAAAGTTAAGATTGGCACATCGGTTCACAATTTGTATTAAAATCAGATAAATAAGTTAAATATGACAATTGAGCGACCGTGCTAGAACCACGGAACTCGGGAATGCCTAACACCTTCTCCCGGGTTAACAGAATTCCTTATCCGGATTTCTGGTACGCAGACTGTAATATGGAGTCATTCTTTTCCTCGATTCGGGATCAAAATTGGTGACTTGGGACACCCTAAATCTCCCAAGTGGCGACTCTGAAATAAATAAATAAATCCCGTTTCGATTGTCCTTTAATTGGAAAAACTCCCTACGCCCTCGCGAGGGCGGAAAAAGGAGGTGTGACAGCTCTGGCGACTCTGCTGGGGACTTAACCCAGAACCAGTGGTTCAGGGTTAGAAATTCGAGCTCATATAAATTGTTATATTTGGTTTTATCTGATTTTTACATGTTTGAGCCTAATGTGCTAAATGCTGCTTTTACCGCTTTGATATTACGTGAACTGTGTATAAACTGTGCCGAAACCCATCTCCTCTCTGAGTCTTCTAAATCATGAAGAAGGGTGTACTTCGTACGACTTCTTTTCTGTATAGTGTAAAATCCCAATTTAGAACGAGGTTCGGACAAGTTGCTAAGCCGGTGAAGCTTCTGTATTCCCGGTACGCTACCCCCCCCGGCTCGAGCTGTCCGCTCGGGTAAGCCAGGTCTAGAACAAACACCCAGGTTCTGAACCTAGTATAACAAAGCCACATGCCGGATCCCTAGTAGGAACGTTTGTTTGCATCACGTGCATCTGACTTTGGAGGCTCAACACAGGGGTTGGGTCTGTCTAGGACAGGTGCACCAAAAATGAAAATGACCATCCTGATGCATCTTATTTGTTTTATGTGCATTTATTTGCTCGGTCTTGCATGTTGACCGGCTTCTGAGTCTCGGGAGTGTAAAAAATAAAATAAAATAAAAATAGCAAGTGGAAAGTTAGATGATTAATTTAGAAAAATCAGTGTCCAAGTACTGTCGAAATGCTGCCGAATTTTTTTTTTTTTTAAAAAAAATATATATATTTTTACTTTTAGAATTGTTTGTTTGCCTAGAAAGCAGAAAGTGTGTAGGAATAAGTCTTTTATTTTAATTTGCTTTATTTTCAAAAAAAAAAAAGAAAAAAGAAAAAGGAAAATAGTTTTTTTACTATAAAAGAAAAAGGAAAAAATATGTTTGTTTTCAAAAATTAGTTAGTTTATAGCCTGAACTACGCGGGTCTGATTCTCACCGGATGTGAGATCAGAGGCAAACCTCTTTGGTTTCGGCTCACCGTATTCAAAAAAACAAATCCAAAAATATTTAACATTACTCACTTCTTTAGAAAGTTTTTCTTTTAGGCCTCAATTTTTTTTTAAAAAAAAATATATTTCCTTTTAATCTCAAAATCCCAATTATTTGTTTAAAAGATATTCAAAATAAAATTCAAAAATATTTTTTTCTGTAGTATTTCTTTCATAAATTCAGAATATTAGTTCAAAAATATTTCCTTTCTCCTTAAAAGTTTTTTCAAAAAAAAAAAAAAAAATTTAAAATCCAAAAAATTGAACTTTGAACTTTGAACTTGTTTCGTTTTG